>NC_143196.1:24825882-25136176 GCF_051530095.1 Phoenix dactylifera | reverse complement strand
CATTTTGCACGATCTCCATCAGGTATCGAGCTCGGCTCGATCTCCATCAGGCATCGAGCTCGGCTCGATCTCCATTACCTATCGTGCTCGGCACGATCTCCATCGACTATCGAGCTCGGCTCGATCTCCATCAGGCATCGAGCTCGGCTCGATCTCCATCAGGCATCGAGCTCGGCTCGATCTCCATTACCTATTGTGCTCGGCACGATCTCCATCGACTATCGAGCTCGGCTCGATCTCCATCAGGCATCGAGCTCGGCTCGATCTCCATCAGGCATCGAGCTCGGCTCGATCTCCATCAGGCATCGAGCTCGGCTCGATCTCCATTACCTATCGTGCTCGGCACGATCTCCATCGACTATCGAGCTCGGCTCGATCTCCATCAGGCATCGAGCTCGGCTCGATCTCCATTACCTATCGTGCTCGGCACGATCTCCATCGACCATCGAGCTCGGCTTGATCTCCATCAGGCATCGAGCTCGGCTCGATCTCCGTTACCTATCGTGCTCGGCACGATCTCCATCGACCATCGAGCTCTACTCGATCTCCATCAGGCATCGAGCTCGGCTCGATCTCCATCAGGCATCGAGCTCGGCTCGATCTCCATCAGGCATCGAGCTCGGCTCGATCTCCATTACCTATCGTGCTCGGCACGATCTCCATCGACTATCGAGCTCGGCTCGATCTCCATCAGGCATCGAGCTCGGCTCGATCTCTATCAGGCATCGAGCTCGGCTCGATCTCCATCAGGCATCGAGCTCGGCTCGATCTCCATTACCTATCGTGCTCGGCACGATCTCCATCGACTATCGAGCTCGGCTCGATCTCCATCAGGCATCGAGCTCGGCTCGATCTCCATTACCTATCGTGCTCGGCACGATCTCCATCGACCATCGAGCTCGGCTCGATCTCCATCAGGCATCGAGCTCGGCTCGATCTCCATTACCTATCGTGCTCGGCACGATCTCCATCGGCCATCGTGCTCGGCACGATCCCCCACAGCCATTATGCTCGGCCTATCCTCGCCGGCTCAAGTGATCCAGGCATCCTGAACCTGGCGCTAGAGTGGCTGCTCCGTGTGCAAGCTCGAAAGTGACGACCCCGTGCCTTGGACTAAGCTCGGAGCCGTTCTCCATGGACCAATTCGCAGCACGGGGCATATAGCCCCGAAAAGGTACGCCCCAATAGCGTTCGCCTTGTTCGATATGCATGCTCCGTTCATTCTTATATCCTTGAACACCTCGATTGGTAGCGGGGTCCTCAGCCAAAAGTCAAACGCGTCTACTTAAACCTTAGCTCGGTTTCGCGGCCGCTCGGTAAAGTTCGGTCCCGAGCTCGAGGCTCGGTGGTCAGAGCAAGACGCTCCCTAAGGCTCCGAGCCCTACGATCGTGGAATATCTAAGCTCAGGAGCTCGGCAAGTCCGAGTCTGACCTAAAATGCCTTGGTGGTTTGAACGAACATTTGAGAAATCAAAAAAAATGGGGGGGTTGGGAAAAAGCGCATTCATTGGAAAAAGCCCAAAGGCTAAAGTACAAAATTGGGGGTCGGCCGTGCGACAAGCGCGGACCGGCCCCGAGTTACAAAAAAAAAAAAAAATTATTATTAGTTAGAGCGCGGCGTCTTCGGCCGGAATCTCCCCGGGCTCGATCTCAGCGCCCTCGGCCTCGACCCTCTCGGCGGTAGCTTCGGGCTCGCCGACCTCATCGCCTTCGGGCGCAGTCTCGGGGACTGAAGACGTTGCCTCTCCCCCAGGGATCTCCGAGGCCGCCTCGGCCGACTCCCCCTCGAGGCCCTCGACCCCGGCTCCGGGCTGAAGCTGGTCGAGATCAAAGTCGGGACAGAGCCGGCGTAGTTGGTTGCAGAAGTCCGTGAACCCCTGAACGAGGCCATTCACGGCTTCCTCCTCGAGCAGCTCCCGGAACTCCTCCGACTCCCGGAAGACCTGAACCGCCCGCCTCTGGGCCTCTTCCTCCTGGGCTCCTGATGCAGCACAAGTGTGGGGAAAGAGGAGAAGAAGGAAGAACAAGAGAGGGAAAAGGAAGAAGAGGTTGTAGAGACGCAGGAAGAATAGAGGAGGAGAGGAGAAAAAGAGAAAAAAAGAACGTAGGGGGAAAGAAATTCCAAATCACTTCATTCAACCCTAATCATGAAAATAGTTCCCTATATATAGGGCCCAAATACACAACTTGCATAAACCCCCTTACACAACAATAAATCCTAATAAGCCCACAAATAACACGAATAAACCACAAATAAGCCCTAAAATGCAAATAAACTCAGAAATAAAATAAACCACAAATAAATCCCTAAATGCAAATAAATGCATCTGGCTCAATCCGGAGGCTCAGGATCATCTGGATGAAGGGCTCTGATGTCCCCATCAACTCCTCCCGGGTGAGAAAAACTCGACCCCATCGAGTACAAGTCTGGCCGGCTGTCGTACTGCTCCAGAAAATCGGGGTCAAGGCACTGCAACTGTGCTCTGGAAATCCACGTCACATCAGACTTTGGTCGACCTTTCCACCGAACAAGGTAACGTTGGTAACTACCATTCCTGGTTGAAATAACCTGCTCATCCAATATATGTTCTATTTGTTCTCTACGTGCATGAGATTTGGAAGGTGGTGGCTCAACAGCAGGTAAGAGGTCAGGGTGTCCAACATGGGTAGGTATATCAATAAAGGGGTCAGAAGGCATGAATATTAACTTTTTGTATGGGACTAAATCTTCAATATTAAATGTCGCACTAATCCCATAGTCATCAGGAAGATCCACAACATATGCATTCGAACTGGTTGTCTTTAAGATTTTGAACGGTTCTGCACTACAAGTTTGCAATTTCTTAAACGTTTCCGAAGAAAGTCGTTCAAACCTAATTCTTATCATGACGTAATCTCTTTCACTTAACTCATTATAACGTCTGGTTAAATCAGCAAGAAATTTATATTTTAAGTTATTAAAGTGACTGCAATTGCTGATTTCTTGATGCGATGAATGTGGATGTGATGCAATTGATTGTGCAGACTCAAAGACTCTATACTGATGAGACATGAAAAACAGGTCTATGGGTTGCCTAGGTTTGTAATCATGCACCACCTCAAACGGATTTATGCCTATGGACTTATGAACCGAACTATTATATGCAAACTCAACTGTCAGTAATATTAAACTCCAGGTCCTAGCATATGCATTTGGGTTGAGCCTATAATGTTGAAGGTTGGGCAAAAATACTCCGGAAACTAGATCAATTGCGTGTTGGATATCACGCATCGGAGAAAGTGCATCCGGAAGATCATCAGGGACTACATCATTAAACTCCTCTAGAAGGAAAACTACTATAGGGGAATGTTCAAGATTGGACTCCACATGGGTATCGTTAGCTACAAGTGCCAATTCAGGTGACTGGCTCTCAATATCTGTCACTACCTCTTCCACAGTAGTGATGTGAAATGACTTGGTTGTATTTAGATCAATAGTCTCCCTTTGGGAATCATTTTGGACAAAATCTAATTCTATAGGTTCGTCTTCAAAGTCTTCTTCATAGTCTTCTATATTTGGTTCATAGACTTCTTCAACATATTCGACCTCTTGGCTCCTAACTTCTGGTTCAGTAATCAGGTAGGTCCTAATAGGACATTGGGATGCTATGTGGTCGAATTGTTGACACATTGAGCATTTGGTTTGGTGCCCAAGAGAATGGGGAAGGGTTACAGGTGGTGCAACCAAACCGATTTTAGGTTGGGCTGCAACAGGGGTTGGCGGTGTAGGGGTCCTAGAATTTTGCCTGAGCTCACGGATCTCTTGTGTGAATTTTTTGTATCCAGTCCGTATGGCAACGATCTGTTCCTTAATATACCTCAAAATGTCGGAATTCATGATAGTTACAGGGGTTTTAGGTTGACTGAAATAGTACTCCATGTCACTACAGGTTGACATGCAATGATGACACTAGGTGATGATGTGAAATGCAGTGTCACTAATGAAACCCTAATAACTATGATGTAGGACCAAATTTGATGCAGGACAACCTACTAATGCAATCTACTATGATTTCAGAAATCAGCAAGTCTCCACAATAATAACTTAAAATTTAAATGTTGCTGATTTTTACTTCGGTTATTCAGAATTAAGGATTAAGATTATTCAATTTAAGAAATTAGATTGCAATCAAGTAGTACAGTTGTTCTGATCCTAAATCAATCTGATCGAATAATGTTGAGAAACGTCTTGTTACTAGGGTGTGCTAATTTAATGTCAAGATTTAAAGGGTAAGAGGACGGGTTCGGAAGTGAAAGGTTCAATGTTCTGAATTATAACAACAATATAAGTTTTCAAAATGTGACTATCATGCAAGAGAACTAGAACATAATTAAATGAACAAGCCCAAGAAAAGTGGAAACCTATCACCTGTCGTGAAGTAGTCGACCAAAATTGTGTGCTCGTGGGCTGGGATGACGATTGGTGCGCGGCTGCAGCTGATGGACCCTTCAATTGGCTTCAATTTAGTTCTGATCACAGCACCTTGGTGAGTCTGCTGGGCTTGTAAAATGGCGGGGAGTGGACCTGTTGGAATTTTGTGAGATCGGATCAGGCCTCTGTAATGAGGGCTTGCTGGCTTGGGCCCGTGAGGTGGGGTGGCCCGAAACTTGGGCCCAAAAGGGGCCTGTCTGGGGTCGATGGAGGGTTGCTCGGTTGAGCTGCAGTGGCCGAAGACGAAAAGGAATAAGGGGAAAAAGGGGGGGGGGGGGCGGCGGAAGGTGACAGGGGTTCGGAATGGGGACGGCCGGCGGCGGCGCAGACGAAGCGGCAGGCGGGTGGCGGCAGAGCTGCGGTGACGACGGTGGCGCGTTGAGGTGGGGCGGCGTTGTGTGCGAGCGGAGGCGGAAACGGCGAGGCGGCGAGGGCAGTGCAGTATGGGAGGTGGGTTGGCGACGGATCTCGACGGCGGCGGGGTGGCGAGGCCGGAGGGGCGACGGCTGCGGCGGCTAGGGTGGAGCGACGCTTCACGGTCAGCGGCGATGCTGCGATCGGCCGTGGGGAAAGAGGCGCACGGCTTGGCGGCGCTGTGGCGACGGTGGGGCCGTGCTAAGCGGGCGGTGGCGACGGCGAAGTGGCGGCGGCGTAGGCGGTGGCGGAGAAGCGACGGCGGACGCAGTGATGCGGCTTGGCAACGGCGGAAGAAGAAGCGGCGGCCGATCGAGACGACGGACAGAGGTAAGGATTTTCCCTCTTTTTTTTTTTTTGTCGCGTGCAAGGCACGTGCTACTCTTTTTTTTTCTTTTTTTTTCTTTTTTTTTTGAATTACAGGTTCGGGTTATCGGGTCCGGATTTTTTGGTGCAACCCGCTCCGATACCCGTTCATCCGCACGTGCAACTCACGTGCGCTGCTTTTTTTTTTTTCTTTCTTTTTCTTTTTTTTTTTCCGGAACGGATCCGAGCTAGTGTGGCGGGCTAACGGGTCTGAGACTTACCCGTTTAGCTGGCCGTCTTCAACCTCCAACGGATTCGTTGGGGATGCGCCGGATTTTGTGGCGGTGGCTGCGAGGCGGGATGGAGATCGCAGTGGCGACTCTGGGGTTCGCAGCGACGGGCGGCGGCCGGCTACGGATACCCACGGGGCAGTGACCTCCTCCGAGGGTCGGACACGGCTAGCCGGTGACCAACACAAAGAGCTCGGGCACAGCGGCGCTTTCGTGGGATTGCGACGATCTCCAGCGATGAACTAAAGTCACGGCGGCGATGTTGGCGGTAGGGTGTGGCGGAGAGGAAGCAGCCGGCGAGGGTGGGCGTGGGTGTGGTGACGGGTGGTGGGGAGACCACCGAAGGGTTTCTTCTTTTCCTTCTTCTGTTTTGAAATCGAGGGGTTGTTCTCTTCTTTTTTTTTTTTCTCCGGTGAAAACCGACAGAGGGGAAGGGGGGCTGGTGAAAACCGAGAGAGAAAGGAAAAGAGGAAACACGGGACCGTGGCTTTGGCAGCAGGGGCAAAGCCTCTTGCTCTGATACCAAGTTGATGCAGCACAAGTGTGGGGAAAGAGGAGAAGAAGGAAGAACAAGAGAGGAAAAAGGAAGAAGAGGTTGTAGAGACGCAGGAAGAATAGAGGAGGAGAGGAGAAAAAGAGAAAAAAAGAACGTAGGGGGAAAGAAATTCCAAATCACTTCATTCAACCCTAATCATGAAAATAGTTTCCTATATATAGGGCCCAAATACACAACTTGCATAAACCCCCTTACACAACAATAAATCCTAATAAGCCCACAAATAACACAAATAAACCACAAATAAGCCCTAAAATGCAAATAAACTCAGAAATAAAATAAACCACAAATAAATCCCTAAATGCAAATAAATGCGTCTGGCTCAATCCGGAGGCTCAGGATCATCTGGATGAAGGGCTCTGATGTCCCCATCAGCTCCGAGCTGAGCCTGAAGCTCCTTGATCTTGAGCTCCACTTCCTTTATTGTCTGCTCACGCGTGGTGAGCAAGGACCGCGCCTCGGCCAGACGAGCCTCGGCCCCCCGCAACTCTGACCTGGCCAGAGAGTGGGTAGCCTTCTCCTCGTCCAGCACCATCGTCAGGAGCTTGGCCTCGTCTTCCGCAGCGCCCACCCTAAGCAAGAGCTCCTTTTTATGGAGCTCGAGCTCTGCCGCTTTCTTCTCGGCCTCCTCCGCCCTCTTCTCGGCCGCCTCCCGTGCCTGCGAGTTCCGACGGGCCCAATCTCGGTAGTCTGCGATGAGAGCGATCAAGGTCTCGGTCTCGTGGAGGTGCTGCAAACAAAATAAAAGTTAAAAAAAAAAGAGAGAGAAAAGAGAAGGAAAAGTTGTGCGAAGAAAATACTAGACTTACCCGAACAGCGGAGAAGCGGGCCGAGTCCAAGAACTGATTCTGGCTCATGGCCTGAATCCTCGCTCTGTCGGCCGGAAGGAGTACGGCGCGGAAAAGTTGACGCGCCGTTTCGATGTTTTCGAGGGCTGAGTCGTCCTCGAACAGTGTCCACTCGACGACGTAAGATCGCCGCTCTTGGTCTCCCACCGGGTCGGGAAGGCTCGCACCCGCCACCTCTGGTCTCGCAGCCCTTTGGCTGCTCTTCGACTCGGACCCCGGGCCCTCGGATCGAACAGGAACCCGATCAGGAGCCCGGGGGATGGGCGCCGGACACGGGAGCACCAGGGTCGCCTCACCCGAGCCCCCGGGCTCGGAGCTCGAACATCCCCCCTTGGCGACCTCGGGAGGGTCGACTTGGGGAGCGACCTTCACCTTCTTTTTGGGCTCGAGCGGCTCCCCTCCAAGCTCGGCCGCCCTCTTCCTGTACCGAGCGTACATGACTTCGCTTTTGGTAACCATCTTCGCGACGTCTGCAAAAAAAAAAAAAAGAGAAAAAACTCTGAGGGATCCGAAGTATCAAAAGACAAAAAAATAAAGGCTTTCTACTCTTGCCCTTACCATGAGGACGCGCCGAGCTCAAGCCCACGTTCACCAAAGCGTCCTCGCTTATGAGGCCGTTTAGGAGAATTCCGTCCCCGAGACCGCGAATGAAGTCGAGGGCTTCTTGCTCGCACGTGGAGAGCCTGGGGATTTTATTAGTGGCCCTGAGTCGGCACGGCCTCCACCTGGGGTCGAACCCCCACGTCCGCTCAGAGGCCAGAAAGAAAAACTTTTTCTTCCAGTCGTGAATGGACGAGGGAGCACCGTGGAAGAGCGGCCGACCCGCCCGGAGGGCGACGTAGAGCCACTCCCCGTCTCCCGGGTTCGACTTTAACACGAAAAGCCGCCAGAAGACATTGACCGATGTCAGGATCCCATGCGCCAAGCACAGCGATAGGAATCCGACGATCGTCCTCCACGCATTCGGAGCGAGCTGCCCCGGGACCAACTGGTACTCCGCGAGCAGCTGGTTCAAGAATCCGTGGAGAGGGAACCGTAGGCCGACCCAGAGTGCCTCACGATACACTCCGATCCGGCCTTCCGGAGGGTTCGATACTCGATCCTCCGGTCCGGCGGGTTCCAAGCGGAACCCCCGCCGAGGAAAAAACCATTCCTCGACTATCCCGACCTCGACCTCAGTCATGGTGGATCCAAAATCATTTGGACCGGACCCCATTAGGAAGAAAAAGAAGAGGAGGAAAGACTGAGCAAACAAAGGACCTGTCGGAAGTTCGCCGGAGAACGATTATTTCGGACTGGGAGGAAAACAGGAAGAAAGCAGGAAGAAAGACTTAGAGAAACGAGTGTGTATATATAGCCCCTTCCGACGAACCAGATTTGCGGAGCAGAGCGCTGCTCCCCGTTCAAATCATGACGCGCGTCCGCCTGAAAATTAAAGAGCCGCACTCAATCCGAACCGACGTCTCGAACGCAGAAACGTCTCATCAGGTCGTGCGGTCTCATTATGAGTCCACAACGCGAGGACGCCTTGAAAGGCGGAAGGGTACCTTGATAAAACGTTTCCGGGAAGAGAAGTCGTCGCCTATTTAAAGCGCCTTGAAGCGCGCGATAATTCAAAATTTTCTTAAACATATTTCTACTTCCCGCGCTCAAACTCTCGAGCAGCTCGAGCTCGGAAGTCGGGGGATAGTGTTAAGGGAAAAACCGCTATGGCTAGGCGACCAGGAGCCGGCCGAGCGCATTCCTCCGACCAGGAGCCGACCGGGCGCATTTCTCCGACCAGGAGCCGGCCGAGCGCATTCCTCCGACCAGGAGCCGGCCGAGCGCATTCCTCCGACCAGGAGCCGGCCGAGCGGACCCCTGGGCGGGGCCCAACCCAGCAACACTTGGCCAACCCAAGGATGCCCGAACCATATCCTAAGGCCACATCCTCCCACAGCTTAGTTGGGAGATTACGTGTTGACTTCTCCAACAACCGATGTATACGAGTCGTGCAGACTTCCAGGTTACTCAACAATTAAAACGCATAGCATTCACAGGCCCTCAGCTTACTCAACAATTAAGGCGTATGGCTTCCATCGCCTACGGACGTCCAGCCTTTCACGGCAAACTCACGCGCCCATAAATGACGGCATGACTCCATGATTGACTTAGGCTCCGGCCTAACCTCCTGCGATGATGACATTGACTTACATGATCGAGCATTAAAAGACTGATCGTACGGCAAACTCTATCACATCACAGGTGGACTGGCTCCCTCCTATAAGAGAAGCACTTCTCCACTGAAGGAGGGGCCCCCGCTCTCTCTCTCTCTCTCTCTCGAACTCTGACTCTCCCTCGCTCATTCCATTTTTCTCCACATATTCCCCCTGTGCTGACTTAGGCATCGGAGGGCCGGTGCCGGAGAGCCCGGCCACCGGCTTCTTGCAGGTCTCCAGGAAGACGCCGCCCGCCGGCGAACTGCCACTCCCCACTCAGGCGGCGGAGCCTCCCCCTTCCGGCCGACGGTCGCCCCCGGGTCCAATTTCCAGCAACACTCCCTCTACAAATTCGTCCTGTTTTCTGGAGCTTATGACCATACATATTTGCAGAATTTTAGCTTCTCTTTTTATACCCCTTTCTTTTTTGGTTCTAGATGCATCGGGTTTTACATTTATTACCTTTGTATCTTGATTTATTTGTTTATTGCTTTTGCTTCCTAAGAAAATGTTTTCTTTCTGTACGATGGTCTGTACTGCACCCTTCCATCACAGCAGCAAAAGCGGTGTAATCCCAAAAGCCATCTCCAGAGAGATACTGAGTGCCAATACTAGGGATCTGATGGCATCAACATAGAAACCCGAAAGCCAATAAATCGAATGAATAATTACACCCTTGCGTTGAGGAATTGTTATATACCCAGGGACACCGCAGTCCAGCGAGCACATTGGCTGTGAGCAGCTTCACCAAGCTGTCCAATTCCATACATACATAACCATACATTTAGGTACCATGAAAATCTTCTCCCGAGCATTTTGCCATAAAGCAAAGTTGGCAGACTCATCAAATTTACATGAGCTCGCAAGCAAGAGAGTTTTAAAACATATGTTATTTTTGTATATTATAATTAGCATTTCAGATCGAGTTTAAGCTTTTTATTTTTCAACCACCGACCTTTGATGATGCAATGGGTGTAAATTCGTCCCTTTATCCTGTGTATTCTATATTCACCAACTCTGTGTTCTGCATTGGGAATTTTTGCAACCTGCTAGATAGAAAGCTTGATTTCCCTTAACAAAGGAAGAAGAAGAGGAGACTAAACCTGATAGTTACCTTGATATCTGCATGGTTGCACGCATGCCGTAGGCCAACAGTGGTGCACGCATCCCGAGGCCCAGAGGTCCGGGTAAGGGAGGTGTAAGAATAGTTATCGCCAACCCAGAAAATTTATTTGCAGCAACAGTGACTTCTGCCAGTCTCATTCGTTCTAGATTTATTCATATTTTTGAAGTATACTCCCTAGTTATCGCCATTTGACCACTTAATTGGACAAAGAGCTCCTCCTTCGTTCCTCTCTTCATCTCTTGTGACGGAGCTCAGCCATGCACACCCTCCTCAAGTCAAGAAAGCACCGTCACCTTGGCATCAACCAACTGCTCTCCCACCAATCTTGATGTCCAAGTACGCCAAATCTCCAAACCCACAAGGTTCCAACACGAAGCTTGGCAGCTGACAGCCTGACAATGATCTTCGATGAGCCTTGGGCACGATTTAAAACTCTGGGTTCGGCTCGGTCGAGTTTGTTCGGGTTAGAAGCCAACCTGATCTCAATTGGCTTGCATCATCCGGAACCAGAACCGAACCAATCAATATCAGATATATGTTTATCATAAGCTCCGAAGACAACCGTAAGGTCAAGTCCAGGATATTCGAACACTAACCCAGAACCGAGCAATCAAATTGGGTGTTGATAAACTGGAATCGGCATTGATCTAGTTCTATCTAGAACCTGAACCAAACCAACCCAACAAGATTTGTTCATGATCCAAACATTATGTAGCCCTAACAACGAGTGGCCGAAGGAGACTTGGCCTTCCCTAAGTGGCTAACCATGTGACAAGAACACAATAAAAAGTCATATTGGACCTTGAAAGGGGGAAACAAAAAAAGAAATAACATTTTGGATGATTGAATCAAAATTTGTAAACCGCAAAGAACTACATCACCTATAACTATAAGCTTCTTTGACTTGAAAATCTTTTATGAATTGCAAAACGGTCAAATGTGGGTCTCAAAGGGATTGAAGGCAAGTCTCTTTTATTTTTTTTTCTTTTTCCTCCTGCATCCTATAGCAATTGTCAACAAAGTACATGATACTAAAGAAAATAATAAAGCCTGCTTGAGTTTCTGACATTAGGAATGCTAAGGCCCCTAAAAATTGAAGATGCAACAGTTGCAGATTTCTTGAATTCAAATATTGTCAAGGCTTACTAAGATGATCTATACACGGCACATATGCCAAAATACTGAGAATGAAATGCACGGAGTTCCAACATATGCTAAGAACACAAGAAAAATCCATGGATGTCTCGCAGCTCCAGTTTTCAGAGAAGAAATTTATGGTTCTTTAGATGCCTTTCCATAGACTGATTATATAGCAGGAGTCCCAGCATCATGTGAAATGTCTGCAATCTGCCATCAAGATAAATTTCAGCTTTAGTAAACATGTTTGATTGTAAGAATTAAGTCTGTCAATTTAGCCACTTTAAGTTTACCCTCACATACTGCAATACTCTAACATGTAATATTATGACAAACCAGCGATACAAGCAGTAGCAGACAACTCAATAATGCAATTTTAAAGGATATCGTGCTCCTAGAATCCATATTAAAAGTAATTGTTGGGACAAAACAACAGAACTTAAATTTGATAAAAGTAAATCATCCTAAACTAATTCTACAGCCTAACCCTCATGAAGAACATTAACTCTAACTAGAAAGTAACAATTAATCAATTTATATGAATGTTTTAGTTGATAAAATCTAATGAATAACATTATATTGAAAATCAAATAGAACGTTGGAAGAATGTTACTGTTTCAGAGTGTGCAAGTATCTTCCAAACACGACTGGCATCAAAATATTCAATTTTGGCTAAAGATAAAGATGTGAAACCAAAGTCTTTCTTTTTTCTCTTTCCAATCACAGTAAGGTACACTTCAAAGTCCTCAATCAATCACAGCGAGAGCATTCAAGTCATCTGAGAAATTGTGAAAACAAAGTATAGCTTTCCTTCCCTGGCTAGTCAACAGGCTATTTTTCGAAACCAAACTCGAAGTATTGAATTGAAGTAAATTTAGAGAATTTAATTTCAGCAGCAAGCTTTCAGCTGCACCATGATGCCATGATGGTTAGCCAGCATGCAAATAAGTTGGCAGGAATAAAACACTGCCTTGTCTTGAACATAGCCTAATGTTTTAAAAGGGTGGCTGTGGTATGCAGATGGTCAAGGGACTGCCCAACACATATATAATATACAGGCCACATAGGTGGGTGCATGGGCAGCTAATTTTTTAAAGCCTTTCTCACTTTAAACAGAATCCCAGCTTAAATCATCTTAGCAGTTTTTCAAAATGGTGCAAACATTGGGTTAATCCTCCTAACTCTATTATGACACTGCTTAGATCTCATACTCTTGAAATAAGCATACATCATGACTTGGCCGAGTTGCAAGGATGTCTGACTTGATATATAGTCAATCTGAGAAGTTCCTGAGCCCATATAATTGAGGTAAGGTCATAAGGGCTTCATACCCACTCAACCTCAATGAATTTTTTTTTTTTAAAAAAAAAAGTCATGCCTGTTTGAAAAGGGCTTCGCCTTCAGCCACTGACAAGTAAATCAAACTCAAAGACCGCTAACATACCATACTTGTGCCAATGAGAATTAACTCCATCAGCCTCCAACCAAGCCCTCAGCTTGGTAACCTCTGTCATTATAGCAGATCCATACTAGTGAAAAAACAGAATCCACAAGGAAACAGATCCAAAAAATTTGAATTTGAAGCTCTGTATGGACCACCTCTAAATCACATGATCAATATGATAACCACAATCTACCGAAACAGGTTTGGGTTCCTATGACGACAGGAGAAGTGAATATTTTAGAAAAGGCAAAGAAGATTGTATTCTTACAAGAAACATTGACAAAGACATTTACAAACCTACATGTTCATGAAGAAGAGAACTGCCAAATGACGAGACAGTAGAAAATATCTTTATATTCAGTAGTTCTACAAGGCAGAATGCCTATCCAGAGAAACTTGAGAAAGAAATAATTCAGGAATATCAATAAGGATGCAGATCTTGTAAATTGTTTTGTACGAATGGTGCATCTTTAAAGTAATATAAACATTGTCAGAAAAGTGTCGTCACCTGATTTTGTGGAACAATCTGGCTTGAGGATGACGAGCCAATTTGTTGCATATGCAGACCCTCCTGATCAGTGGAGTTCTCGATTGGCTATATATCACGAACAAAGAAGAAGTATTAGATAAAGATTATAATGTTGTTTCTAAGCCCATGCATAACTTACCAAAAGCACCTGTTTTGTATGAGATGGTGGCGAACATGTATCATGACATATGTACTCCTTTAGGAGCTGACTCTGTATAGCTTTCGCAAGGGATTCTAGTTCCACATGTTTTTGTCGCAACTTGGCATTTGACAGTCGAACAGCCTGTGCCTTTTCCTTTAAGGTGCGAACCTCCTCAATTTGCTCTGAGAACTTCCGGATGACCTCTACAAAGCTAGTTGGTTGGCTCAAAACTTCACTAGGTGAGACACTCAGTTCTAGCATGTGGACATTCCCACGCCTCTCAGGTCCCATAACCTGTGAGAGGACATCATCTTTAGCATGAACCTTTCTTGCTGTTAGATCTTTTAAAGAGTTCCTACTTCAGTTAGCATATATAGAACAGATGCATTATACATTATCAGCAAAAGTATGATAACAAATATAACAATTGTAGATGTGTATGGTGCAGTAAGGTTCTGGAGAAAACCGAGGTTTTCTCTTGCTTGTGATGAGCAAGAAGCTCCTTACAGAAGATAATCTGAAAAACAGACATTGACCTTCAGCTCAAGGATGTCCTTTTTTGCTGCAGAGAAGAAGAGAATGTGAACCATTTGTTTCTGAGATGTCGTTGTATCAGAGGCATTTGGAGACACTTCAGACATAAACTGGGTCTTGGAAGGTTTGCTGAGAGAGTTATGGATCTACAGACAGATTGGCAAGCAAGGCATGTTAAGAAACGTTGCTGCTGAGGTTGGGACATGGAGATGGAGGGTGTTCTGCGGGGAATCTGAGTGGAGAGGAAAGCAAGGGTGCTCAGTGGACAGAGGCAGAGCATCTCCAAATTATTCAGAGTGAAGAGATAACTCAAGAAGTGTTTCAGATAGCAACATCAAAGCTTCAAATTGTAGGGGTGGCAATCGGGTTAGGTTGAACGGGTTACGGGTCGGGTCGGATACCGGATCAATCCAAAATTTGTCAATCCAAACCCGACCTGTTTCTCAAACAGGCCAAAAATTCAGACTTGAATCTGACCATTTTAATAAACAGATAACCTAACCCAATCTATAATGGATTGAATCAAGTTAAATGGAGCAAATGGATAAGCATCGCCGCCCCCATCAAATTATCATAAAGGGGCTGTTTAGAAAGTAGGGACATAAATCTTCCTAGCTGGTTTATTATATCTTTATTCCCTAGCCTTGGAGTAGAGTGCTCTACTGTTCGATTGTTATTATCTTTATGAAGATAGGCTAGACCTGGTGTCAACTATTTCTTTAAAAAATAAAAGAAGCAAATGTAGTTATGTAATGATCTAAACGAAAACAAAAGTGGAAAAAAAAAAGGAAAAATACTAGTACTTATACCTGCAGGTGGCTACGAAGGCTTGGATTTGGCTGGAAACATATGTCATCACAATTGGTCGCCTCAGAGGCCTGGCTCTTAATGGCTCGTATAGTCTCCAGAAGAACAGACAGTTGGGCTACTAGCTCCCTCTGTTTCTGTCGCAACTCAGCGTGCTCTTGTTGGATGGCCTCTAGTTCTTCCTTCAAGGTGCGAACCTCCTCATCAACCTCCATGGCCTTGGTCTCAAGAAGGCTAGTTTCTTGGCTCCAGAGATAACTAGCAGAGGGACCCAGCTCTAACATGTTGCTGTACCCATGTCTCTCCAATTCCATAACCTATGCAATGACATCATCACAGACAACACAGATCTGGTGTATCAGGCAATAAAATGTTTTTAATTTAGTTAGCATAGCTAAAAGCAAATGCACTAAATATTATTGGATAGCAATATAATTTCAAACCTAGAGCTTAATAACAATTATAGCTACATAATGATAATAAAACTACTACTAGTTGAACCTGCAGGTGGTGATGAGGGCTGCGGATTGGTGCAGCTCGAGAGGCACTGAGGGGCCTGCTTCTTGCTTGGAGTGAAGGGAGCTGAAATATTATAGCATATGAACTATTACCACACACCAAAGCCTATTGATAATGAAATAAACTAGAACTTAACAATTAAAAGAAATCCACACCTGCAAGTGGCTCCGGAGGCTGTGAACAGGTGGAGCTCGGTGGAGGCTACGAGCACGTGGAGCTCGGTGGAGGCTGCGAACACGTGGAGCTCCGTGGAGGCTGCGAACAGGTGGAGCTCCGTGGAGGCTGCGAGACCGACGGCTACGTCGGATTGGAGGGAACTAAGATATTATATCATATGGATTACTAACAAGATCTAGATTCCGTTAATGATAACCTAATCAAAATAAATTAAAAATCTAATAGTGATAGTTGATATGTAAGGATAATAAATGAACAAAATATCTGCACCTGCAAGTGGCTGCGGTGGCTGGTTATGGCTTGGTTAATATGGCCCCGATGAAGGGCACGAAGGATTATGTGCTGCTGGCTGAAGCTACGAGGAATGTGACGTGCCGGCAACCTAGTCCGAACTCTGCGTGCCATAGTAAATATGTGCAGCTGTCCTACATTAAATTAAAACATAACAGAATTTCTGAGACTTACTTTGGCATGTAAGAATGTGCTATAAATGCAAATTGTAGTGATATGAAAACAAATCATAGGAATCAAGACACATGCATCGCCAAAAAAGTTAATGAGTTACATGAACACAAAGACAAACTGAAACCTAATAATAACAATGTAGACAGGTCAAGATGAGAGCTTAAATTTGGAGATAGAAAAGTGAAGGCATGATATTTAGGAGGGTATAGTATGGATTTAATTATGCATACTAATGAGTCCTATTCTAGACCATAAGTGAGCTTCTTAGCTGCTCGAATCTAGTCAAATGTAAGAAAGTAACTAAATCAATTGTCAGAAGAGAGTGAATGCAATTGAAACCATGAGTCCAATTAAGAGGTTCAGTCAATGGTTTTTCTCACAAAGTTGTGGGTTGAAGATACACTCTTTCTAGAATAACAATGTAGAAAGGGACTTACTCAACCTCATAACATTTGATAATGTTACGTAAAGAAAGTATATCACCTCTTTCTACTGATGACTTTTAACACTCTCAATGATGCAGGAGCAGGAGCCCGAGTCATCCTAAATGTGCATCGTGTTTGGATCGTTGCTTGGATGTGCCCAAATTACAGTGGGTCTAAGATTTTCAGCACCTAGTTACATTGGGTTCGAGTGTTTCAACGTCCAATTATATTGAGTCTTTTTTGTTTGTTTGGGCATGTTGAGTCATATGGAGATTGAGTATTTTAGTTTGATTGTGTTGAGTCAATTGGAGTTTGGGTCCCAAAGCCATGAAATCACATTGAGCCCATGGCATTGAGGAGTCCTTGAGTGATTAAGAGTTGTCTATTTGGTCCATGTGGCGTTTGGGAAAGAATCCTAGTTGATTTTGACTCTCTTCCATGCATCATGAGGAGTCCTAGATTATTTGGAGATTTATTTATTGAGTCCATGTATCATTTGAAAGAGTCCTAACTGATTTGGACTCTTAGTCCATGTGTCTTTAAAGAGTCCTAGTTATTTTGGAGTCTTAGTTGGTTTAGTGAATTTCGTCAGTTGATTTCATCAGTAAATTTCGTCAGTTAATTTCGTCAATTGATTTATTTGATTTTAAAAAGTCCATATTTAGTTAGAATTCTAAAATTATGGTTCTAAAAGTCCTTATTTTTTCAATCTCTTACTCTATATAAAGAAGAGGTTGAAGAATAAAATTCAAAAATTTTGGCTTACAAATTGCTTGTGATCTAGAGGCGGGAGGCTTCTTTTTCCTCCTTTGGTGAGACTCCAAAGGTTCCTTTTTTCCTCGATAAGATGCCGGAAAATTCCTGGGTTTAGAATAGAGGTGACTCTTCTATTCAGCTCATAGTTATCTTGTTACTATCAGAATCGCAGCACCTTCCATTGTTCCTTCTTCCACCCGTCAACCTTCATCATGCCATAGCTCTAATCCCTTAAGCGTCCAATCATCACAAAGTCCTTTAGGTTTCTGATCTAAACCGTAGGCCTAATTCCTTCCTTCCACATCCTAACCCAAATTAGCTTTGGATCTAACCAATTTCAGCCATCATCCACCAAAAATTCAGCAGCATCCACCCTCGTTCTACGTCAATTGGTATCAGAGCAACCATCCCACCCCCATTCTGCATCAATTGGTATCAGAGCAAATCGATCCACATGAGTACAAGAAAAAGCCGTCCCTACTATTATAATCCCTACCATGATGATTCCTACCATGACGATCAATACCATCCCTACAACATCGAACAACAACAAGATGATCTGATGGTTGAAGTTCAAAATCAAATGGCTGCCCTAGCATAGAAGATGGATATCGTGGAGGCAGAACTACGATGTCATAGCCATGTCAAACCACAAGTTGGGCGACGACCTTCAGAACGCAGCAACAAAGGCACTCCTCCTCGAGGTATTTTTCCATCTATAAGATCTGAAATTTCTGCAAATAAGGAAACATATCTGGAGCGAGGAACAACAAAATTCAGTGAAAAGACAATAAATCCCATGCCGCAAAGAAAAGGCAAATCCGATTGCTCCAAGTGCGGTGGCCGAGGGCACCTCACTGATATTTGTCCCACTAAAGATCAGCAGATATTCAAAAAAGATCTTGATGCTGATTTTGAAAATTTAGCAACACTATCTGATGATGTCCCTGCCGCTAAGATCCCTTCTCCTTCCTCTGAAGTTCCTCATAGACCCGCTGAGATTGAGGACAAGAAAGAAGCCAACGTGGAAGATAAAAATTTCAGAGGTGATCTTTCTGATATAACTCCAGAAGAATTGCCTAAGAAAGACAATTCAGAAAATTCAGCAGAGATAGTCTGAATACCGATTCCTTTAGACATGGATCTTCCTACCCTGTATCAGTCTAAAAAAACGGCCATGAAGATAGAACCGTGTTCGCATCGGTTGGTTCTGAAATTTCAAAAGAGATGCCATCAGATTTCAAGTAGAATAATCTGACTTTTAGTCAAAGCCGAAAGGAGCACAAGCAGCACCTTCAACAAGATCTTCAGGTTCTTCGATCGGAGAAGTTTTATGTAAGTCTGAAAAGATATTCCTTTGCTGATTTTCAAGATCTCTTTCTAGAATTCATAAATTCAAATCGAGGCGATCAGCAGATTACGGCATGCCAAGAAGGATATCAGAAATTCTTGGTGAAGTAGAAGAACCAACCCCTTTCAGAGTATTCGTGGCTGAAGACAGAGGAGATCCCGCACCTTTGCACGAGCTCTTCAGCCCCAACAAGACGGAGTCGAGTTCTTCTCAGTCGGAGAGAATTGATGCAGGAGCAGGAGCTTGAGTCATCCTAGATGTGCGTCATGTTTGGATCATTGCTTGGGTGTGCCTGAATTACAGTAAGTCCAATATTTTCATCACCTAGTTACATTGGGTTCGAGTATTTCAACGCCCAATTATATTGAATCCTTTTTGTTTGTTTGGATATGTTCAGTCATATGGAGATTGAGTCCTTTAGTTTAGTTGTGTTGAATCAATTGGAGTTTGGGTCCCAACGCCATGAAATCACAGAGTCCATGGCGTTGAGGAATCCTTGAGTGGTTAGAAGTTGTCTATGTGGTCCATGTGGCATTTGGAGAAGAATTCTAGTTGATTTGGACTCTCTTCCATGCGTCATGAGTAGTTCTAGATTATTTGGAGTTTTATTTATTGAGTCTATATGTTGTTTAAAAGAATCCTAGCTGATTTGAACTCTTAGTCCATATATCTTAAAAGAATCCTAGTTATTTAGGAGTCTTAGTTGGTTTAGTGAATTTCGTCAGTTGATTTCGTCAATTAATTTATTTGATTTAAAAGAGTCCATATTTAATTGGAGTCCTAAAATTCTGGTTGTAAGAGTTTTTATTTTTCCAACCTCTTACTCTATATAAAGGAGAGGTTGAAGAATAAAATTTAGAATTAATTTTGGTTTTAATTGCTCTTGTGATCTAGAGGCAAGAGGCTGCTTCTTTCTCCTTTGGTGAAACTCTAAAGATTTCTTTCTTCCTCAATGAGACATCGGAAAATTCTTGGATTTAGAATTAAGGTGAGACTCTTCTATTCAACCTATAGTTATCTTGTTACTATCAAAACTGCAGCACCTTCTATTGTTCCTTCTACCACCCGCCAACCTTCATCATGCCATAACTCTAATCCCTTAAGCGCCCAATCATCACAAAGTCCTTTAGGTTTTAGATCTAAAACCGCAGGCCTAATCCCTTCCTCCCACATCCTAACCCAAATTAGCTTTGGGTCCAACCAATTTCAGCCATCATCCACCAAAAATTCAGCAGCACCCACCCCCGTTCTGCATCACTCAACTTCCCAAACTTTCTATAAGGAAAATCTTTCTCTCAACTTTATATGTATTGACAGATGCACATGCAATATACAGGAAGAGGCAATCTAGCAAGCATTTTTGATGTCTTTATATGAATCTTGTATTTTCAATACTAGCTTTTAGAAGAATACTTATGTGCTAAGATACAGAACTTATTTTGGACATTCTACTTGCTTTCTTACTTTCCATATGAACTTTCTTAAACTACCATTTTAACTACTTCATAGTCCATTGTGAATCTAGTAGTGTGCATGGCTCTAGGTCAAACTGAGAACCAAATTGAACCATCTTATTGGGTCAATATGGGCATATATCACATCTTTCCAAGTTGAGGGTTTAGGTAAGTCAATCCAACCCAAGGAATGTGGAACAGTCTCGAACCGTCCGGTTTGGGGTGGACCAAGCCCTGCCGGCAATGGACCGGGATAGTTCCGGCATTCAAAATAGTAAACCGGCATGTGGGAGGAAAGTGAGAAGGAAAAGGAGTAAAAGAGAGAGAGGGATAGAGGGCGCTAGAGGCCTCCAGAACCTAAAATTTTCAAAATAAATAAAATAAAAAAGGGGCCCAAATTTTAATTAAAGTCGGCAAGGGGCCGACTTAACTTAAAATTTTTAAAATAAAAAAGGGGTCCGGAGAGCGGAGCCCCTACTTTGGTCCTTCGAGGCCCCTTTGACGCCCTGCAAAGGTCTTCGACGGCCTTTCCTCCCCGCTTTCTCATTTTCTCTCTCCCGTTCTCCCTCGCCCTCTCAGTTGTGTACAGGCCCGGCACTAAACGATACAGGGACGTACCAAACCGTGCAGCCGGCCGATCGATATGGGCTCCAATACTGGCACAACAGACCTTGATCCAGCCTAAATTGAACCTAACCTAACCAAACCAAACTTAACATAACATAACCTAATATAAAGTAGTGTAACGCAATGTAGCGTAATGTAGTGTAATGTAATGCAATGCAATGTAATACAATATAATATATATTACATTAAATTTTGTTGTGTCATGATCTCATGATTTATGTTTTGTTTTGCAAGGTAGAGTATCATTTCTTTTCCATAACATGTTATATCCTTTTCTATAGTTTGTCTGTTGGGTTCTCTTGTTGCATGATGCAGTTGAAAGACTAATTGTTGGTTTATGTTGTTATTGGTCAAAAATGGGTTTTCCTAAATAAAAATAACAGACTATTTCTCTGAATTTTATTTTTTTTAAAAAAGAAAATTGGGTAACCCATGAACCAAAGCATGGTTGGGTTGATTCAAAATTTGGTTCCAGCTACAGAAATTGAGAACTGACAGGACTGCTTCGTTTCTGGATTGATTCTAACCTTAACCAACCTGACGTGTAGGCACCTTCAGTGATTTTTTTTCCTTCCTCTCATCATTTAATCTTGTATGGAATGTCTATTTTAGAATATATCATGCAGCTAATGTCACTAACTTGATAACACTTCTAACAGAAATTAGCAATAATAGGACCATCAATCTTTTTATATTTTAAAGAAAATGATTTCACACCATTGATGGGCACATCAAGTCCTAATATCCTCCTTTTTCATTCTTATTTTACTTCCTAATTTATATGCTTGGAATGATTATACAACCTTGGATTTAGATCAATATCCATACGACTACATGGATTTAGCACTAGCTCAGTCCGGATCACAACTAAATCCATTTGGACTAAAACAACAAATAAAGTACATGAGATTGGTTTTTCATTCCTGAAATTCAATTGAACAATGGTTCATGGCTTCATGCTCAGGTAAACCAAGAAACCATGGAACCTCTTATGAGCATGTCATTTTCTTGGCTGTTTCCTGCAACTTTCTTCACCGCCACTACAACTACTCATTTTATCCCCCAAGTAATGTCTACTTCAACTATGTAATTAAACAATAAAATATTTTAATGGATTTGAGAACTACTACCCTTTGAAGATAAACTAATCCCACTACCCTGTTGACTTTTCCTTGCAAAAAATTAATAATTAGCAAAGCTTGCTTTGTCGAGTTTTGGAAGACATAAGTTGGTATGCATATTTCATGGTCATGCTGAATGTTTCCTTCCTTAGTATTGCAATAATGATTAGCCTCCTTTAGTGATTCTTGTTTAACAAAGGTACATCTTTAAGTGGTCGTATGATTTTGATCAGATGAAGATCAATATCCATAAAATTTCCTAGATTTACCATGTAGATCAATCTATCAAGTATACAACTGGAGATAAAAAGATTCAATTATTTATCTACAACCAGTTGTTCATTCTCGCAATGCAACTAGAAACAATGCTCTATAAACTCCAAAAAACAGAAGTTTTCTTGAAAAAAGTCAATATACATTTTTTGTTATATATTACAAGTATGTTTTCCAAAGAATATACAATCAACAGTAAACTAAATAATTGGGAAGACTCTTAACTTACTAGCTCAAACTTAGTTTTTAAACCATACTTTTATTCTCATGCAAATGAAAGATAAATGCACATACATGCCTTCATGTAAAATGATATTCCCATTTAAGTCACTCTTTAAGCTAACGCAACATTTCATGTTGTCAATCAAATCAATTGAATTTTGTGTTTAGAATTTCTTTTTGATTACTATAATATGCTTCGATTGATCTTCTACTCTTATTTAAGTCACCTCCAAGTTGCAACAGGCTGGGGCAACCTAACACAATTGGTCACATCTTGAATAGGAAATTTTATATGATCTAGTCAAAAAGTAATGGAGATCTTATATAATGTTGAATTGGGTTGTTTAACCAACACAATGACACGTGATATTGGAATATACTGCTAATTGGACCACATCTCTTAGAACAATGTTTTCCTAGTTTGGATGTTAAAACCTTTTTTAGTTTTGAGATGACACTATACTAAATTGAGGACATGAACATCATAATTTTACAATATAGTCTAGATCGGTGGCGAAGCAAGGTTGAGAAAACTCAAGCCAAATCATTTGCATGCTGATAAACAGCAATTTACAACTACCAAAATTATTTTCTGCACCCTTCTGTCATCATTCAAGTACTTATAAGGCGAACGCAAATTAGGAGGATCAGAACGGTACTCGCCAAATGCATGGATGTTGTCAACTTATAGAACTAAAGCTGTACCTAACAAGGCCTAGGATAAGTTAGACGACCTTTGCTACCATGACCAAGAAGTATCTGCAACATGATGATATGATAATGTAGGACTGGTTTGGTAATGTTGTCGATTTTGTGTTTTTGTTTCCTAAGCATAATTGAGACACTGCATGAAAATTGTTGCTGGAGACAGCATTTGCACGGAACTACTGACATTCCTTGCTTTTATTTCACTTTTTTGAAAGCAATAAATATTTGCTGCCAAGTTTTGCAAACAATTCAACGAACAAAATATTTTCATGATAATATTCATTCAGTCTAGTTCTTAGAAAACAGAAGCATATAAACAACAGGCCCATAACTACTTTTTGTTATGGTCATTAGAAAAAATTTCTTAAAGTTGCCATGGATTGTAGGAAGCATAATTTTAAAAGAAATATATCATGTCATCACGATCTTTACAAAACATCACAACAGTTTACAATAAGACACATTCACTATTACAAGGCTATATATGTAAAAGAATATAAGCTCAAACAACAACGCAATCACTACAACAACAGTTGCCAAGATATGGTCGATCAATGAAAAATTACAAGGTGAATGCGTGGAAAGATCAACTAACTTGCTCACTCCAAACCTCTTTCCAAAAAATATCACAGAGAAATTCATAAACATGGTTCCATAAAATTTCTTTTTTCTAAGAAAAAAACTAGTATAGGGCTAGGGAAACAGAAATCACAACCCAAAATCTAAAGGAAAAAAAAAATCGAAGAAGAGATGCCAATAGAAAAAGTGGGGAGTAGGATCTCGAGGCTTAGGGATAGGTTACCTTGTGATCTGGCTCGGAGATTTCCGCCGTGGCGATAAGGAGGAGGAGAAGGAGGACGAGGAGGAGGAGGACGACGAGGGCTGCGCGGCGAAAGGGGAGGACTAAGAGGAATCGGAGGCCAATACCTCCCGTACTCGAAATCTTCGGGCCAGTGCGGCTTAAAAGGTGGCTGAAAGAGATACGGCCCGCCGCTAAAATATAGATACGGGAGTGCTGATCCATACTTTTATATTAGTGCCATTAAGTTTGACCCTGTTCATTTGGGTGTGGGTTTCGGTCAACCCGGGAACCAAACGGAACCAGGCATGTTACATTTGTTTGATTTGGTACAGATAAAATTTGGCCTGCCCCGACTTCTAGAAAACTGATTGGATAAGTCCGGATCTAGGCCAAGGAGTTGGATAGTCTCTAACCCCAACCAATTTGATCTATGTGCATCTCTAGTTATACCTAATCGTATGCAAAAACGTTTTCTCTATCCGTAGAGATTGCACATTAAGTGGTCAACAACATGAGAATTAACTCTTGTATAGCAATCAAACAAAGAGGAGATACTAAGTTTCCTTCTAAAACTAAGGAGAGGACAATTATCAAGTGCTTACATGTACACCATAATTTTCTATGAATTTTTTTTTAATCAATAGTTCAAGTCAATTGTATTAAAATAAGCATATAATTTGTAAATCACAATAAGCATATCATTGAAAATAAATTAACGTACCATTTGTATAAATTAAACACAATTCCAAAAACTATATATATATATATATATATATATATATATATATATATATATATATATATATATATATATATATATATATATATATATACACATCTTTCTCTAAAAAAATGACAATACATCTACGGTCCCTTCACTAGTTATATGATTTGAGGTAGGGCATTTCGTGTATTTCGATTCAAGAATTTCTCTTATAATTTAAGAAAGATCAAAATCTTTCGAGACTTTCTCCGGTAACATGTGAAAAGGACTTGCTAATATGATCTATCCTCTACATTAAAGAGCAGTCTGCTGAAAAGATGTGTGCAATATGCGTCCAATTTTACCGCATTTATATATAAGTGTCTAATTTTTCCGCATTTGTATAAAAGTTGCAGGCCTACGAAAAGATATATGACAAGTGTCTAGTTTTTCCGTATCTACACATGGGTTGCAGGAAAAAAATTATGTTCTCATTAGAAAACATATGAGTTGCAGGCCTACTAAGAGATGTGTGACAAGCGTCCAGTTTTCAGATAAATATTGTTGAAGAACACCAAAGAAGTGGGAGAAGACGGGAAACTATAGTACAAGAGTAGACAACGCATGATAGGATAACTCTATACACACAATAGTGACATAACTTGCAGAAAATGGCTTACAAGAAACCCAACATTATTGTTTCTTGATGTATCAAAAATGTTACGATTGAAGAAGAGGTTGCTAGGGATCATAACGAATCTAGCCAAAATTATACAATTGTTTAGGATTGGGCAAGTGAAACTTGGGTTCAAAATATCAGAAAGATTGTAAGGTAAAAAAGAGGTTAGAGAAGAATACGACCCTCTACAAGAGATAGGTTGCAGTAGTGAAAGTTTATCATCTCTAGAAGAATCTTTTTTCCGGGCCACCTTAGGATTCCTTCAACTTAATCAATCTGAGACCATATGTACACAGGTGTACAGATACATGCAATTAGATAATCGTGAATTTAAACGACAAGAAGTGTTATGTGTATACGTATATACATGCAATTAGGTTGGATTGGGATTAACTTTCCAACCAATACAAATCCCAAATTAAACTCAACCCAACTTGACGTTGGAATAGAGTTTCTCCCATCCAAACGGCTGAATCAGGTGAATGATAGGTTGCGCAACATTGGACTGGATCATCAAGTTAGGATGGATAGTTTAGGCAATTTAACACTATGAAAATATTTTGGATATTTTTAAAGGCTAGTTTTAGGTTGGTTGTGATATTTTTCACATGAACTTGACACAAATAACTTAATGGGGCTAAAGGCATCTTTCTCTAAAAGAAATAATAAATTAAGACATGCATAAATTAAATGTATAAGTATGCTGATAAAAGATTAAAGTACCCAAAAAATAGTAAGGCACCATTCAAATTTAAGATCCACAATGCATTGACGTACATCATTAAAATAAGCAAAAAAATAATATATTTTAGGGATCTTTAATGCGCACAATTTTTTGAGAACTAAGAGTGAGCTTGATCAAAACCAAATAAGATAAACTCAAATTACCGATACCCAATATCTCAAGTGACACTCCTAGCCCACACACCAAATGGATGCAAATGTGAAGGGTATCAGTTACCCTAATATGATGGAATTCGCAAAATTAGAGAATTTAGAGATATGTTTCATGGATCATAACCTATACTTGTTAAAATATGATAGATTTGGTCGATTTTGAGCACTATATTATAATAAAGGATTTTTTTGCATGAATACCCTCCTAAATATCGAATTTTACATAAATACCCTTCCAAAATTAATATTTATATATATACCCTCGTAAAACACTTGTTTTGCCATTCTACCCTTTTTTATTTTTGTTTTTGCATATGTACCCATGCAATCTAATGACGTTAAAAAATTAACGATTTCAAATTAAAATGATAAATACTCTTAATAGGTAGACATGCAAATAGATCACGATTCCGATAACAGAAAAAGAAGACAAAGACAATAGCGTAATTTTTTAAAATTTTATTTTATTTTTAATTAATATAAATATGATTTTTCTTAACACCGTTAGAATAACCTTTATATTACGGGCATTTGTACAATAATAAAGTTTTACGAGGGTATACATGCAAATATCAATTATGGAACGATATTTATGCAAAATCCAATATTTAGAAGGGTATCCATGCAAAAAAAACCCTACAATAAAATATAAAATTAAGTTGTTAAAATGCCTAATTTTGTACAAATTGATCGTTGGGTTAAAGACAACCAAAACATCATTAGTGTCTAGAAATTGTTAATGATGCAGATTATGAATGACTTTGAATCTTCAATTTGAAAGATGCATCATTGATTTCGAGTTGCTAAATGATATCAAAGTTTTAATAGTTAGATAAAACTTGATTTGGATTTAAGCTCATCCTCCATATCCAACCCAACTTGGGGTTGGAACTTTTGAGCCCAACCCAATCCAAGTACATCAAACCTGGCCCCAACGATCTAGCAAGTAGATTGAGCTGGTTGGTTCCAGGTTGAGCCAACCTAGGTTGCTCCCCTCGGGCGAAATGGGACAGGGCAATGAGACGATTAAAAGGTGATCCAGTTAGCATGTACATTAGCTCCCCAGCGTCAAGCAGGAGGGTCTCCACTATTGTTTGATGAGGTTCCAGTACCAATATCACCAGGTAATGGCCCCATCAGACAGTACGGTTTATCGCTGCAATGGTACTAAGAGCAGTTACTTGCAAATGACCTTGGACGCTAAGGGCCTGTTCTTTGAGGGTTAAATATCATGAAAATATTGGTAACTTTTTCATTGAGGAACTTACTCATGTTCTCATACTCCTCACAAAAAAAGCTATATTGCTAAGTTATTTTTCATGAGCAGCATTCTTCAATGAATAGAAACACTTACCCATTTAGAAGATAAATAAATTAGTTGCCCATCAGCCACTAACGTGACCCTTTTTTCCCCTAAAATACCCCTTTATAATGATACACTGACAAACCCTAAGCTCTTGCTCTTCATCTATAATGAATTCTAACCCAAGCGGCACCACTGCAATCCCTACCAGTTTTCAACCACAAGATCGATGAATTCCGATGAGTCTTTTATATTTTTATCTTTTTTATTAAATTTCTATAATTGATTTGGTGATATTTCTACTGATTTTATCTGAAATTGGTATTGATCAGCAAAAGAGAAAAAAAGGATTGCTTTTAGGGAAGAAAATTCATCATTCGGATCCTAGGATGTTTCAATTTGTTATTAGGCACCATAATTCGCATCTGGAATGTTTCTACGGATAGTTAGTGTATCATCTAATATGGTCATGTTCTATTTGAATTACTTTTAAAATTCTATCTCTTCTTATACTATTACTCATGTTTGGTACGAGAAAGTTGTGCTTCAATCACAAACAGGTGGTACATGATAAATATGTAAATTGGGGTTGAAATTATAAGGAATATTATGAAAAATATAGATAGATCTTAACAACTTATTTGGAAAAGTAGTAATACAAAGTAACCAATTGTGGATACACTTTTCAATGCATACAAAAATATGAATAAATTATTTTTCTATTAAGTGTTGGCTGGATAACACTTATCAAGAAAAATACAGATTCCTATAATAAATTTCATGCCTCTCCAAAGAATGAACTTTAAAGGAAAAACAACAGCCTTTTTTTCAGCCAGTGTAGATATTTAAATAAAGATAAATTGAATTCAGATGAACAATGAAAATATCAAAATCATGGTCCACATACTAGAATAACAATCAAATGATGGCTGTCGCTTAAATTCACTTCATCCATATAAAACAAAAAGCAAGACCTCCAAAACCATTACAATGGCAGTTGTAACGTTACAGCAGACATTATTCTAAAACTTGGTTTCGAGATTGGTATTATCTCGAATAGCAAACATCAAAAAGTGCATTCAAAAACTGTTGAGCTTATCAAGGGCAAAGAGAAAGTATGAACACGAGTCTTTGACAAGGGTGGAGATAAAGACTTTCATCCACATAAACAGCAGCTTCTCTGTATTCCAGTAAGAAACTTGGAGTCATTACTCAATAGCAAATCTAGCAAACGTTCATGAATATTTGAAGCATCAACTAATTAAATAAGTCATAATTGAATAATCTGAAGTTTGTTGACCTCATATGAAAAATATATGTAACTTAAAAAATATCTAACTGTAAATCACACACAAAATGAATAAGTTACAATCACATATTCGGCAAGTTTTATTGACCTCAAATGAAAATTACATGGAGCTTAAAAAAATTTATTGTCTACATTATAAGCACTTAAGAGGCAAAAATTATCTGATATTTAGATTTTCCATAATGCATTATTGGTCATTATCCTCCATGTCCCTTCAGGGTATAATCAGCAATCATATACATGATAATGCCTGTGAAACATTCCTGGAAATCCTGTCATGTATTGGCTCCTGTACAAAAATAAAAAAAAGGGTAAGACATCTGCGTCTACAAAATAAATGAAGTCTAAGTTCGTCCTCTCAATACCTCTGCTTGCGGCAACTCGAAGTTTGAGTTTGTAATTGTTTCAAAGAGGAAGATGTATCTGTCATACACAACGTGGGTCAGCTCTCTGTATGTGCATTAAAAGATGGCTATTCCCTATCTGAGATATTAAATTTAATTCAATGTGTGAATGGCAGTAATGAAATGTTATCAAAAAATTACATTCAACCTCAATCTTTAGCTTTTGAATTATCATAACAAAACCATAACCAGTAAATCGCTTGCAAATGTGTGTCCAATTATTGTTGCATGTCAAACACATTGTGCACACACGATGAATACAGACGCATGCACATGGACCACCACAAGCTAGCACAAACAGGAGTCTAAATGGTGAGAGTATTATTTTACCACCATCCACTTAAACAAACATGTTTGAAGAGGGAAAACTAGGGGTTTCAACCTACATCAAGTAGAAAATTTGGTAGTAAGATCCAGTATTGGAAGCCAGACATGACATAGATCAAGGTTTAGAAAACTCGGTTCCAGTTTTTGATTTTGGTTGGGCTCATAGAGTTTTAATTTGAGCAGTTTTTGACAGTTTTGCCCCAAGTTTTGGAGTTTTTGTAATAAAAGTAGGAGAAATAGAAGGAAAACAAATGTAAGCCAAGAAATTTATCTCCAATTTGACAGTTTTAGGATGAAGTTAATAATGCACATAAGTAAAATTGATAAAGTATAGAAGTATTTTGTACCGTGAACATATTCTCCATCAATTTTAGTAGAATTTACAAGTATATTGAATTTGGCCATTTCTTCTTCATAATTTTAGGGTTAGCTACTTGATTAAATGTATGTTGTTTCGAGAATGTTATATTTATTTTATATAAAAAAGATGTCATTTGTATGAAAGGTGTTGCTTTCTATTAGCTGTTTAGATTAGTTTTGATAATTACTGTGATAGGGACCTTTTCATAATCCTTGACCATCAATGATTATATTTACCAACTATCCCTTCTTTTAACTTAAGAAAGGAAACTAGCAAAAATTGGCATTATATATTCTACATAGACAGTAAACACCAAAATAAAACTAAAAAACAATCAATAGCTGCTTTCAGTCGGTTCCGGCTGCAGCTGGCCTGAAAACCAGTCAATTTCAGCCGAACCTAGGACCCAGATCCTTATATGCTACATTTCATAGAATGATCAAACCACCATACAAAGATAAGCGTAGAAGGAGGCATACCGCCATGCAAGTTCGCAAACAAGTTCTTCAGGAGCCTCTGGCAGCACCTGAGAATTTAAAGCCACCAGATATCCTATAATAAATGCAAATACAATAATAGAAATAAGTTGACAAAAGTATAGATGGCATACCTCATCTTCATATGGATTGCAATGGTCCTTAAACCACAATCTCAAGAATTCCTATCAATAAAATAGAGGTATCAGAAAATTGCCACCAACCAACTGGGCTCTAAGGTGACAAACAATATATAGGTATAGGGAGCAAAAGCTGCATACTGATAATGAAATAATTATATTGGGGAAAAAAAGACTACCCAGAAAACCATATTTAATATTGTCTTAGATTGTCATGTTTTTACATGCATAAAGCACCATAAATACGTATATGCACAAATAAAGAATGCCAAGTTATACACCTTATCAACATTTTCAGGTTCAAGCCCAGCATTAAACCGCTCCTCATAAGAGTTAGCAATCCAATATCTACTGGAATCAGGTGTATGCACCTAAATGATCACATGGGACAAAAATATGGTGAGCGTAAAAACAATTCCGGAAAATATTAAATACAACATATTCTCATCTCAATTGTGAACACTTTCATTTCAATCAAGACAAATTTACTGAAACAACTGCTGCAACTACTAAATTATAAAGACTCAGGTTGCCATGGCATAATTAAATTCACCAGTCAGTTTCTGAAAAGATCAATTTGAGATTCCATATTCAAGTATGGCAGCTTCGATGTATTCTAGGAAATTAAAAAAATGGCAACAGGATACAATACATTTGACTGATTTACCAATCTTTTTCCAAACTATATACAAATGCATTTCCATGTTTATGATGAATGAATCAGATGTGAGAACTGAGATAAAGAGAATGTTTCAAAGGTAGGACATAGAAATAATATTAAACCACATGAAAACAGAGGTGGTATTTGGCTCAAATAAGAAACAAGTAGAGTTTGATTTGGTTTGGAAGTCTGAGCCGAATGCGTCCTCGTTCTATTCCTTTGTAGTTACGGAAGATTAAGAAGGATGACCTCCTGGAGTTGCTGAAGGAGCATTAATCATATAAAATCTGTGCAGAGACGAGACGACTATGCGGGCAGGGACGAGGAGTAGCATCAAGTCTGTCCATTTTCATTTTAAGGGCCTTGCTGTGCATCTCAAGAGTTTGCTTGAATAACCTGTTTCCCAAAATGAAGTTCCATCTAAGTGACTATTTTATGTGATTTGTAGAGCAGTTTGGTAGCATTTACCATGCTTAGATAGTACGAAATACTCTTTTACCTTCATTTTCAGAAAAATGCGCCTTTTGACATTTTCTCTCTGTAAATCAAAAGCCTTGCATCCATTTTGTGAGCAAAGGAGGAAACAAGCGAAGGATATGCAAAAGTAGGAAACTAGTTGCTGCACCATTACTGTCATCAGTGATGGCCGAACTGACCAAACCAGATGGTTGTCCCATACCAAACTGTGCCGATGCCGACCCAAGATGGTTCAACCGCTCGAGTCGGTCCAGCCCTCCATTTATAAAAGCCCTTCCCCCGACTATCTCTATTCAGCTTCAAGGGTTTTGCTTCTTCTCCTCTCTCATTCACTTGTGCCCATCTCACCCTCGACGACCAATGCCATCACTCCTAGGTTAGCCCTCCCCCTCTCTCCCTCCCTCTCTCCAACTCTTCCTCCTCTCTCTTCCCCCTCTCCACGTGTCTTCTCACCAAAAACCTCTCTGTCACTCTAAGATAAGCCCCCCCATCTCTCCCTCTCTCTCCCCTCCCTCTCTCTTCCTCCTCCTCCTCCCTCTTCCTCCTCTCTGCGAGTCTTCTCACCAGACACCATCTATCTTGATGTCATGACCCCCCTCTCCTTTTTCAGTATGCCTAGGTACAATACGACATGAACTCGTACCATACCAAACTGGTCGCCGGCCAACATGAGTTCTGGTATCAGTCCAGCAGACCTTGACTACCATTATACTCTTATTTATTGTCTTATTGTGTGAGTGCCTTTGCTACTTATATCTCTTGTTACTTAACAGAATCATCATATGGTTGTCCTGATTCTTAACAAAAAGAATCCCATGCAATGCAAAGTTTGGATTGGATGGTGAAGTATAAGAAGCATCGAACAAGTACCTACTTTATACCAATTTAGGGGCATGTCAACTGGACTCGCACATCATGCTTTTTCAAGTTAAAGGTACTGGAATATGAAGAGGATGCATATAGATTAGATATATGTATAGGTCAAGAAAAAGAATTGTTGAAGCCAAGCTCCGTTGTACCGATTGTACCGATGTACCGATGGACGTCGGTACCGATACAGTACCGAGCCAAACCGGTACCGTACCGGCGAAGACAAAAGAAAAAATTAACGTGCACACGAACGCAGTTCGCATGCGCGTTTGCGTTAAATGCCACAGAGTGACATTAAATGTCACTCTATGGCATTGAATGGGGCGAGCTGTCCCGCACGCGGGCTGGGGAACCGCGCGAGCGTGAGCGCGGTTCCCAGCTCGCGAGCGTGCGGCCCCGTGCCCACGCGGGTGCTTTGTCCCGCGCGGGGCGTGCTGTCCCTCGCGCGGGCGTGCGGGGCGCCCGCGCTTGGGCCGGTGCGAACCAACCACAGCGAAAATTGGTCGGTTTCGGTCCCTGTAGAGCTGGAACCATTTTCAATAGCCGAACCGTACCGGTGGGCGTCGGTACCGGTACGATACGCACTGAACCGGCCAATTCGGACCGGTTCAGCAGACCTTGGTTAAAGCTAAAAGAAATAGCTCATAATAAGTACATAATAAAAAGCTGAATGAAGGATCAAAACAAGGATTAACTAAAAATTTGAAATGAAGAACAGCTCATGACTACATCTGAATGTTATGATATCAGACAGGAGACACAAGAATAACCCAAGGAATTTGGCATGGACGAAAGTATCCCTAAGATGAAAGCAAAGGACAAACAGAAATACATAAGCTTGAGGCCAAATAGAAAGAATGAAGCTTCTTACTACTAGTTATGCTGAGCAAGGTAATTTGCAGAATATTTTCTAGTGAATAATAAAGACATACATGAAAAGTAGCTAAGATATGGGCAAGATATGGTGATTCAATAAACAAACATATGTAAATATTACATCTGTTATGAATAATGCATTAAGAAATCTTACTTAAGGAGCAAAAGGGTAAATCTAACTGGTCAAATCAATAAAGTTGAAAATGATATACTAAGTGATATTGAATATTTGACCTCATCAATCAACATAATCGTCCCATCAGCTCCTTTTCCAAATTCATACTTTGTATCAACTAATAGCAGGCCATTCTCCAATGCCACTTGCTGCAAGCACCAAAATCAAAGTAAAGCCAACCTATTATAATATTTACATCATGTAAGAAAACAGTTTGCATGCAGACATTCATATCTTCCCATTAACTGATTGATGTATCCATGCATTGCTGCAAAGTCATCATGTAGTCTATGTCATGCTTTATTCCAACATGAAACACGTAAGTATATGTATGATCCCCACTTGTAGAAATAGCTAAAATAACAAAGTAGATTGAGACCTTTAAAATAAGCATGATCATAAATGATTTCTAAACTGCAAAACTTTCACCTGTCCATATGCAAATAAGCTCAAGGCTTTGCTGCTTACTTTATCATATTCATCTTGTGTCATCAAACCCAATTTGATGATCTGGACACCACCAAGCAATGCATTAGTAAGTAAACATGGAAACCAGCAAGACCCAAAGAGACAAGTTAAATACTCACTTTGACATGATTACCAGAGCAAATAGAAAAGCTAATAGTTGAAAAGCAAAAACATGTCCTGCCCAGCATGATATTTAAGCATCCTAGATTCTTGTATCCAGCTCAAAAAACCCATGTTGGACAACCAGCGAGATGTAAATGATGACTATAGACATTTAGATATTTATCATTATCAAATTCTTTCACTGCATTCTTTTAAAGACTGCTGGAGTTTGATTCTTCCAATAATGAGTTCTACTAAAATAACTCTATCAGAAGTAGGCTTTTGTAGTTTAGGGGGCTTAGTCAATGATGTAATTTTTTTTTAAGAGGATGAAATTTCATATGGTATTATCAAGCTAATTTTATAGTTCTCGAATGGGATAGATGTATTTCAATACCAATATTGGTAAGACTTGTAACACCAGGCTTTTAGTTACTGATGCCTTACTTCCTTTTCTTATTATTCTTGAGATTTCCTTTGACTGTAATTAGACATAAAACCAAATAACCAATGAACAGTCTTATATAGACTTGTGATAACCTAATACAATCTTTGAAAGCATAGTCAATTTACCAGTGTTGGGCTTCCTAACATACAAACAGGACGTGTAACACTTGTTCAAATTAAGTGTCATCGTGAATCAAGTGATCATTTATCAGTTGGTCATTAATGAGTCATCAATAACAAACATGCACTTGGTCATCATTACATAAAAGACGCTGTAATAAAATCTATCCTTCAAATTTTTCTAAAATATCAGAAAAATCAATTCATTTGTGTGACTATCATATTTAGTTAAATTATCTTTTCCCAGGTGTCATTGAATCTCTTTTTATCTCCTCCTGCTGAATCAATTGCTTGAATATAAATCCAAGCACCACTCTCATGTCCGTGTCTATGCAGCAGTTATATAGTTTGTAGGATTAAGCTTTCTTTCTCCCCTTTGAAGGACAAGCTAGGTTCCATCCAATGGTTTCTATAATGTTGACCTATAGATTTTATTAACAAATTGGTGCCTAGTACATTTGAAGCATTATATAACCCATAATAAGGCAGCTGCATACTTATGCTTTCATGGTTAACCAGAGCTATCAGATAACTAAACCTCACATTCCTTGAAGTTCATGAACCCTTTGTGGGTGATAACTGAGATCGTACTGGTTTATACCATACCAAACCAGTAAGGAACCGATACTCATACCCCCCTTCCCTCCCCCCAACCCACCCTCCACGTCAAGCATCAATACCAAGAGATATATCATATTGACACTCGGTACAGGTATTGACCCCTGGTATGACCTATACTGGTTGGCCGCTATTATGGATTTCCAGATCAGTACTTAAAACCTTACGAGGGTGATCTGTCCAATACTTAAAACCTTACTAAAGAGGGTTATCCATGAGAATAATAAGGTCGGACTTCATAGGACAAAATTTCTTTTGGTGTGTTTAAATATGAAAAAACCAAAAAACATATTAAGCAGCAGCATGTTTGTTTTATACATCTGCAAATTAAGACCTCCTTTATCCAAGAAATTCTCCAATAGGACCCAAATTAGTTTTCTATTAGTCATAGTGAAATATATATCAAGTTTCTTCCATTACTCCAGTCCCTTGACCCTCTAGAGCTTCTAACTGAAAAAATAAATTGCTCCACAACACTACTATCTCCAAATCTAAGATAAAATCAAAATCTTAATTTGATCAATGGTGATAGTGAAGAGCTAAAAAATGACGACTACAAGGTCAACAAGCATATGTGACTCACTAGTTAGAAGCTCCAATGGGCTAAGGGGAGAAATGATAAAGAATACAATAAATATTCCATTGGTAATGGAAACTTAAGTTAGGGTCCTATTAGAGAATTCATTGGATAAGAAGTTCTCAATTTGAAAACATATAAAATAGAGGTCTTTATATGCAATTAATCTACAAAGGAAGGGTTAAATGTGAAAAGAAACCCATATCAATACAGATATAAAAATCAAGTATTATAAATTTAGTGGTAGAATATCTTCCAATTTATATTTTATTAGTCCAAATTAAATATATAATCTTTCAACTCTGTTTTATTATTATGAGAAATTTTGAGATAACCCTTTATCTCATGGCCATTTATTGAGAAGCCCCTTAACTTTCTCCATCCTACAAATTAGCCCAGCAATTAATCAGGTCAAGGTTTTAAGTCCCAGTGAGATGAGGGGCATCCTAGCCGTCCTATCCCATTCTTGTGAGAAAAAGGAACCAAAATGGGTTACCCATCCATGCAGGAAGAAAAGGAGAAAGAGGAAAGAAAGAAGGGAAGGAAAGATGGAGAAAAGGAAAAAGTGAAAGGAAAGAAGAAGAAGAAGAAGAAGAAGAAAAGAAAGGACAGAAGAAGAAAACAAAGAAAGGAAGGAAATAAGGAGCAAAGGAAAGAGAAAGAAGAAGAAAAAGGAAAAAAAATAATGGAAGGGACAAGAAAAGGAAAGAAAAGGAAAGAAAAGAAAAGAAAGTAGAAGAAAAAGAAGAAAGGAAGGAAAGAAAAGAAGGTAGAAGAAAAAGAAGAAAGGAAGGAAAGAAAGAAGAAAAAGAAAGAAACAAAGAAGGAAAAGGAAGACGGGGAGAGAAACAGAGGATATCTACTGGGATGCATGGCTAGGGGTGGCAAGCTATGACCCGACCCGTAAATGACCCGCTTTAAGTAGGTTTAGGCTTAACATAAATGGGTTTAGGTCGCAAATGGGTCAACCCGTCAAAACCTATTTATTAAATGAGTTGGGTTCAGATTTAAACCTTTAACCCGTTTAATAATTGGGTCGGTTTATAACCTGACCCGTTTAACCTGTTTAACCTATTTGAAACCTGCTTAACCTGTTTTTGCCCTATTTAACCCGACCTACTTAACATGTTTAACCTGTTTAAATCTATTTAACCCGTTTAAAATCTGTCTGACCCATTTAACTCGTTTAACCTATTTAACAAATGGGTTATGTGGGTCGGGTCAGGTTTCTTGTTTAATAAACAGGTCAGATTCAATTGAAATTTTGACATGTTCAACAAACAGTCGAGTTTGGGTTGATAAATTTTTAACCCGATCCGTATCTGATTCGACCTGACCCGATTGCCACTCCTATGCATGACCAGGACTGCCCCTGGGATAGGGCGGGACAGCAAGGCATCCGGTTCCATGGAGAAACTAGGATACCTCCATCCCGTAGGATCTAAAACCTTATATCTGGCAATTATTTTTTTGATCCTTAATTTTTCCTTTTTATCAAAGCCATTGACTAATATAATCCTAGTTTATATAATTATAATACCAAGGTTTCAAGTATAGATATCAAGCCTGGTACTAGTTTTTAGCTGAACCAATACTGTATCAAACAATCCCGTACAGACACATGCTATAGGGATTTGTAGTGATCCCATACCGAGATGGATAAGTTTTTTATGACTTTTTTGGTTTTTTTATCCGTGATAAAGATATTTAGATGACCTTTTTTGTATTTTTTTAATGTTTAAGGGGTGTTTTAAAGGGTATATGACAACTAAGTATCAATACTAGTATCGACACTCAATGACCAATTAACTAACAAAATTTATGAGGAAAGAATGGAAAATACAACCAAGTTTTGTGAAAAAGAAAATCATAATAACTCACTTTATAACTTTAATCCCTTGTAGAATGTTGATCGCTCTCATATACATCTAGGTCTTGCTAGTAATCTGGACCAGGAACATTATACCCCATCCTTGTTGGGCATCAAATGTTGGATAATAACCTAGCTATGGCTCTTGATGTTGTGGATATATACGTGGTACTCGTCAAAGCCCAGCCAATTTTTTTGATTTTTGCCAACTTTGGATTAAAAAAGAGAAATATGAGGGCATCTGAACAAAGTTCCCTCCCTTGTTGATTTGTTGGCATCCCCTCCTTGATGAGAATAGGAAAAACCCTCATCCCCTTCTTCCCCTCTTTCTCTCCTTCTCTCTCCTCTTTTTTCTATCTCTTTTTTCTCGCAAAATGGGTCAAAAGAGGCGCTTTGTAGTCCCTCACAAGATGTGTAAATCATCACAATGTCCAGATAGCCCTCTCTTTAAAAGAAAATTTGGGTAGTGCATCTTTGTTGGGACAACTTCAAATAAGTAATATTGGGATCGATACCAATCTGTACCAAACTATTTCGATCGGGATGATCAATACGAGCATCATGCTGGCCAAACTGGGGTTTATACCACCGGTACCAACCTGTCTCTGATGGGATGCCCCATTCTGGCTAGCTTCCAGCGATCCGAGGTTTGTTCTAATATCGAAATCCTGTCAGAATAGTACAGTACCAATAGTTCAATCCTATTCCAATGGTTTAAAAACCTTCTATAGTACCCATTTGCCCAACAAGGCACATAGGTTTGGTAAATCCTGGCTGCAAACAATGGTTGCATTGGGAAGATTCAAAACAAGGCCAATGGGGGTGTTGCAAAACAAGCTAGTGGCAACTATTATTGATGTCACAACAAGGACAAATTCATGGTGGGAGATATGGAAATCCCAATTGATGGAGGAAGGATCTTGGGGTGCTTCATGAAGAGGGAGGCCATGGCATAGGTCTTCTAACAAGGATGAGAAGATGGAGCTGATCTCAGCACCAACAAGGCTAGGGGAGGCTTTGGGGTCTGATAGGGGTGATGCAACAGATGACATAGATAGTACCTAACTGATAGGACGTGATTGTATGGATGTCATTGGTAGCAAAGGTGGCAAAGCTGGGAAAAGAGACCAAAGAGCCACAAAATCCATCATAAATCTCTTAAGGTATTCCTTCATAACTGCACTGCGTCTTCCTTCTTTTAGGGTTTTTCCATCTCTTTACCTTTGTACTTCTAATTTTTAGTTCATAGTCTACTTGGGGAAACATCTGCTTGGAATCTAGAAGATTTGCCCCACTTAGGACCTAGAAATTTGCTATAAAAGATCAGATTGTTCATGCTGATTGGCTATAATAATACTTCTTTGTTGTTTTACTGCTTAGATTGTACTGATTGCTCTTTGGTAAACCTAGAACTTGTGTGCCCTTCTCTTGTTTGCACAGAATTATGGGGTTTTGGAGATCAACAGTCCTCTTAACTTCTTCCGCGCAAAGTCTATGAACCTAGAAGCCAATCATATAATGCTTCATGCTAAGATTACCCCATCGGTCCACTTTAACAAGGCTGCCAGCAAGTTAGAGTTACAAGAGGCTTGCAAGCACTAGGGAGACATTCCCTTGCCAACATTCCTTGATACTTGTCAAGTTCTCTCCATCTCTTGGTAAGGAAAGATGATGAAGGGATGGAGACAGTTCAACCATGGACTAAACAGTAAGGAAATCAAGAGGGGGATGATATTGGATCAAAAGTAAAAACAGAGCATAGAGGAAAAAAGTATTCCACTTATAAAGGCAAATATGTCATTTATGGATTCTCAGAAAACCTCTGACTTCTGCTTATGGCGACCTATATACTAACAGAAGGATGTCAAAAGAAATCACTCTCATTAAGGCTTGGTTAATCTGTAAAGATGGAAAATATAGGAAGTCTCTTAAAAACCAAAAAAAGGCAGGTTGATGTATAAAAATTTCCCTATTCTACAAAAATTATTGTACGAAAGAATAACAAATAACTGCATCCGCTTAATCACAAACCTATTTAATGGATCAAGTAACTATTTAGAGCTACAAACTTAAGGTTAAAAGGCGGATTAATAGTGATTCGAAAATGCAACCCACTAACTTAAAGATATCACCATATGAAGTAAAGTTGAAAACATATGACAGTTACAACTTATTAGCCAACATAAGTCTGAAAATGGATTCAGATAACTAGTTGGATATTTTTGTATATGCTATCTTTTATCTGCTCTTATTTGATGGACACGAATACAGGTACAACTATTAGTCTGATGCTAAACATTGATACCCATATCCAGGTAAACTCGAATTATCCAATCCATTTTCACCATAGCATTATGTACAAAACTATACACAATTCAGAGGAATAAGTTGTTTACATGATTTGGACCTCAGTTCTCATGACAGTGAGACTAAGCAAGCTTCCAAGGATAACAGGGATGAAGAAGTCAAGAAGATCAAGGAGCTCGACCTTAATGACAACAACAGTAAGGAGCACGACTCAATAATGGTGACAGCAGGAAGCACTGTTTTAACAATGATGATAATAAGAAGCAAAATGTCTATGGTGGTTGCGGCGAGCCTTGAACCCGATGATGAAGGCAACATGGTGGTTAACCTTAACAACGGCAGCAGTAAGAAGCAGCCCTATCAAAGGAAGTGGCAGCAACATTTAGGAGAAAAACAACATTGTGGTAGCAATAGGAGCCTAACTTGGTGAGGATGGTGGCAAAGAGCGCAACCATAGAAACTAACATGGCAAGGATCTTATTTTTAAAGTGGTCAACAATAGGGAGGCCAGCCACACTTGAGGTTTGGGATTCGAGTCCAAAATAGCTTGTGGTGCGGAGGTTGACCTAATGATTGCTACCATGAGAAGCCCAGCCCCAAAAAGCATGGTGACTAGGAGCTCAACTCTACCAGCGGCAGCACAAGCACGAATGAAATCACCAGGCATTAGCTCTAAAGGAGGAAGCAAGCTGAGTCAGAAGCAGTAAAGGTAGGTTATAGAAGTGGTTAGTGTAGATACTGGTGATGACAGATTACCATTAAGGGTACTTTTGATATTTTAACTTGATAAGTTATTCTTGATGTCTAGCAGCTGATGGAAACTTAAGTTGGCCCCCAAAGAGAATTCCTAAAATAAGGTGGCATTTATTTGCAAATATTCGAAAGAAGAGTTTAATAAGAAAATACCATATAATGAGAGGGATTGAATTCAAAAAAACCCAAAATTCAAATATTATGTTTATGCAAGTCAGTTTACTTGAAATATATGAAACAACAACCAAATCAAACCTCATCAGGAGACACAGGAACATCGTGATCACTCGCTTTTGTTGTAGGTGTAAGTATATTTGCAGGTAGCTTTTGATTCTTTACCATACCTGCACTATCAAAGAGAATAAGCTTTAGTTCAATATAGCTATAAATATGAAGCTCACAATATATATGTAAACTCAGTTCAACAAACCTTCAGGAAGGACAATGCCACAATAATTCCTTACTCCTTTGCTATAAACTGTCCACAGTGATGTGTCAGTGCTGCCAGATACAAAACCTCTTACTGCAGGCATACACCAGTTTATCTAATGTTAGTTATGGTACAAGAGTAACCAAAAAATACAAGGAATGAGAAATAGAAATGTCGATTATTTGAAATTTTAGGAAAAATCACAAAAAAGACAAAAGGACTAAACATATTGCTCAATATTGATAACTTCTGTGTGATTTCCCTGTCCAGTGATATTTGCATAAGTAACTTGGGGTTTAGGTTACTAATTTATACCACAAGTCAGTCTTTCATAGTAACATATGCCATAACTATAAATATGCAGTGAAGAAGCCTCATGACCCTAATGACCATAATGACAAATCAAGGTGACCATATAGTTTAAGAAAATTTGCAATTTCATTCCCTCAAAAAAGAAATGGATAGACAACAAAATATTATTGTTTAGAATTTGCACAAATCTATGTGGATAAATGACACTTCCTTAATGAAATGATGAACTTCACAACTAGTTTTTGTGGATTTGAAACAAAAGGTCCTAACCATGATCATAACCAATTTGGCTTGTTCCATGGTGTACTTGGCCAATTACTCCTATTAAGGGCTACATCTCCTACTATGGCAGACTTTTCATATCTTATCTTCCATCTAAGTTTCCCAAACTTTTTTCTACCGTCACTTTTTACCTTTGAACTTGGACCCCAACTTGATGGCAAGTAACTTAATGGTCATCATGATAATTGTATTAAAAAATTCAGGCTATTGACTTTATCTTGCTTCTTTATAAGATGCTATTCCATGCATATAACATTCATAATCCATCTTCACAAGATCAAAGAGAAGTCAAATACATGAGTGTCAAATGGAACACAAGAATAACAAGTAGTGTCTCACCAACAAATTCAACTGGGAAAACTGTGCATTTTTTTGCAATTGTAACATTTTTATCAGGAGTAGAAACCACTGCATTTGGGGTAATATGTCGAGTCTTATTGAACCACCATAGACTTGCCTCATTAAGAACCTGAAAGTTAAAGCCACTGATAACATATGCCAAAAACACAGATTGCTGAAGAAAATAATGGACGACATCTTTAATTCCAAAATTAAACACTTATCATTGGCAATGTCTTAGCATATTTTTACACTTTCTAGCTAGACTTAAGTTACAATTCATAGAATTAGGAATTTAAGGATACCAATGAAGATTCATCTGAATTTACAAAAGCCTCAGAAATGCACAAATTACTGCCAGAATGAATTTAAATGCAAGCAGAAGATGTCATTTTGGGCAACGGGAAACAAAAAAAAAAAGAATGACACCATTTTCCTCATGTAAGATGATTAAATTGAAGATGTTTGGGTACAAAAAATATGATTTAGGCTAAGCTTAGGCTTTTACAGATCAAAAGCAAAATTAAGGGAACGGAAAGAACAACAAGCAGTCAGGAAGGATTACAGGAAATTATTTCTAACAATAGAGGTAGAACAATCATAGAATGTTTGGTTGAGAAAGAGTTAAGCATCAATTCTCTTTGTGAGACCCACATAATAGTTTTCTTTCTTCTTCTAAATGTTTCAACAAGGAAAGATCTTTATGTAATTCTTGCAAGGCATTTTTGGCATAAGGCAACCGTTTCCTGCATTATCATGCCAAATATTTCCTACAATAAAAACTAATTGGATATTGCTGGCAAGACTCTTCGTGAAGAGTTCTTTTCCTCTTAATTATAGGGTAATTTATTGAATTTTTAATATAATGTTTTATGCCAGTTTTAACAAGGTTGAAAATTTTTCTTCCTCTCCATTGACATGCAAGGGATTCATACATGGAAGTGTTTACTGTTATTTCAGGACCAAGCTACAAGTTTTACAAATTGATTTGATTTTCAAATCTTGAGAAAAAGGATTAGAAATTTTTCATATACCAGCAGAAAATCAGAAAGTAGGGAGTAGTGTTTTATTGCTGTTTAATCAAGGTTGAAATTTTCATTCCTTTCAATTGACATGAAAAGGATTTGTACATGGAAGTGTTTACTGTTATAGATCTATGTTTTAGATCAAGATACAATTGTTGCAAACTAATTTGATTTTCAAATCTTGAGAAAAGGGATAGAAATTTTCTGTGTATCAGCAGAAAATCAGAAAGTAGGGGCATTTTCATGGCCCAAGATTGGAGTAAAACCCAGAAGGAAATGAAAAAAAGAGCAAACCCACCAAACTATACATATACATATATACATACATACAAATATACATACATATGTATGTATATATAAACATATATGCATATATAAGTTGGGGAGGTCCCATCATGTAGCCAGCACTCAAAATATCCTCTTAATTAGCATTGAACCATAAAAGTTAACGGTTCTGCAATATGTTCACTCAACTTCTAATCTAGCCCTTCATCAATTAGATACCAAGTAAAAACAAATAACCATTCTAAACACCTGAAATCAGATCTAAGCCCCCAAAAAACCAAAAATGCAGAACAATATACAGGAAATTGCCTCCAAACTGACCCCTTTTTGCACTGCGTTTCCTTTTCTAACCATCACAAAACAACCTTAAACGTAGTCGCATCATTTTGTGTGTTTGCACTGTTAAAGAAGCCAGGCTGCTGTTGTTGTGCAATCTTCCAGCATTCAAATTTTGCTATAAACAATAGCAATAGTCACAATATTATTTAACTTTATTATATGAATAGTAAATCCAATCATAATTATCCATCTTGTTTTCTTATTTAACTTGTAGTAATTTTAGCAGAAGAAATCCCAAAATCAACCTTATGCCCAAATTTAACCTCATTTTTTTAAGAATCATGAGAGCCAGTCCAAGTAGATTTTTGAATCCTAAATCAAAATGGAAACTCCTGATGGACTTCCAAGACTAGAACTATTTAAGGATAAAAAGAAAATATTGCTGTATAAAAAGAAAAAAAAGGAATCCTAACAAAAGAAAACCTAGAAACCATGTTTCTTATTAATTTGCTTCCAAAAGACCTGATTTCATAAACCCTTGAACTCTAATTTGCACAACTCCCACTAAAACATGATGATGAAGGTCCACACAGCTGATCCAATTACATGATTAGCTTGGACTTGGCAAGCGAGCTTTATATACAATAGAAATAAAGCAAGCACTGTTGTCATTAACAGACTATAATTATGATACTTCTAAAGCTGCTCCAGTAATCATCTTTCACGGTATGCCCAAATTCATAATAAAGAATTAGAGCAAACCATCTAAGTCAAATGCTTTTTATAGTATAATTCAAAATTAGCAGCCTATTTGCTCCATATTTCTTTTGTCAGTATTCAAGATAGCATCATCCAACATAGTGAATTGAAGCCTTCTGTACTAACATTCAGAAGGATTTTCCTTCCCCATAAGAAGTAGAAGGCCAAAAAAAAAATTTCTTGAAAAATAAGGGAACCAAATTCCACTGATTATGCCTCTCCACATTACTATAAGGCCGGCAGCTTTATACTACAATTGACTTTGGCACTCCTTCCACTGTTACTGAAATTTACTATATTTAAAGTGAAAGGGCAATTGAATTTCTGATTACAAGGGTTCGATTCATGAAAACCACAAATTAACGCCAAACTCTACTGTTTGCAAGATACCTAAAGAATAGAGGTGGTTCCACTTCACATGGCTCATAGGAAATGATTCGTCCAACAACGGCAGAATCGTCCCAAACTGCCCAGTTCAGGGCGTACTGAACCATACCGGCAGGGACCGAGACGAATCCAGCCTTCGGATCAAGAAATCAACGGAAGGGGAGTAGGAAAGAGAGGAAGAGAGAGAGGGGCAAAAGAGAGGGGGCGAGAGAGAGTGGTTGGCAATGGCCGAAACAAGGGCAAGGGAGGGGGAGAGAGGGCTTTCAAAGCTCTATCTCCTCCATGTGTCGGAACAGGGGTAGAGCCCCTGTTTTGAAACAAAACAGGAGCTTTTGCCCCTTTTTATTTTTTTGAATTTTTCAAGTGAAGTTACCCGCCACTGTTGACTTCACTGATTATTTTCTCTTTTTTGAAGTTTTCTAAGTGAAGTTGGCAGCATGATGTCAGCAGTGGCTGCCAAATTCACTTAAAAAATTCAAAAAATATATAAAAAGGGGTGGAAGCCCCTATCTCATTTCGAAACAAGGGCTCCGCCCCTGTTCCGACACACGAAGGAGAGAGGGGTCTCAAGAGGGTTTCGAAAGCCCTCTCTCCCCTCTCCCTTGCCTCTATTCCGATCACCGCCCTCTCCCTCCCTCCCTCCCTCCCTCTCTCTCTCCTCCCTCTCCCCTCCCTTTTGGTTTTGCCTATTGGTTCACGTTGGGACGACGCGGCACGAGGGCATATTGTACCATCCTATTAACCAACCGATACAGATGTTGCTACCGACACTGCCTTTCTTGGTGCTATCTGTTCAACAAGGGCCGGCTTTCAAGCCAACTGGAAGATTGGATGCAAGTTTTCTTTTGGCTTACCATGTTCTAAAAACGAGTCATTTTACTATGATTTTCTGAGAGTTTGGTAGCACAATCATTCATCAATAATAAGAAGTACTAGCAACATTAAGTCATGTTGCCCTCACCTCAATTTTGTTAGTAGGACTCTGACCTTTTCCATGTACCTTATTATAATTAATTGTCCTTTATCTTTTTTACTGAAGTCAATCTTGATATTTTTCCTCCTTTGGATAACTATCACTTCTTAGATCAATCAAGTTCATGAATCTCATTGTTTCTCATGCTTGCATTGCCTCATGCCTCTAGGTGAGACTCTTAAATGACACCTTGAGGTCATGGCTCGAGTTATATAAAGTGTGTCATATCCATCATATATAAAGATTTATGTGATGCACACTGATGAGAATACAAAATGTCATATTTTTCTTTCTTAATGTTTAGTCTTGTATACTTATTTTATGCCTAAATGTACTCATTATTCTTATATTTTGATTTAGGATGCAAATGGAAGCGTTAAGTAAAAAACGAAGCTAATTGGATGATTTTGGACAGTTTCGACATTGCTTCGTAATCTAAGCATAACTTTCTCATCCGAGCTCTGATTGAGATGATTCAAGATGCTGTGGAATGCCAAGAAAACGCTCTACAACTTTCATGTTTTGAGTTTTGATAGATACTGACTTTATCAAGGTCAAAATTGGTCTCGAAGTTGCTGCACGTCCTTAGCCTGCAATATGTGGATTTGACTCGGTCAATTTTCAGAAGTTTCCAGATTTGATGCACGAAAATCCCAGCTGAAAACACCACTTTCCCAGTTATATTAGGACTTTATTTTATTTTTCGTAATTAGTCAGATTTGAATATTTGTTAGGAGATTTTTTTGGAAGGGATAAAAGTGAAAGAAAGGGGGCTGCAAAGGGGGCTCTTTCTCTTTTCTCTTGGAGGACTCCTCTTTCTCTTTTCTCCTTGGAAGTTTGCATCCATGGCTCTGCGTGGCTAAAGCTTTTATTGGTCTAAGAAAACAGAAGCCTCGGAATCAATAAAACTGTGAGATCTGAATTTGTTTTCATTGTTCAATTCATGCTTTGATGTCGAATGTCCTTCTGTGCATATTTTTATGATTATTTTCGTTTAATGACTAAGAGGCCTACTAGTTTATTATTCGTTGCAATCTACTGCTAGGTTAGATATCAAATCCGTAATTGTTTGATTCCTCTAATCTGTGAAGCAACTAAGATCTAATAATTTGCTGCGTCAGAAATTTTCAGATCTTAGGAAGAATACTCGGCTAAATCAAATGCAACCGCTTGTGTTTGTGTTGTTTAGTTTCATCGATCTCTCTAATTCTTAAGGCTGCTACTAGATTAAACCCTTAGCGCTTGTCTTGGGTTGTTTAGTAGTTAGGGTTAATTAGATCGCTTGTTTTTAATTAACTACAACTAAGAAGAGATAGAAAAATATTTCTATCGGTGGACATTCAAAGTGCAAATTGATATCTTTGCATCAATGATCAGTTGTAAAATTCCGATGGTGGATGTTGACTTAGACCAAGATTTGTTCTTTTGATTGATTTCAATACTTAAATCTGAATTCTTCTTTAGTTGTTTTATTATTTTCATTATACTCAAACCCCCCCTCCATCCTTGTTCAAGTTGCATAAAACTAGGCTAGATACTCTCCGTGGGAACGATCCTTACTCGCACTACTACATATATATTTTTAGAAGTATAGGTTTTATTTTTGGTTGCCTGCGACAGCACACCACACACCTCTTGCACCCTACATTGCACCATTAGTGAGAGGCATACCACACAAAATTCGAGTATTGAAATGAAATTTTCAGTATCAATTAAAGAGAAGCAAGGAGATTTCTATATATTTTGCATGATCATTTTTTTTTGAAATAAAATGTGGACTTTAATTATGATAAAAGAAATACATATTATTCACTTCCTGGCTTGCATGAACGTTAAAACACTACTTGTTAACATATATGCTTCAAAATTTGTGAACATGTGCAGAGTGCAAGGTAAGAATTCTACCAAATTTCAGTACCAAGCCTTATACAGCACCCACTGCTTTTATTTCCTTTCTTTTGGCATGCATGATTTTGATGCCTTTTGAAGTATACCTTTAGTGTTATAAAAAATTAATAAATCTTAAACTTTACTCTTCAAGACTAATCGATTTGTCTGGTCAAGAGTTCTAAATTTCTTCTCCAACTCCAATTCCTGAGACATTGGTTTAGATATCATATGGAATAGAATTAAGGTTTTAATTTCTCTCAACATTGTCTCCCTACAATCTAGATTTTTCCTCAGAGACTTTTATGGACCTATACTATATCAGAAGGAGTAATGGGGCAGCTTTGGGCCTTTCATATTTTCCATTTGATAGAATATCAACAAGATAACACTTAAAACTGTTATATCATAAGAACAAATATTGGTACTTCTGGAAACAAAATCCTAAGTACAGAATTCCTAAGTAGATCTTAAAGCATAAACATTATTTCTCCCACTCTCTCTGAATTTTCTCTACTCAACCAATTCCCTAAGTTCTCCCTCCACTAGACTTCCCTAAATCTAATTAATAAAAAAAGTCTTGACCAAATCAAAGTATTTGAATTTCTATAATTTATTATTTAGTGTTCTCTAAACTTCTACAAGTTTTACCCTTTTTCTTTACGAAAATCATTCTTCTGCTATTTTTTTAAAAAATCAGATTCATATTTTTTTTTATTTCTAAAGTGCATTGCACTATCGGATAGGAAACAGGTTTTCTCCAGTTATATCTAATTTTGATTTCATATAGTCAATTTTATATCTAAAGTTCTCTATTCTATTATAAATTTTGTTCTAATTATTTTATTAAATGATTTTTTAATAAGTTAATTTACAAGATTTATGTTTTCTTTTATGAAAATCACTTTTATTTAAAAAAAGCTATATATTTTTTATTTAAAATATAATTATATATTTATACTTTTAATTTTAATGGGCATTACATTACCAATAGGAAATATGTTTTGGACTTTTTGTGTATGGAAGATGTTTTTGTTTTTTTCACTTATATTTGGTTTTTGGTATCATATATCAAGTTTACATATAAAGTTTTTGTTTTCCTACAATGTATTTTATGAAATATTTTTACTCAGAATTTTTATTTTATTTTTAATCATCTTCCTGTTTTATATTTTCAATTATATATTTCAATTGTTCACAATTTTCTTATTCTTATAGTCTATTTATAGTTCCCATTGCATTTTCCTAATTTGGTGTGGTTTATTTTTTGTTTGGTACCTCATCCTTTACCAAAAATCACGATGCCATTTTGTTGTTGATTGCTCTAACCTAATTAGATTTTTTTTGGTTACTGAATGTGCATTACTTTTTGCCTATATACTAGAAGAATTTAGGGCAGATTACAGACTACTATCCTCTAAAGTTGCCCACAGTTATTCCTTAATAGCCCCTTCCAACCTTGAGTGCACAAGCCACATCTTCTAAAAGTATAAGCACCATATTCTTACCACTATCCTTAGTCGTTTCTTCCAACTTCATGTGCTTTGGCTGCATTTGCTAAAAGCCATATCCTATTTCTTCCCATTATTGTTCAATGGAATAGAAATCTATGTAAAAGTTGGTATATGAGGACCAATATGGTGAATAATCAGAAAATGTAACCCACTATCCACCATAAAAAGAGCATAGTCACTGCTTGTCATTGAAGGATTGCCTATAAATTTACTCCAATGAAAGTCATCAGCCATAAAATGACTTCACATCAACTTTCTCCTCAAAATTCTAGAAGAGACACACATGTTGCTACCTAAAAGATTATTGCCTACCCTTTCAAAGGTAAGCTTGTAAAAATTTAACTCAATATACTCCTGCCAATATCGTATATAATATATAAACTAAGCCAAAAGTAAAATTAGCTCTTCCCATCATTAGTCTCGCAATATTAGTAGAGCTCATGCCTAATCATTCTTCGTGACCATGATATCCCAACTTCCAGGACACCCAAGCAAGGATTTAAATTCCATGGGATGAGGATTTCTCGGTTTCTCCATGAAACAGGATGCCCCTTTGTCCCGCCCTATCCTAGTAGCCATCCCAATAGATACCTTCCATCTCTCTTCCCTTCTTTCTTCTTTTTTTTCCTTTATTCATTTATTTTTCTTTTTCTTTGTTTTCTTCCTCTTTTTTTCCTTCCTTTCTTTCTTTTCTTCCTTCCTTTCTTTTTTTCCTCCCTTTCTTTCTTTCCTTTTCTTCTCCCTTCCTTTATTTCTTTTCTTTTTCTTCTTCTTTCCTTCCTTTCTTTTTTTATTTTCTTCTTCTTTTTTTCCTTTCTTCCTTTTATCTTTCTTCTTTTTTCTCCATGATAGGTTCCAAGGAGTTCCCCCCAACCTAGTCCCATTTTCTCACACAAATGGGACAGGGTGGCCTGGACACTTGCTGTCCTCCCAAAAATTAAAACCTTCGCTCCAAAAGAAATTACCCCATCAAGAATTGTACTCCAATGAATTAAAGCCTTCCACTACCATAGTCACACCTAGATATGTGGTTCCTCAGAACACATCACATAATGCTTCACTTGCACAAATATGCTCCAATTCAAATGACATTGTGAGCTCTTCATGGCTCAACTAGCACAATCCCTCTTCTGTTCTTGCATTAGGATTAACACTAGAAATTTCTTTCTCTGCCCTTGCATTGAACCAATGCAGTTTTCTTCTCAGCTGACTGCCCCAAGTTTCTTCATCATAGTTGTCTTATTCATCCCCGTGGTTATGATGTTTCAGCATTTCTAACAGTCTACGTATATTGAAGATACATCTTCACCAGAAACATCTGAGTTGCAAAAGACATTATTTTCTTCCTTCCTCAGACCAGTCAAAACAGATAACCAGGCAATATAATATTCAAACATACATATGAAGTTTTGTTCAGCAAATGAACAAGAGCAAAGAAAATTAAGATCTTTGACTCAATTCTTAGATGACCTTAAATTCAATCACAAATTTGTAAAAAATTATTTTTTCAGGATTCCTACAGGACCAACCTCAAATAAATAATGCATTTGAACCCGAGGGAATGAAAGAAGTCAATTTTCAAAATGAAATCGATCAATAAGCATGGAAAGGATCAAAATGTTAGATCAATCAGTCAAAGAAGGGATTTTAAGTTCAAACTGAAAACAGTAGAAACAATGTGAAAGATAGAAAAGGAGAGAAGAAAGACCTGGCCTTTAAAAGGGATGGAAGCGAGAACCCGATCAAAAGCACTCTGCCGGTCGGTGGTGACCAGAACCAGATAGTCACCACCATCATAAATGTCTCTCACCTACAGAAACCCATCGGCTCTGAGAAAGACGCCAGTGATAAGAGAAGAATTATGAGAAAACCAAGGAAGACCGCCTCACCTTGCCCCTGGCCTTGGCCGTGAGGCCCGGAACCGTGCGATCGAGGTGGGTCTCTGAGAGGCAGTTGGAGAGGGCGCCCCGGGCGGCACGGAGGACGTCGTCCCGGTGGCAGGCGTCGGCGGAGAGAAGGGAGGTGTCGTGAGCGGAGCGGATTTGGGTCTTCAAGCCGACCGCGAGGTTGGAAGCAGGGGGGCGAGAGGGGCGCGCGATGGAGAGGCGACGGGAGCGAGAGAAGGAGGGGAGAAAGGGGGTCTTCGGGAGAGTTTTGGGAGGGTTTTGCGTGGCGGGCGGCACGGAGAGAGCCATCAGATGAGGGGGTTTTCAGAGGGTGGGCGAGCGAAGAGTAGGATCTTTGTTCGGTTTTGGGCCATTTTAAAAGGAAAGCGAGGGGAAACGGTGCCCCTCGTACCGCGGTTTAAACAACCGGCTCGCACGGTATTCCTGCGCGGACGCGAGCCATAGCCCGACGGAACAAAAGGAATGCGACGACGGCCGTGGGACGAAGACGGAAGGCGAAGACGGCCCGACGGAACAAAAGGAATGCGACGACGGCCGTGGGACGAAGACGGAAGGCGAAGACGGCCACGCACGATTCGGCGAATCGACAATGACAAGCAGTCACATTCCTGGGTTCCACCTTAACGTATCTCTACTATCTGGATATATATATATATATATATATATATATATATATATATATATATATATATATATATATATATATATATATATATATATATATATATATATATAGATATATATATATAGATTCCGATATATATATATAGATATATATATATATATATTTATCGGAGCCAAAGGTTATCGGAAATATTAAAAAAAAGTAAAGCAAGAACCAATTATGGAAAAGATTATCTAGTGAAAAAATTATTAATTGGACTAGATCTACTGCCAAACTGGTGGATCAGCTCAATCACAAATAAATACAGCTAAACATGAAGAAAGAAAAAAGAGGAAAAAAAAACGCCATAGCTCATAGAATTAATGCTTTACTGATTGAAATTTGAAGTGGAGTTTGATACTACCTAGAATCAAATCTCTAACTTTTTGCTTAAAGGGCTAGAAGTGGTATTGTCATAACTAAAATTCAACTGGATATTGCATCGAGTGGAAGCTGCCATATATTAAAGGTGTTGTTGTCTCTTGTATGTCTAAATAGACTTTGTGGTGAAATAGAAAAGAAAACTTAAGGCAATGCACCAAGTACTAAGAGGTTAGACCTACAGCTTGATAGTGAAGGCTCAAGGATGCTAGTTTGAGGGAAAATTAAATTGATGAAGACCTAATTCTAAGGAGAAGCACCTTGTTTAGAGGCAAAAGTACACTAAATAATATCTATCCTAGTATATTCTCGTATGAGAATCTATATCTGAATGTAGGTACAAATTTGATCATATGACTACTATGCATATGTATATTCATATATCTAAAAAAAAAATAGATACAAATATAGATAGACAATTATACAATCCATACTTAAATATTTTTCTTCAGTTATAATTCTATTATATAGTACTTGTAAACTTTTAAAAAAAATAAGTAATTGTACTAATATGTTATTGATCTAATTTACCTTCTACTTGGTGATATCTTTGGTATAAATGAACAAAGTTTAACTATCTAAGTTATATTTGTATTTATATTAATATATTTAGTATCTAGTTTATATCCATATCTATTTAAAATAAATATGGATATAAAATTTTCATCTAACTAATATTTTAACTATAACCAATTTATTTTCAACCCTATCTTTAATGCACAACTCCGAGAGAAAAGATGTAACTTGTGTCATTGAAAAAGAAAGGGAAGAGAATTTGAGACGTGGAAGTAGGAGGTAGTTTTAGGGAATATAATGAAATATAAAGGAAAGAAGTTTGCTAGAAATAAGTTTGCTTGTCTTAAAGAAAAAGGGGTAAAGTAAAATTATAGTATAAACCGTAAATTTAGATAATTAGGTTAAGAATAATAATAAAAAAAGGCAAGCCAACTTGGCCTTTGCTCAGTTGGTTAGAGCGTCGTGCTAATAACGCGAAGGTCGCAGGTTCCAGACCTGCATGGGCCAATTAATTTAAGTATCAATTTAAATTTTTTACAACCTTTATTTTTCCAGAAAAAATATTTTCAAACATTAAAATTTATTTTTTATTTAAGCACCTCTATATTCCTGAAAAAAAAACTTTTTTGAATGTCTAATACTGGCTTGATCCAATTAAGTTAAATTTTTTAGTTTAAGCACCTCAATTTTCCCAAGAGAACATTTCAGAATGTTTGGGGCCTTTTCAACTATTTTCAACCAAAAATATAGAATGTTTAATATGGGCCTAATCCATTTCTCCTTCGGGTCTACTTTTGGAACCAGTCTAAACACAAGCTTGCATTCAAGCAATAGGTCAAAAGACTAGGTTACCATGAGAGGGTTGGATTTGAGCACCTCTATTTCTTAACAGTACACCCCCCCAGTTAGTTCAATCTTTCTGTTGGGGCAAAAACAAGTGAGTATATATTCCAAAAAAGGTAGTGCAGCTGACAAATTATGAAAATAAACCCCCACCATGTGGGGGAGCAAATAATGTTCTATAAGAAATCCTATTTTAACAACATTTCTGTATCTATTTGAATAATTTAGTATTAGTGATTACCATCTACGACTAATAATCTTTGTACCTCTTATCCTCTACCTTAACCATTTGGTTCTGAAAATGATGGCTTTGTTGTTCTTACTTCATTCACTTCATGAAGATAGCTGAAGCTCTTGCTGGTTATATGTTAACTAGTCATAACAAAATTTAAACTTACCTAGATTAATACTATAATGTACCAAATAAATCATAGACAATTTCATGAGGAGCTATATTACACCATATCCATGTTTCACTTAAAAAAAAAAGGTTTGCTCTATATCTAAAATATATAACCATAGTTGTTTGTCGCACATGCATCATAACCAGTTAAACATAGAATATAGATTTATCAGTGTTCAACAATATATATATGGTATTCATCTTCTATCATGCAATGGTTAGTGTATAGATTCAAAGATAAGATCTTTCAAATTATTATTGGAAGGACTAATCTTGTTGTCATTTATGTTTAATCAAATAAGGATCCTAGCATTTTCTTATTCTTTTTTTTTCATGGAGAAGGATGGGTGTTAACATATGCTATGTGCTAATATAGTATATAGATTATGTTTCCATGGCAGTAAGCCACTGTAGGTTGACATTTTCTTCTCATTATCATAATCTGATCATTTATATTGACATGGAAAAAAACTAGCCAACAACTTGATTAGCTTCCTTTGGAACATGGAAATCATAACCCTAGCTCATATGTTCAATAATTAAAAGCAAACCTTCATTTACATAACATCATGCATTTGAACCTATATCTCTAAATGATGTTCATCATGCATGATGTTTTCTAGTTTTGTTTACAATAGTTTAAACAAAGAACATAATAAGATTCAAATTGACAAATTTTAACTAGGTTTATCTTTTTTATAAAATAGTATCCCATTTTATACTTATAGATTTTATTCTATAATTAAAAACAAACATTCATTTGCATAAAATTCCACATTTGAAGCTATATCTCTAAACAATGAGCATCATGCATGATGTTTCTAGTTTGTTTACAATAGTTTAAAAAGGAATATAATAAAATTTCAAATCGACAAATTTGAACTATGTTTGGCTTTTTATAAAATAGTATCCCATTTTATTTTGTGGCTAAAGCAAACATAGCCTTTTTCATAACACATCCATAATATATTTTATGATAACCTTGATTTTGTTCATCAGTTGATTTTGTTGTTGTAAATTCGAGAATATACTGATTATTTAACATCAACCAAGTTATACCTGAGATCTCAGACTTGAAGAGATGAAACGAATACCAAACATCTGAGCTGTATATCTCTTTTACTTTTCACAATTTCAAAGTTAATTGTACATATTATGGCGGGTTTGATTCTTTTTGAATATAGAAATAGTTCATAATTTAGCCATTAGTTAATTAATTATATAATAGCCAATACAATGAAATAATAATTAAATAACTATTAGCAATTGGACGTGTATCTCAAATATATATATATACAACACGAAGGTTCTAAAATCACCATATATAATATTGTAGCAGTCCTTATTATGGATCATACCATGTCGATTCTTTTTGCTTTATTATTGTATTATTAGACTTAAAAGTCCAATATTAAAAGAAACTTGCTTTTGATAATTTTATTTTGAAGCTAAACAAACTCGTCCATATTCTTTCACTATCTCATTTGTAGGCTCTGAAAAAAGAAGGCGTTTACTAAGGAAAAAGAAGAAGGTAAACCAAAACAAAGGAGGCGATAAAGTATTGCTCAATCACAACAGCTTTCACACGAGGGAAGAAAAATAATATAGATATGTTGGTCTGTATATTTCAGGCTCATCTCTATAAACTAATTTAATTTATTTCAAATCCATACCAACTAGAAAAAATATATTATTTTTTTTTGCCAACTATAGTGAGAACTATTATCTTCCCAAATCATCCAATGAATATTATTTTTTGTTATTACAGAATGTAGTGGTATTGGTTTGTCTTTTTAGAAACATATAGTAGAAAATCTTATTTGCTCAGGTAAGTATTTTCTCATAAACGAGACTTATTCCAAATAACAATTGTTTTTTCTATTATATAACAGCCATTATAATTGGATGAGAACCAAATAATAGCTATAATTATATAAAAAATTTGGAATCTTCATTTTTGCAAACAAGTTGTACCACATGATTTTTTTTTTTGAATGAATAATGATCAAACAATAGCATTGCCTTTTTCCTTTCCCATTGCTTTTAATTTAACACCATCATATTCGCTACTATTATAATCATTATTTAATACTAAATATAATACAGAAAAGCAGATGATGAGGCAAATGGCAACCTGCAATAACTGTTATAATGGTTCATAATTATTTTGCATCCATACTGCCAAATAAAATAATATTTTAAAATTTAATGTTTTCTATCAATATTTTTTTAAAAAAGTTTCTCTGACTTGAAAGTTATTTTTTATTAAATAAATAGTGATTCAGCCAATAATATACCACTATGGTAAATTATTTTTTTATCAATTATTGTTATAATGGCTATCATGATAACTGCCATTTTAATTATATGAAGTTGCCAAGTGGAAATCACTAGCAATGGACAAGTAGTGAAAGCCTTTTGGAAAAAAGAAACGTAAGGTGGAGATCATTATCTGTGGACACCTTCGCTTACTAATGGCATGAGATTGGCCCCTCCCACGCCCTAAAGAAGGCCTCACTAGTGGCATTTACATTTGGTTAGTAGACCAATGTCACCATTTAATTTGCCAAAGGCCCACATGCATAAGAGACCCTGAATCAATGGGCATTAATATCATCAACGTGTTCCAAACAAATTTTTATCTCTCAAAGAGTCAAATGGGACATCATGCCACGTTAATGCTATCAAATTAAACCTACCTTAGCTCACTCTACTAGAAAAAAACCTACCATTGCTTTTGTTTTCTTCTTATCTTTTAAAAGGTCGCCCACATTTCCTCCATCAACCACTTTGCTTCATTAAATGGCATCACCAATTCAAACGGTGCAACGAGGATACATTCCACAAGCTGAGTGGCGCGTTTGGGAGGGGATGAGGTTGTATCTTTTGTGAAAAAAAAAAAATCTTCCTTCGGACGAATTCGATCACCATTGAATCACACAATGGTTGCTTCGAAATCCATACAGATGAATGAATGAAGGAGTTCCGGTGTTTTAAAATCTGTGTGCAGTGCGGTCCAATGGTCGAAGAAGATCCATCATTAATCTTGTTATAAAAATGAAACTTAAGGTAGATTAGTGTTATGGTAACTCAGAAAACATCAAAAAAGTCCCTCAGCCGTAGGTTGCACCAAAGACTTTGCTTCATGAAATGTCGACGCACTTCAAAGTACCGATTCAAAAGGAAGCAATGAGAATTCACCTTTTAATCATTCTGGTATAAAATATCATCTCCGACCTTTCCACCCTTCACATTCTTTACTCCACTCATTTATTCACGCATCTTTCTTTCTACGATTCAGTGCATTTAGACCTTCCGGAATTCCTTGACGCCAAACTTTCCTGCCACCTCCGAGCTCGTAATAAATTATTACAGAGTCTTTTGGTGGATTAAGACCTTCCTGAATTCCTTAGCACAAAGTCTTCAATTTGCAACTTTAACAACCGAGAGCCGAAGTTCTCGAGATCCCGAATCCACTAAAATAAATAGCCGCTAAACTCTCCAACCCAATACCTCTACTTGCACCATGACCACCATTACCAGTACTAGACTCTCCACCCACGCTCCCAAGCGTTCCCTTTGCTTCCTCACCAGCTTCTTCGCCCTCCTATTACTGGTCCAAATGCAAGCCATCAACTTCCCTCTTTCCTTCTCCCTGTCTTCCTCCTCCTCCCTCTGGCCTATCTTCCACCAGAACAAACTCGAGCTCCATCGCGCCCGGTCCATGCTCCAAGACTCGGTCACCTTTCTTCCACTCAAAGACCTAAGGTTCGCGAAGGAGCCTATGTCAGGCAACACCTGGTTCATGAGCTCCATTGATGACACCCATGAGGATGGCGAGGCCCAGCACCTCTACTTCCCTTCCAGTGCATCAAAGGGAAGGCTGCTGTGCCTCTTTGGCAACCACACTGGCGATGGTGCCAAGAATTCCTACGCCCTGGCCTGGCCCGAAGCCCTTCCACACAATGCTACTCTCCTTGGGGGGCTCACATTCATGTCCGACACCTACTACGATTATCATAACATCTGGCATGGACTGACGGCTATAACTCCATTCGTTGCATGGCACCTGAGGAAGGAGTGTGTGGCACCGGCGAGATGGGTGCTGTTCCATTGGGGGGAGCTGAGGACCAGAATGAGCCCATGGCTCCAAACATTGGTGGAAGCCTCGATTGGGAAGGTGACGATCGAAAACTTCGAAAATGGCGGTCGCGGACCGGCGTGCTTCGAAAAGGTGGTGGTGTTCAGGCACAGCCAAGGCGCCATGGGGAAGAAGAGGAAGGAGGAGGTTTATGACTTGATGAGGTGCAAGACGAGATCTTATTGCAACATCAGTCAAGAGATTGGTGATCCAAAGGCTATTCGATTGACACTGTTGCTTAGAGATGGATCACGATCGTTCAAGGATGAGCCGGCAGTGATTAGGATCTTTGACAGGCAGTGCGGGAAGGTGGATGGATGTAGATTTAAGGTTGCAAGGTCCAATAACTTGACGTTCTGTGATCAGGTTGGTAGCTTCATTTTATTAACATCTTTCAAAGTTTTCGCAGTTTTTTCCTTGCTTTTCCAACTATATCTTGGAAAAGGATTTATGAATTTGTTTTGCAACAAACTATTTAATGCCTTATCATCTTGCAAGACGTAAAAACTTTAATTGTCTTCTTTATTTTAGGTGGTAGTTGCTATGGTGTATTTTAATTACTGAAAATGAAGTCCATCATAATTCTTGGACCTTGGTGGATCATTTCATTAGAATACTTAGTGTAAGATTTATTGCTAAAGAAAAAAGGTTGTCCATTTTCAGCCCTACGACGAAGTCTTCCTAGTAGGCTTCATATATGATTCGTATGTGTCCCAAACCTTTTCATAAAGACCGCTCGATTCGTAAAATAACAAAAATAAAAATAATCATCATCTTTCAAGTCTTTTGTTGGTTGTCATTATAAAATCAAATTATGTAACTATATCTCATAATTTTAGTCTTTGCCCATGATTGATGCAGGTGAAGCTACTGAGCGACACGGATATATTGCTTTCTGCACATGGAGCTCAGATGGCAAACTTGTTCTTCATGGACAAGAATAGCAGCATAATGGAATTCTATCCGAAGGGATGGCGGGAGCTGGCCGGCGCAGGGCAATATGTCTTCCGGTGGCTCGCCGAGTGGGCGAGGATGAGACACCAGGGATCATGGTGGGATCCGAAGGGCGAGCCGTGCACCCACAGTGATAGGGGCAGTTGCCTCTCTCACTACAAGGATGCCCAACTTGGGCATGATGAGGCAAACTTTGCCAATTGGACTGCCAAAGTTCTCAATGAGGTGAAGGAATACAAGTTGACAGGGGCATCAAAGAACAGCAGCCCCCCACAGCCTAGATCAAGGCCCTGTCCATGTGGCTAAGCCAACCAGATCATTTTTCAATCTCTTTCCCTTCCTATTTTATATATCAAAATCTTGCCAGCTCCAAGCCATTCCTCAACATGTAGAATATTATTTTGGGGGTAAATAAGATGTATTTATCTATGCCAACTATTCGAACAGATAAGCAAGAATCATTTCTGAATTACTCACAATTTACTTGAAATTTTCCTCGCAAAAAAACCTACTCATGCTGTAGTTGGCAATTTTATTGAAGAGATACTCATAGGCTACAAATGGTTGATGCTATATGTATATAAAATTTTTACACATCATTTCGCTTTAATTGTTTATCTAGTTCCACTCCAAAAGTTTTGATACTAGGAAAAATTGTTCTAGCTTTCAACAATGGAAACTACAGCAAAGAAATAACCTGATTCATGGAGCATAATGTCAAACAATAAGCACGATGGTTTGAGCAAAATATTAGTAATTTGAGAAACTTTTACAATCAAATTAGAGACTTAATATGTTCCAATCAACATCAACTTTACGGGATAACCTTTATATCTTTATGAATTATGTTGGCAAGCCTCCAATAACAAGGCAAATTGAAGGCTGGAGAAGACATGAGCCCAGCGGGAAGCCGCTTTCATACTCTTGGATGTAATCTTTTCATCTTCTAGAGAACTTAGACAAGAAATATACTACAAAGAAACAGAGTAGTGCAAAGAGTATCACATGCATGACATGGCTCGAACCCTGCTGGATGATTTTCTTGTTCATCCTTCTCATGTTGTTCTTTACCGCAGCCTGAGCTTTTATGAGAGTCATTTGCTGTTCAACAACCAAGAGAACTATGTCAAATGCATGAAGGGATATAAGATGACCTCAGGCCAAAATAGCATAGTAAGTTATTAAGTGCTGCCTAACATTAAAATAAGAATGCAGGACACATTATGCTGCTGTGGATCTGGACTAACAAAAAACTTTGTTGATTCTCCTTGCACAAGTGTGTTGTATTACGTCTTCTTGGAGGGTAAAAGAAACCTTAGAACTTCTTGAAGCAAAAAGTTCAATCACAAGATATATATTTTTTGTCCAATTTTCAGATGATGCTGGCTCTCCTATGAAAGACATTTTAAACTGTGTGTTTATTGGAAAATCTCCATTATGGAGGGCTCAATATGACCATGTTTACTCTTTAGCCACAAGGTTACTAATCCTTACTGCAGTTATTAAAGGTGAAATGAGACAGGATTTTTCATATTAAGATCATATCAATTGTTATTCATAGCCTACTGCGGTGTGATGAGTATTAAGCAGAGAAAGCGAAAAGCTTACCAGACCATTTAACAAGAAAAATTAAAGACATTCTTTTCACACTAATTACAGAAGAATTGAGTCACTTATTTGGTCATATTAGGCATGAAGATTTGCTGCCTCTGAACCTTCGACCTTAAGTTTCTCTCCTTGCTGTAGTTATGAAAGGTGAAATGAGACAGGGATTTTTCAGATTAAGATCACATAGTCAGTACAAGTGTGATGCAATTGTTATTCATGGCCTACTATTGCATGATGATTATTAAGTGGGAAAAAGTAAGTCTAAAAGCTTATGAACCATTTAACAAGAAAAACTGAAGACATTCTTTTCACAATAATTACAGAAGAATTGACCCACTTGGCCATATTAGACATGAAAAATTGCTGCCTCTGACCCTTTAACCTCATGTTGCTCATGATAAAAAAGCATGCAATAATTACATTATCTTTGGTGAACTGTTGTTTGGTGAAGGCTCAAATTACAATGCAAAATAACAGTTCAATGGATTCCAGATTAGAAGTCAGAAATTGATTTAGCATTGTCAAAGCAAAACTAAAAAGTCTTCAATCAGATCTTGCAATATCTTGTAGATGTTTGAATAATTAGAAAAGATTCCCAGAGGCCGGTGTAAGAAGCAGAGAACTATACATTCCCAACAGAAATAAATAATGGCTATTTGCAGAGGGATCATCAGATGCATTTTCTGCAAATTGAAGTCAATTTATTGGGAAGATCATCTATTATGATAAGATGACTTTACATAAATTAACTGCCCAAGCTTTATCTTTATCCTTCTGGGAAGGTATACCTCCATCATGTAACAATATGTATAGGGGGCTTAGCTCCATCAATTACCAAAACTAAGAGATATTGCAAGACCATTCGCCAAGGATCTTTATCTCAGAGGCCAACATACATTTCAGATAAATGGTTCCGTATGAAATTTGAGCCATGTCTATTGAAGCCGGCAAAGAAGAAAAATGAAAAGATAGTTTCAGAGTACCATAACTATAACTCATGAAATACCATCATCCCAAGTCAAAGACTGCATACATGCAGAAGGAGAGTCAGATCTGTGCTTCACTTTTTTATTTTTTTCAGATTTCACTTATAAGTTCAGGAGATTGCACATAACACCCAGTAAATAGATGGCTAAAGTTTAGCTGCATTTATGAATTTAACATACATCTGCCTGCTCTGATTAGCATGTAGGGATTGAGCAGAATTGTAGACTACAAAGAAATTTTCAACCAAAGGTTTAGACTGAATATTGATAAGTTAAATATTTGGTGCAAATGGTTTGGGGGAAAAAGCAAAATAGTACAATACAAAATTGAAAAGCAGAGAATGCGAAAGGTTATAAATTTGAATAAAAATGGAATATGTCAAAATAAATATATATAAAAAGATTAAATAATATGGCGAATAACTTCATATAAAAGGAATGCATAAAGATAGAAGGCAAATATAGAACTTGCCAAAGGGGGTCATAGTCATATCCAAGGTCGGAGGAACCGGTACCGGGCACCGTATCGGTTTTCCGGCAGAACGACTCGGCACGTGCCGTGCCAGGCCGGTACAGGACCGTGGAAGAGAAAAAGAAAAAGAGAAAGTGAGTGGGGGAGGAGGGTGGCGGACGCCGGCGGAGGCCACGACAGGCGACATTGCGGCCAATTTTTCTGTTTCGAACGAAATAGGACTTTTGCCGTGGCTAAAAAATTTCGTGTTTTTAAGTGAAGTCGACAAATTTCTTACCGACTTCACTTAAAAATCGCAAATTTTTTTAGGGTGCGGCCGGATCCTGTTTCGAACGATCGGACCTATTTCGTTCGAAACAGAAGCAGCGGTCATAGCCTCGCTTTCCGCGGTCGAGGCCAGCCTCCACCGGCGTCCCACCCTCTTTCTCTCCCTCCCTCCCTCCCCCACTAGCTCTCTCGTTCCTTCTCCTTCTCCAGCTCCGACAATGGGTTCCGTTTCTATTGCCGAAACCGTACCGATCAGCCACCGGTATGGCTCGGGGCGGCCAGAACTATCCGGCTCAGGACGGTTCCGCTGACTCTGGTCATATCAATCTCTGTCAAACATTATATTTTATCAAGTGTTTAAAAAATATTAACATGTGACACATAATTGACTAAACTATTATATGTTACCACTATTCGTAAATTGAGGTTATATTTATATTAAGTTTCTTTAATGTTATGCATAATAATATAATCTTATAGCCTAAAATATCCAAAAGCCTGTTTTTATTGATTAAATTCATTTCATGTGTCATTCCATGCCTTCAGTTATTTATTTATGAAGGCATATGATCAAATGCAGCAAGAATTCTAAGAGAACTTATTTTATGTTGGTTTATATGAGACTAAAGATTCAATTGTACAAACTTCTTAAATTTTTGTTAACGCTATCAACTTATAAACCATCATTAGGTTAAAACAGAGACTTAAAAAAAAAAAAGAGAAAGAAGTTCACCAGTTGATTTATGAAGTCATTCTGGAACCTTGCTTCCGTCCCAATCTCTTGAGCCACCTGTACAATTAATTCAAAAGATATCTGATCAGAGACACGAACAAAATTTGGAAAAGTCATACATGACTACAACTACTACCATCAACAAGTACAAATAAATTAAATAATAAGGAAAAGATCATTTAATAAAGAATTACATGAATTATTAAATAGATGATATATAGGCCAATTTCAGGGTGCCAAAGCTTAGAGTCACTAGGAATTGGATATCAGTGGTGTGGCTTCCATCCTGTTGTCACCCCGACTTCAGTCGAGCTTCCTACTATCCTAGTTTTCAGGAAGGAAAGGAAAACGAACAATAAGCCAAATTATGTGCAAGAAGTTCAATGAGGAAACTGGTTTCTTTCAATATTTTAAATAAATATCCCTATATATATATATATATATATATATATATATATATATATATATATATATATAATGGGCCTCATAAGTTTTTTTAGAAGTTAACTGCAAATAATGTTAAAATTTTCATGGCTAAATTAGGTGACTTTCATCAAGTAGAAAGAAATGTTTGTTTCTTCAAAATTTTCATAAATAGTAGCAATTGCTTCATAAACAACAAGGTCGACTCATGCATCCTTTTAAAGCAATAACTCCCATGCCACCTATTACCATAGGCTGCAGCAACCTCTTGACCAACATCTAAAAAGCTCTGCTACCACAACATTGTTAACATTTTTGAAGGGCAAAGACCTTTGAGGACCTGAAATCACAAAGCATGATGCTCCTTGGACTGCAAAAGTTAAGGAATGTTGTACTTTTAATACAAAACAGATACCAAGGACAGGGAGTGTCAATAGATGGCCTCAATTGTCAGCACACACATTAACCACTCCTAGCTTTAAATAACCCATATCTCAATTATCAAGCTTACCTTCTATGAAATAATATTATATGAAATGAATCCCATTTTTTTTTCTTAAAAAAATGACCGTAGCTGTCTATTCAACTGTAGGATCTGTTTGGAAAGAGACAGATTGCCCATGAATAACCTCCTTCAATCAGAGGAGTTGAGACACGGTTAAATATGTCAAAAGGTAGTTCCAGCAAGACTGGGAGGGAAGGAAGTAGGCTGCAATCCCATTATCCCTATATTTTCAGAGATAAGTTAAACCATCTCTTTATTCGAATTTCTTATCCTAATTTTTCAGGATTACTTGTGTCTACCACTTCTCTCAATCTGCTCCAATGTATCTGCTGCTTCTTAATTCCTTTCCAAGTGATATTGCACATGGATTTTCTGTCCATGATTCCAAACATGCCCTTAGTAGCCAATATTATCCATATCATATACATATATATTTGCTGAAGACCAATTCTTGTTGATCCACCAAAGGAGTTGTGTGGCCTAAACTTCATGATGTTTATGTGCATTGCTCTAAAAGAGATGATCGCACTATTAGAGGTTCTAAAATGTTAATCTCTACCTACTATAATCTAGAGTTTATACTAATCTAAGAGAAACTTTTCAAAAATAATTGCAAAGAGAAAATGGTAAGTGAAATTAAGAAGTAAGGTGATATCATCCTACTAACAAGTGCCAGGGACAAATTCAACAAGGCCTCTTTCATCCCTACAGTTAAAACTACTGAAAGAAATGCTGAAATATTTTTTTTCTTGCTATGGACTGAAATCAGAAAGACCAAATCTCATAGATCCCAAGATTGTTGAACCATCACCTTTTTAATTTGAAATAGTATTATTTAGGTCTTTGCCATTTCAACTTCAATGCTATGCTGCTGCTTCTTGGAAAGCTTGACATTCAAACCTCTATAAATTTATTCACTAACATTATATGCTTGTACCTAAAGCACAAGGGCTTTGCATTGACCAATGAATAGCTTTATATATCTTCCCTAACAATCAAAGGCCACAACTAATAATGCTCACATCTCTATTTACGTTCTCATTTTACATAAGCTCTAATAGCCAGTTCAAAGAACCATCAAATATGAATGTAGAAAGTGAACTTCATAATATCATTTATTTCCTCTCATACCTTAATAGATCTTGGACAGACTTCATAACATCATTTATTCCCTCCCATGCCTTAATAGATCTTGGACAACCAAAGAAGATATTTACATAGTAACATGTTTTTTTTTTGTCATTGTCTGATTCCATGTTACTTCAAAACTTTGTAGATGGCATCATCATTTTTAAGCCTCATAGCAAAGCTACTAACCTATGGTTTTACTACTTAATTTCCACTCCAACTGTAATTACTGGGAAAATAAAAATAAAATAGGATTCAAGCATTCAATGAAGAAAAACTCAACTCTGAAACTTGGAAGAGGACTTGTTTTCCCTTCTCTTTGGGGATTATAATGATAGAGGGTCAACGGTCTCCTAAAGCAGGTTAACATCAAAATTATTAGGAACCAAGACTCAGGAGAGCACATACTTGTAACAATCAATATGGTAACAAAGTTATTGCATTAAATATATCTAGAAAAGTGAGATAGAAGGTAAAAGTCGATGAACGCGATGATGATGATGATCGATGGAATTAGGCACCATATAAACATAGAAGGGTAAACAAAGGGCTAAACTTGCAATAGTCAATGAGGCAACAAAATTAAGATATCAAATATACCTGTACAAGTGAGAGAGAAGGTAAAGTTAATGAAAGTGATGATGATAAATGGAGTTAGATGATACAAAAACATACAAATGGTAAAAGAAAGAACTAAACAGAAGAGAAAATTTGACTTATTTATGGCCCCCACAATGGTTACAAATGCCAGAATAGTTCTAGACTAAAATTTTGATGGATTTCATGGATCAATTGCCTTCATCCCATGACAAAAGTTAAAATATGATCATTGTGAACTGAATGAGCGAATAGGCCCACTTTGTTGCTCTTTCCCACCCATACTTGCCAAATAACATCGTTCAAGTGCCCATAGACCATTTTCTTAAACCTACATGGTATGCATATCTTTATTGACACCATCACAATGTTCTCTTAGCATATTTTGATAATAATCTTTTAGATCCCAAGGAAGCAAATTAGAAATGAACACGCCCTATCATCTGCAAATTAATGACCAGATAGACATGGTCAAATTTTGCTTGGAGACATTTAGGGTGTTTTGCAGTGTTTTCAGTAGATAAGCCCAAGTTCATTAGTTGTATTTGGAAAAATAGTGGTAAATTACTGCTCTACATGTACCAATTGGCCTGATGCCTTACGAAGTTGTTATGGCTTATGCACTCCTACATCACCATTATATCCATCGGAAGGTGGACAGGTTAAGGCTATGGAGGCTCAATCATATAGACATAATAAAACTATATGTTTTCTCGCGAGAATTCACAGGATGAAATATACACACATTCACTGTTATGTCCATCAGAAGATATAAAGAGACAAAAAAAAAGAAGCAAAAAAACATTTCTCATAAGAATTAACAAGATAAAATGTGTACATACATACATACATATAGACAAACACAAACACACACATATACGCACGTACATGTATGTATGTATGTACGTACAGCATGAATTCCACATGTATCAAGTTTAAATTTTCGTGTCAGGAATTCTTTTATTTCAACTTTCAACTTTGCAAATAGACATCAATGGATTTGGGGATACACTGACCTATCTCCCTGATTTTATGGTCTTTTTCCACATCTCCAAAAGTTGACCGAGTTGCTTATAGGTAAGGCTGCTAAAAAGATCCTATATGCACTCGTTTTTCAATCTTTGTAAGTTAAGAAAGAGAGGGGGCTACATGCAGTGCTACCACCTCTTAACTTCACGTTGAGGTGCATTTTGAGCCTATGGCAATTCTGAATTTCCAGATAAACCATAAGGTTTAGTGCTGGCTGAAATGTTGGTGCAATGTCACATGAGACACAAAGATATTGCTTGGGTAATCAGGCAGCAGTTACATCAAAATTTCCGTATTCTGAACCTTGTCGGCAAGGTTCTTTGTTCCTAACTATGCTGTCTTTAGAATTTTAGACCGCTTGTTGCTGACTATGGTATCATGGATTATCTTGGTGTGTCCCTTGAAAGAAGGCTTTTTTTTTTTTTGTCTCTGCAGTTCTTCCCTCAGAGCTTAATTGCATCAACTTCCTATGTTATTTTCCATACAATATATATTTCTCTACCGCAAAAGCTAATAAAAAAAGCTGCAAGATTGAAAAAAATTGCAGAATCTCACAAGTAATACCAACTAAAACCATTCTTTTCAAAATTAAACTAATATCAGGATGAATAAATTAAGGAGGACTCACGCCTTTCAATTGTCCGATCTGTCTCCGGAGGCCGGTGATCTCGTCATCCAACTCCCCGTGAATCGGATCGATCCGCAACTGAATCTCGTCGGAACTCGCCACAGGCCTCGCCGTGAGGCCTTCTCTGAAATTCGAAAACCCCCAAAACGAAATTTTATTTAGAAATTCAGCTAAAAAGCTATTAAAAAGAGCCGATTAAATCCATCACAAAGGGATAGAAAACGGGACAAAGCTAGGGCTTTTGAGGGGACCTGGATCGCAGAGGCCCGGAGCCATAGAGATTTGCCATTGGAAGGAAGAGAGAGAAGAACTCCCCGCTCCGCCGAAACTGGTTGAATTGAATTGAATCGAAGAATTAAAACAAGAGACGATAATAGAAAAAAAAAAACGGAAACTAGAAGGACGGGTCAAAGCCGGTTGCTCTTGTGGATTCGGGTCTAGATTTTAACGACTGGCGCCGTACGCGTCTGTTTGAGTGCCGACCGACATCCGCGCCCGCACCTAATGTAATAAAACCCTCAAAAGTATAAACGGGATCTTCTTCAAGCCCGTTATCTTTTAGACCGATCCATACGGTCCACGGAACTAAAATTTATATATACTATTCTGGGCCAATTTAAGCCCATAAAATATACATGAAGGGTGACATACATCATCCCAGCTTAATGTAAACCATTAGAACATAAATCTTGCTTTTTGGGAAAAAAATAAGAAATATAATGAGAATAAGAAGAATTTTCTATTAGGTTCCTAATAACAAACAACTAGGATCCACTCTTGCTTGTAGGTTATTTTACAGAATTCTAAATTTTATAGAGAATTGAAAGGATCAGAACCAAATTTATATTTTTCCATGAAAATTTTCTTATGTAAGAAAATATAAGGGGCAAAACAATTATAAATTTAAAATCCAATTCGAATAGGCCAAATAAAATATATATGATTTTAAAAGAAATATGACTTGTCAATTAACTAGTTTTATAATCCAACAAAATCTTTCAAATTAGAGCAAGAGCCAACAACTAGTTAACAATTGGAATATATGATCCGACCAATCTAACTCTGTAGGATTTGATGCATGTAGATATTCAACTTTTGGTAGTTTTCTTGAGATGACCAAGTGTCATAACCTATCACACCATGAACCGGTGGCACAAGTGAAACCCTAGGGTTTCTCTTGAGATGACTGAAGAGGAGAAAGGGAGAGGGCAGAATGCATCCGAACTCTCTTTTCTTTTATTTTAATAAATAGGTTGGCTGATGTGGATCCCATAAATATGTGGCACTTCCTGATTGGACCAGTTTACGACTAAGCTGGTCTACCTAGTCCAACTAATAATTTCTCCTTATGTCGAGGTTAAGGAACCAACATATATATATTTCTTTATTTCAAGAAATTTTTAGAAAGTTGGGACCTTAGCAAAGTGGTAGTAGACTTTTCGTGGCGCTCTCACTTATCAGTCACTTCTGACAAAAAATTTAATTTCTTTTTCTTCATTCCTACCTATTTAAACTAGTGGCAACCTTCTATACACTTGTAAGCTAACAATCAGTTAAACCAACGGCAAATTTCTTACCACTTGCTTAAATTGAAAGAAAGTCTCCTATCACGTAGCCTCTCTCTTTGCCAAAAATTTCGACTCCAACCATCCCTTTAACTCATAGCAAGTTAGTGCAACCATCCTATGGGATCAGCAATAGGCAGCCTGCTGCCTATTTAAACCAGTGGTAAGGACTTTGCCACTTTGGCGACAAAATTTGTGCCACTTGTTTAAATAGGTGGATAGAATTTTGTCTCTGATTTCAAAAAAATGATCTGTCTAGATCTACTAGATTGCACTAAAAATTTGAATCCAATAGTTTTATCTATGACCCTACACTACTAGTATAAATACCCCACTACCCCTAGGTTGTTGGCATCCACCATCAATTCTAGTGAAGCTACTTAGGTTCATGCGAGGGACATCTTGGTGTTTTAATAAGTGCCAATATACCGACTAGGAGATTCCAAAATTCTCTCACCGGCAATAGTTGGTGATCTTGCCTGAGAGCCAAAAGTTTCATCTTCCACAAGGCAATCTAGCCAAAAACTTCATCTTCTCCAAAGGGATTCTCTTCTTTTCTTTTATCTATTTTTCTTTTTACAATCATTCTAGAATAGGTTTTCATATCTACCTTAGCTCCATTTTGACACCTTATCTATGCTCATTTTGTTTTTTTGGGTTTTGGGGTTGCTGTGGGTAGGGGCTGTGTGGTTTAATAGGGTTAATGGAGGATTCTCTTTACTGTTATTGCCAAAGATAACTATTCATTCATCCTTAGCCTTAATGGCGATGAGCTGAGATCCATCCCCCATCACGTGCCTTGAGTAACCTTTTACCAAATTCTACTTTCTTTTCATCCCATGGACTGCAAGACACACCTCATCTCTATGGTCTATGAGGCACAAGTTTGACACATCTTGAGCTTCCTCATCTGAACTCGAGTCCTCACTATTGCTCCATATCGCCATCACAACCTTTTTCTAGAACTTTTTGGAACTTTCTTGATCAAGAGGCAATTGACTTTGAAATATCCCTTTCTTTCTCCATGCTTACCTCCCCCATGGCCATAGGCCTCTTCTTCAATTCTTACTTATCTTCTTCATAAGTTTTATGAACCTCCTAGTAATCAAATCCAACTCCTCATCATCATCGGCTTCCTCCAACTGTTCACTTTTATCTTCATCAATGGCCACTAATTTGAGGGCTATTATTTTCTTCTTCATTGACTCTTCATCATTGTTCTGTTTTATTATCAACTCATGAGTCATTAGCGACCCCAATAGTTTCTCCAAAGAAAGTTTGTTGAGGTCCTTCACTTCTTGAATTTCTATGAATTTTGCCTCCCATGTCCTTGATAAAGATATGAGGATTTTTTTGATAATATCACATTAGTATATGATTTTTCAAGACTCATAGGATGTTGCCCAGTAGATACAACCCAAGAGGGGGGGTGAATTGGGTCTTTTAAAACTTTTAAGCTACTTCTAGTACTTTTTGATTAATTATGCTAAGTTGTAAATATGCGCAGTGTAAGTTAAACTTAGCAACAGTTTGATGTATAGAATGTGACTTGATTAAATATGCTTGCAACTAAAGGATGTGCAGATAAGAGTTAAGCAAGCAGTTTATCTAAGTAAGTGAGTGTGTTGGTTAGACAATAAGCAGAAGCATTACAAACACAAACAAACATATAGTGGTTCGGTGCACCCCAGCACCTACATCCACTCCCCAAGACTTCTTGGGAATTTCACTATAATCCTACAGATTACAGCCGGTTGTTTTACAAGCTCACAACCCAACTTGTTGTTTTACGAGGTCACAACGAACTCGGTCGGTTTTCCCAGGCTCACCGACTAGAACCACTCCGATTGTTTTTCCGGGATCCCAATCAAACCCTTACACGTTGGTTTTACCCTCGGCTCACCAGCAAACCTATCTCCGTTGGTTTTCCCTTTGGCTCACCAACAAACCTTACACCGTTGGTTTTCCCTTTGGCTCACCAACAAACCTTAACCCCTTGATTCAATCCCGTGATTGAATCAAGTTACAAGATAATAAAACAAAGTTTAAAACAAATCAAAGCTTCTTAAACAAGCAAATGTAACAATATAAACAAATAGAGTAAAGTGAAGTCCTCAAACGAGTTTTGAAGATGAAGGAGCTCGACTTCTTCTTTACTTGACCCTCTTCTGATTTGGCACGAAGTAGAGGATCACCGAGGCAGCACACTGATGGAGAGGAAGCTTTGGGATTCACTTGGAAGCTCTTCTTCTCTCTATTTCTCTTTGGATGGCCCTTTTTGTGCTTATGGGAGATTTCCCTTGTAATCTCTTTCCTAAATGTTTTCTCCCACTTCCATACCTTCTCCCCTAGCTCTCCTCTTGTTTTTATAGCTTTTGATGGCGTGGAAACAAGAATCTAGCCGTTAGAGACAAAAATAGAGCCGTTGGACACAGTCTGCACTTCCTGACAATATTACCGTTGGGATCGGAGTCGACTCGCGCGATCAGGAGTCGACTCGCCTGTTGCAGGAGTCGACTCGTGCTTTACTGGAGACGACTCGGCCACTGTTCCAAATTTGAATTATGGTGCATCCTCGACTGGGAGTCGACTCGTCTTAACCCGGAGTCGACTCGCCAACTTCTGGAGCTGACTTGGCAATTTCGGAGTCGGCTCATCCACTGAAGTCCGTGGATCCAATTTTGAATTTTGTCCTCTCGAGTCGACTCGACTGTCCTGGGAGTCGACTCGAATCTCAGAGCCCGAACTTCCGATCCTCTGTCTTTTGGCTCATCCAGTCTTGGAGTCGACTCGAACTTCCTTGGAGTCGACTCGGCTCTCAGTTTCCGAAAGTTGGTCTTCTGCCTTTTGACGTGAAGCTTGTCTTGGAGTCGACTCGAGCTGTCTGGGAGTCGACTCGAATCTCAGAGGCAGTAACATGGTTTTCTGTCTGTCGATGGTCGCGGAGTCTCGGAGTCGACTCGTGCAATGCGGGAGTCGACTCGAATCTCAGAGTCCCAAAAATGCTCTCTGACTTTTTTCTTGTGTTCCGCTGAGAGTCGACTCATGCTTTCTTTGGAGTCGACCTGCCAACCATCGGAGTCGACTCGCGTTCCACTGGAGTCGACTCGAATCTCAGACCCGAAAACTGCTCTCTGACTTTTCTGCCTGTGACTCCTAGGAATCGACTCAAACTTCTCCGGAGTCGACTCCGTAAACATTGGAGTCGACTCGAAATCCTCAGGAGTCGACTCGAAGACTATTCTTTTGAATTTTTTCTTTGATTTTACTCTTCCAAATTGAATCCTTTGAACTTTAAGCTTGGGCCAATAAATTGTAGCTTTCTTCCAACTTGAGAGCTTTGGAGGCCTTCTTCCAACTTGCTATGTTCCTTGCAAAATAAATATCTTTCTCCTTGCAACATAAACATTAGTATTTATACTTCAAGGTTTTGTGATCATCAAAATCAATCTTTGGGTCATCAATCTCCCCCTTTTTGATGATGACAAAACTTGGAGTATATGCAATATAAAAGATATTGTTTTCTAGAAGTAATACATAGCTGAGTTGCATGAAGTAGAAGACATGTATATTTAAAACATACTTCATGATAATGCTTTTAGATTTAATCAGCTTAACATAATCAACATATTTCAATTTCAGCTTTGTAATACAATTCAAAAACACAACGCATTATGAGCATATACTTAAAGATTTCTCCCCCTTTTTGACAACATCAAAAAGATAGTGAAATATTAAGCAAAAAGATCAGAATGCTCATATATTTCTTTTCCTTATTGTACTCTGATTTGCAAGTCAAATTATTGCAAGGATATGAATCATATAACTCAAGGCAATAATATTAGAATCAGATTAACTCAAGGCAATTTCAGAGCAGAACACATCGAATGTGATACCACAGATAGTTTTCTAAGCAAGTGTAGGTGGAATCTTTCTTAAGTTAATTCAAGAAGTACCACACGAATGGAAATCTAACCTCTCTTCAATAATAAGTATGAAAGCTTGTTCATTTAGGACCTTTTGCCCAATCTATTAAGTATTTTATCAACCATGAGAGCAATTTAATTAATTTTCTTAATGACTTCAAAGTTCTTTTATGATAATAGGAGCATTGGGGCACAAATATCAAAATATACATTCATGCAATTTTTGATACATCTTAGAGCTCTTTTAAAAACTTTCTTTTATTTCTTTAGAAAATAAGCACAATTTAATACATAAAATAATGAATTTGCATAAAATTGAAGTTCCAAAGAGCAAGCCAATTAGGACTCATTAGTGAGGTTCAAAATAGATTTTCTAAGAGATACTCAAGAAAATTTAATACATTGTTCTCCCCCTGTTTCATTAAATTAGAGGCTCTCAAGATTTGTAATTTGGTTCATGAGTGATGCATAAGACCAAATAACACGCCTCAAGGTGTATCATAAAAATTTTCAGATTTAAGTTTCAGATGATACATATTGGAGAGTATTAGGATTACTTTTCATTTATTATTCTTTCTCTCTCCTTTAGCTATAGATTTATGCAATTAAGTCCAATAAGACCTCTCCTTCTGAAATTTTCTTTCTCCCCCTCAATTGATCATTCCATTTAAGAGTTTAGAATCCTAAGATAATGTTCAACAAAATTATCAATCTCAAAAATATATTTTCTATAAGTTTCAGCTTATTTTCATAAGACTCAAGATTTGAGATAAGACAACCTTTATAGAACTCATCTCAAGGTAATTAAAGCATGTCTTGCAATATAAGGAGGTTCATCAAAATCAATCCATAAAATTCAAAGCATGCATCAAAATAAAGTGTCTTTGGGATAGGATACTGAATATCTAAAGCTCCCCCTTAAAAGATGCATTCTTCTTTAATCATTTTAAATTGTTAAATTTCAGATTATAGTGATAAACGTGAATAACACTGAAATTCTGTAATATCGAGAATGTAGAGTAATCCAGTATTATTCCAAAATTTGTAGTAATTACTCTTTCTAATCCTTTATGAACAAGTTATGCTTTCTCTTAATCTTAGAGAAAATGTATAGAAATATCAATCAGAAAATGATTCATTTGAAGCTTAGTTTCTTTCAACCGTATTTACATTTTCTTTCTTTTAGAATCATTTGAGTGAGCTGAAATATTTCTAGTTTTAAGATCATTCACTCTATTGATGGAAGTTTTTAATAATGTAGGGGAGAAAAACATATAGATGATCATTGTGCAATGTATACATGAAACACCATAAATTCTTTTAATATCAAAATAAAATCATATATTTAGAAATTTTTGTTTGCAATCAAGATCATCGAAAGACACATCATTTGAACCAATATTAGTATACTTTGAAGATAAGAAATGATATGTTTCGGATGCGTATCGGAGCAATCACCAAAGGCATCAAAATTAATTCTGTTTTTCTTTCAAAATCATACTTTGAGATATGTATCTTCCACATTATAGCTCATCTTAAATGATTACAATTGAAAATGCATATTTCAAACATATAAGAGTATATACAGAATCTTTGTATTTAATGTTGAGTTTTGGTACGAATTAGAACATTATATACCAAATTTAAGCAAGTTGAAGGATCAATAGAGATATCCTTCTCTTCTCCTTTTTACAGATTTATTTAACTTTCAGATTTTAACGATGATTGTGAATGACAAATCTGAAATTTCTTTTCAATAAGACCAAACAAAAGATGTTATGTAGCATTTCAAATATTCAATCAAATTATTCAATCATGGAACATTACAACACATTGAGAACCCATAGTTTAAAGCATCATGCCACATGCAAAATACATTGTGTGTTAAGTCATGCATGAAAATATTAAGAACAAGCATGTCAATGATCAAAATCAATTCTTTTCAAAGAAACTCCCCCTATTTAAATGTTATCTTGCACTGATTTCATTTACTTTGTCTTTCATTTTTACTTTCTTATGCTCTATACTCTATTTACTCCCTATCCGGTGGAGTTGGGAAGGGGCACGAGGTACTACCACTAGCCTCCCTCTTGTGCCGTCCCTAATATGCCCTACACCGAATAGTTGGGTCAAATAGTGCCGGGTACTACCACTAGCCTCCCCATTGGCACCATCTCTATGATGAGCAATATAGAAAGGTTAAAATGTTCACTTCTAACTTTTCCTGTTTGAGTGTAATTAGTTACAGATTTTATCTCTTCCAAACGTCTCACAAATGTTCCGAGTATACTATGCTTGTTTTGCTTTTCCTTAAGATTGGAGTATTTGCCTTTACTCAGATTTTTCATCTCTTGAACAATGTCCATTTTCTTTTCTTTATCTCTCTCCCTTTTTGTCATTCTCAAGTAATTTACATGAAAGAGTAGAATAAAGAGATAATCTTATGTATCATATAGATGTGTATTATGCAAACAACATTTTCATTGTGCTCAAGGATTCATAACTTCTCACAAGTTATTTTACATCAAAATTTTAAGCATATACTTGTGTATTTCATGGTTATGACATAGGCAAAGATATATTTTAGTTTGGGCAAACCATGAAATAATTTCTAAAAGTATAAGTCAGTCAATACACATATAGACATGATATCAAAAATTAATAATTAAAGAATTTAATCATGCCATAATAGGATTTAAGTTATTGACTTTGCTCAATTAATTTGTGAGAAAGGTGTCTAAAATTACCTATTCATTATACGTTCTTCAAGCCAAACTAGATTTCTTATGTGTGAACTTTTGGCTGAAGAAGATCCTCTCTCTTGTTTGCATGTGAATGTTTAGTGTATCTTACATGACGATATCCTTCAAGTTGAAATTTCTCATTTTTCTTTCTTGAAGGAAGGTCATTAGTTTCTTTAAGATACAAAGCATTCATCCAACATATATATATTTTTTAATTAGATGACTCAATATGAGATATGACAATAGTTGCATGTTGAGTCACTTACTCAAGAGATTGCCTAAATATAAGCAAGCACATATCATTTGAACTAAAGAGATAGATTCATTAACCAAGATAGTTCAAGTCAATTTAGTTTAGATTCTATTTGCTTAAGATAATTATCAATAAGATATGTTAACTATGTTTTAATCAATTTATCTTAAACATTTGTTTCTATCAAAATTCAGATTATGATTTATTTGTTATCAATAAAATATGATTAATTAAAGTTAGATTGAAGTCTTGCACACGGTCACATAATGAGCATACAATCTGGTCTACTAGCTGTATGATAAAATAATTATTCTATCATGCTTCAATACAGCTTTAAACAATAGATCTACTTTGCTCATCCTTTACAATTTCTACAAGATGGGGTCATAGATATACCTTTTTCACGCCAATTTTCTATAAGAGTTTTCTTGTGGACTAACGTTGGTCAATGAAGATCCCCTTTCCTGTTTGTCTTAATTTGGAGTTTAAGAGAAGATGTTAATTCATTCATCATATTTCAAACTCACCTTGCAATATAACTATTCATATAAATTTTCATTGGTAGAACAAAAATGATGCCATCAATGTGTGCTATGAGCAAGCAAGATATCATAGATTCTTCTTTTTGATGCTTAGATTTATCACTATTACTTTCTATCAACAAGGTTACCTAAGCTTTTATATATCAAGCTTTTGATGCTTGTTTTAAATCACATATTGCTTTATCATATATGTAATGTGTAATTTTTAAATATGGTGGTTATTTGACATAGATCTACTTTTTAATGAAATAACCACATAGGAGTGAATTCTACACATCATTTGACAGAATATAAAGCTCATGAGTCAAGCAAATGATAGTGGTGATCTTTACTTTTAATCATGCAAGAATCAAGATCTATTTCATCTTTTCTTGATTCAGTCTTTTAGTAGTTATCAATTTTTCTTTATTAAGTGCATTTCTGAAAAACTCAATTTTGTTATAATTATTAACAAGTTTTCAGATTGTTATATGTAAAAGATTAACCATATATAATTTGATCTTAGTATCTTGACAATAAATCATTAGTCTCATAGAGAATAAGACGACTTGATATTTTTGCAACTAAAATCTTTTCATTGAATATTCTATATGCATTGCTTGATGAATGATATCCAAGGATAGACATATCCCTATCAGATTTGGCATTATTTTTCATAAGAACATATCAAGCATAACATGTACGACTGAAAAATATGAAAGATATGCAATGGTTCATTTTCCATTTTTCAGAAGATCAAAAAGAGTTTTTATCAAAAATAGATCTAATAGAAATCATATGTATGACAAGCAGTGATGATAGCCTTTTTTAAAAAATCATTTAAGTAGATGACTATCATACACAATTGTCTTTTTCATTTCTTCAAGAATTCTATTAATCCTATTTTACTTAAGGTGTCCTTGGTGCTGAAAATATTATTTTTCTGTGCACAACTTAACACAAAATTGGTTTTCAATTACTATGCCATGATTTCATAGTTTGCAAACCTTTATCATTTAACCGCTTTTTGTGAGTTTGTGCCAATGCAGAAAATATTTTAATTTGAGAGCCAAGAACAAGGCTAATGTAAGCTTTTGAAAAATTAGTGTTGGAAACAACATCTCTAGATTTAGAAATTATTTTTGTTTGTTTCCTTAGTTAGCATGCATAGTAAAACTTTGACCTTTAAGAGGATAATCTAAGTAAGCCTATGGCAAGGTCTTTTGAGATTAAGTACATACTAGCATGAGCTGATTTCATATGTCAAATATGGTTTCTTTAATCTTGGTATTCATAGTGCATATATTTAAAAGCATACCAAGTACACATTATCATATCTATGATCAATAAACAATAATGCCATAGATAAAAACTCTCAATCAAGCATATAGAGAATTCATAGAGTTATTCTTAATAAGTTGATTAATCATTTAGCACCTTATCCATTAGTGAGTAAAATGAAATGATTTGATTATATTTCCAAAAGTATTTTCTATATCACAAAATTGATCACTACTAGCAAATCATATCAAATACTAAAGCACAAATAATGATGAGATGCAAGAATTTCTGATTTCATTATTATTTTTTTTTTGTTAATAACTTTTTAAGTTTCTTTATGTTCCATGGGTACCTTGGTACACCTATGTGTACATCCTCATTTTCTCATTTTGGGTACCCAAGCTTGCTTGAGTCCTTGAGAGTTAGGACATATGGTTCCTTTTGGAACCCATATCTGTTTAATAGTAATAACTTTACCATTTGATTTAATTATACTAGAACGATAGGTAAAGTTGTTATTCCCATCCTTTTCATTTTTGAAATAAGTTATCTTATTTAATGGTTTGCTTGGTAAATTGATAACCTTTTTCTCTAGAAATTTATGGCTAAGTGAAGGAGTCAAGCTAAATTTTGATTTATCAAAATCAGCATGTTGGCTTTCAAACATCATTTTTAATCTTTCTGAGCTTACGGTGAATTTGTTAATACAAGATTTTAATTGATTAATTTCTTCGCTTAAGTTTTGATTTTCTTTAATTAAGCTATAATTTTTCTGAATCAATTCTTCTGAAAATGACCTTAAGCATTCATTTTCAGAATTTAGTTTCTCTTGTATTTCATCATTAGAATTTCTTTCTTTTGAAATTTTCAGATTTAGTTTCTAAAGATTTTTATTCTTTACAGCTAATTTTCTACATTCACCATACAAATCATGAAAAGCATTTAATAATTCATCATAAGAAAATTCTTCTTGAAAATTATTTGATGTAAGAGTAGATTCAGTTTTTACCTTGTCTTCTTGTGCCATAAAGCACAAGTCAGTTACCTCTTGTAGTTTCTTGGAGCTAATATCATCATTGTTGCTCCTAACTTTTATTTTCTGGCTTGACTCTTTCTTGGTCAAGGCTTTCTTCCTTTTTATCTCTTTCTTCCTTTCTTCTTGCTTCCTTTTCTTCTTTGTCTTTAGGAAGCTGATTTGCCTCGGAGTCGACTCGGACCTTATTGGAGTCGACTCGGTGAACTTGAGAGTCGACTCTGAGATACTTGGAGTCGACTCGACTGAGGGAGATTCAACACCCTTTTCTGCAGTCTCATTGTTAGTATATATTTGAAGCACATGTGAGCTAGTCTGAGATTTATCATAAATATTTTCTAAAGTATCCCAGATCTCCTTAGCAGATAAGCATGCAGAAATTTCATTAAACTTTGTTTCTTGAATAGCACAATATAATATATTCATAGCATCAGCATTCAATTGTGCTAAGTCCTTTTCATTAAAAGTTTGAGAGAGTATGTGAAGATCATTTATTATGATTTTCCATAAGTAATAGTTTTGTGATTGAATAAAGATGCGCATGCGTATTTTCCAATGTGTATAGTTTATGCCATTAAATAGTGGAGGTGTATTAATTGATTGTCCTTCTCCTAGAAAACTATCTATTTGAGTTGTCATGATCTTTGGCTCTTGATCGTGAGATTAATGATTAAACTTAGAGCACCTGCTCTGATACCACTTGTTGCCCAGTAGATACAACCCAAGAGGGGGGGTGAATTGGGTCTTTTAAAACTTTTAAGCTACTTCTAGTACTTTTTGATTAATTATGCTAAGTTGTAAATATGCGCAGTGTAAGTTAAACTTAGCAACAGTTTGATGTATAGAATGTGACTTGATTAAATATGCTTGCAACTAAAGGATGTGCAGATAAGAGTTAAGCAAGCAGTTTATCTAAGTAAGTGAGTGTGTTGGTTAGACAATAAGCAGAAGCATTACAAACACAAACAAACATATAGTGGTTCGGTGCACTCCAGCACCTACATCCACTCCCCAAGACTTCTTGGGAATTTCACTATAATCCTACAGATTACAGCCGGTTGTTTTACAAGCTCACAACCCAACTTGTTGTTTTACGAGGTCACAACAAACTCGGTCGGTTTTTCCAGGCTCACCGACTAGAACCACTCCGATTGTTTTTCCGGGATCCCAATCAAACCCTTACACGTTGGTTTTACCCTCGGCTCACCAGCAAACCTATCTCCGTTGGTTTTCCCTTTGGCTCACCAACAAACCTTACACCGTTGGTTTTCCCTTTGGCTCACCAACAAACCTTAACCCCTTGATTCAATCCCGTGATTGAATCAAGTTACAAGATAATAAAACAAAGTTTAAAACAAATCAAAGCTTCTTAAACAAGCAAATGTAACAATATAAACAAATAGAGTAAAGTGAAGTCCTCAAACGAGTTTTGAAGATGAAGGAGCTCGACTTCTTCTTTACTTGACCCTCTTCTGATTTGGCACGAAGTAGAGGATCACCGAGGCAGCACATTGATGGAGAGGAAGCTTTGGGATTCACTTGGAAGCTCTTCTTCTCTCTATTTCTCTTTGGATGGCCCTTTTTGTGCTTATGGGAGATTTTCCTTGTAATCTCTTTCCTAAATGTTTTCTCCCACTTTCATACCTTCTCTCCTAGCTCTCCTCTTGTTTTTATAGCTTTTGATGGCGTGGAAACAAGAATCTAGCCGTTAGAGACAAAAATAGAGCCGTTGGACACAGTCTGCACTTCCTGACAATATTACCGTTGGGATCGGAGTCGACTCGCGCGATCAGGAGTCGACTCGCCTGTTGCAGGAGTCGACTCGTGCTTTACTGGAGACGACTCGGCCACTGTTCCAAATTTGAATTATGGTGCATCCTCGACTGGGAGTCGACTCGTCTTAACCCGGAGTCGACTCGCCAACTTCTGGAGCTGACTTGGCAATTTCGGAGTCGGCTCATCCACTGAAGTCCGTGGATCCAATTTTGAATTTTGTCCTCTCGAGTCGACTCGACTGTCCTGGGAGTCGACTCGAATCTCAGAGCCCGAACTTCCGATCCTCTGTCTTTTGGCTCATCCAGTCTTGGAGTCGACTCGAACTTCCTTGGAGTCGACTCGGCTCTCAGTTTCCGAAAGTTGGTCTTCTGCCTTTTGACGTGAAGCTTGTCTTGGAGTCGACTCGAGCTGTCTGGGAGTCGACTCGAATCTCAGAGGCAGTAACATGGTTTTCTGTCTGTCGATGGTCGCGGAGTCTCGGAGTCGACTCGTGCAATGCGGGAGTCGACTCGAATCTCAGAGTTCCAAAAATGCTCTATGACTTTTTCCTTGTGTTCCGCTGAGAGTCGACTCATGCTTTCTTTGGAGTCGACCTGCCAACCATCGGAGTCGACTCGCATTCCACTGGAGTCGACTCGAATCTCAGACCCGAAAACTGCTCTCTGACTTTTCTGCCTGTGACTCCTAGGAATCGACTCAAACTTCTCCGGAGTCGACTCCGTAAACATTGGAGTCGACTCGAAATCCTCAGGAGTCGACTCGAAGACTATTCTTTTGAATTTTTTCTTTGATTTTACTCTTCCAAATTGAATCCTTTGAACTTTAAGCTTGGGCCAATAAATTGTAGCTTTCTTCCAACTTGAGAGCTTTGGAGGCCTTCTTCCAACTTGCTATGTTCCTTGCAAAATAAATATCTTTCTCCTTGCAACATAAACATTAGTATTTATACTTCAAGGTTTTGTGATCATCAAAATCAATCTTTGGGTCATCATAGGACCATCAATTATATCATTAAACCTAGTAAACTTTAGATAATAGATTCATTAGGTTCCATTTTAAAGAGTTTATATTTATATACAAGCATATTTATCTTAGATTCTTTAACTTGATTTATTCCTTCATATGTAATTTCTAGCCTATCCCAATTTTTTTTAGTAGAAATACAAATAGAAATTTTATTAAATTCATTTACATCTAAGGAATAATACAAAAAATTCATGGCTTTAGATTAAGCTGAGTTATTTTTTTGTCAAATGCATTTTATTCAATCTTGGGTAGGCGAGAGCGTACACCATCAATTATTTTTGTGGGTGTGTGAGGTCTATTAATTAGGACACATCATATGTCATAATCAAGTACTTGAATAAAAATTCTCATACATGCTTTCTAATAAGTATAGTCTGTGCCATTGAAAAGAGGAGGTCCACTAGTGAACCGTTTCTTAGTAAGAGAAGATCTAATTTAGGCTAACATCGATCTTTAGCTCTTGATAATTGGATCAATAAAAGGCTAAAAAGTATCAAGCTTTGGTACCACTTGTTGCCCTGCAATGCAACCAAAGAGTGAGGGTGATGAATTTTACAACTATGTAAAGCAGAAAAGCAACCTTTTAAAATATGAAGTATCCTAAAGCAAGTATATAGAGTTAGGATATTGAAATAATGAATGCAGTAAATGAAAAGACCACATATATAGTAAGCACAAAGTTTTATAGTAGTTCGGTACCAAACTCAGCACCTATGTTCGCTCCTCAAGATATTCTTCTTGAAAATTTCACTATAATCTATCTTAAGATTACAGCATGAATGTTTTTTCTGGGCTCGTTGTCAAACCTAATTGATTTTCACTAGAAATCAACCAAAACCAACCCAATCATAACCTTTTCTAGGCTTGATATATCCCTTACAATCTAATTACAGGTTTATAGACCTAAACCCAAGTTTCAAGCCTCTTGGAACTTGTTACACGAAAACAGTAAATACAAATAATAGAACAATGAAAGTGCAAAGCTCCTTAATGAGCAACTTGAAGGTTGTTGAAGCTTGAGTTGAATGATGTGGCAGCCCTTCTTTAATGCTTGGTTGTCTCATGTGAATGCTCAAATAATTGCTCTCAAGTCTATATGGATGTATGCTTTGAGTACTCTCTTGAATATCACTTCATATTTCTTTTTTTGCCTTCTCTAACTTGTTTTGAATGCATTTACACCTCAAAGAGTTGTTGGAGAACAATTTCTGGCCATTAGAGAGGTGGAGAGAGTCGTTTGAGGTTTGATTTCTGTTCTACACTCGCAAGAAAACTGGCCATTTGAACCATCAAATGTAGAGGGCTCGAATCATGGAAGGCTTGGGTCAACTCATGAAAGTCTTGGGCCGACTTGAGAAACGTTTATTTTTCACTGCATTTTGTCTTTCGCCTCTGACCATTCTTGGGTGGACTCTTGATCGCAGAGATTGGCTTTTGTACTACTTGAGTCAACTCATAGAAGGCTAATTTTCCACGACGCTCAATTTCACCTTGAGACTGTTCTAGGATCGACTCATGGAAACATGTCAATCCTCTCCAGCATGATGGTCGACTTGAGTGGTGCTGGAGCCAACTCCACTAGTCTTTGGGTTGAGTCCCGAGATCTTAAAATTTAATGATCCTCTATTTTATCCTGTGGTATGACTTTACTCATTTTGGGTCGACTCCTCAACTACAGAGCTTAGCCAGATTTTCTAAAATCCTCTCCAAACTTAAGTCACTTAAAGATTAATTTTTACTTCCTGCACACAATCTTAAACACTCAAAGCACATATGATTAGTGGACTTATACTCAATTATTTTGTACTCATAAAAATCAAACCTCTAGGCCAACAATGGTGCATATTACGAATTTTAATTATCATTGCAAATTATATATATTCATAAAGTTTTAAGAAAAAATAACATAAAGAATAACATAGGCTCCATATCACTATCATCGTCGATCACAAAATCTCTTTCGTATCATTATAGTGTCTCAACAATGTTTTATCTTCGCCACTATAATCATCTCAACTGAAATCATGGTCAAGATATTTACTATCGTGCTACCATATACAATGATAACATCAATAATATCTGGATCAATATCATCCATATGCACATCCAATTTCATGATATTTATCGTGGAAAACAATAGCATTCCTTGATGACTTATTGTCATGGGGCACATATTCATTTGCAGCAGGACTTTGTTGATATCCATTACTACACTTTGCAACTTTTGGTTCATCCAAAAAGTGCCTAAGTGCATGGCTTGCAAATTCTTGCCAAATTTACTCTCATTGATTGTAGTTGACTTGATTTGCTTAAGGTCTAAGTACAAACAACTCATTCTCATACTATTAGCTAGTAAAATCAATACTTGCGAAATGACTCTCTCAAGTGTATTCCTCTTTTCTCATTACCCAAGTCAAACCAATCATGCTCAAACTAACCAACTCAATTACCCCTGATATATTCCTATCCAATAATGTTAGTTGCGAACCAAAGAAGTTAATTAACTTATTGTTATGAATCAACCACACCATTAATAATTTTGACTTCAACGATAGCTATCACGTCCCCGTGTGAAACCTAACATCATTGACAATACAACCTGTATAGATTCTTCTTGTCAAGATTTCATGCTAATAAAAATGTTAATCAATATCTTCTAGCAATTTATGATTATATTGAAAAAACATGACAACAACTTGAATGCAAAATCATCTATTTAAAAAACTCTCAAGTTATGTATTCATGTTTAGCATTACATGTTTTTCGCAAAAAACAAGTAATTCTATTATATAATTAGAAGTCATTAGAAGCTACTGATCAACCATATACATTAGCAAAGTCCTGTCATTTGTACGAGAAGGTACGTAGGTTTTGCTGCTAATGGAGTTAGGTTTCACATGAAGGTCATGAAAAGCATCATAGAAGTGACTACACTAGTGGTTGTCAAAGAGATCCATAATGTTAAGCTAATTGACTTCTTTGTTGTCATGACTAATACTATTTTGTTAGATTAAATCACCAATAGTAATCGGGTTGTTCCATTCAAATATGATTGGTTTGAACTCGATAATATGAAATCAGGAATAAAAGAAAGATGGCCATTTCATACGCATTAACGTTAGTAATTATTGGTATGAAAATGATCTATTTGTGCTTACAGCTCAAGCAAATCAAGGCAAAAAGTGCTCCAAATTGTCACATATGCCCCAACAAATTAATCCTCCAATCTCCAAATGACAAATCAACTTATTCAAGACTGGCATACTGAATTTAACGCAGATTTCATCTTAAGCCATAAAAAACAAATCTAATATATGGAGAGGTTTTATATAGAAGATGAAAATTAGGAGAGGTTATTATCCAAAGCCCACATCCACGGCCTTCTTATCTTTTGCTTGAAAGTTCAAGGGCAACCAACCCTTTATTTATTCGCTTCACGTAAAGCAGCAGTACTCCTTTTTCCATCCGAAACATCTAATGATATTTGAATAACTCCTCTATAGCAAACTCCAACGTATAAATTTTTCAAACATCTAATATAACGCCCCCCTCAATTTAACTGTAAGAAAGGGCTCAGCTCTAATCGGCAATGCTTTAAAAGCATGAAAAACCTCGGTGCAAGGGATATCAAAGATCAAATATCGAACATGGAGAAGTGGAAGGAGAGTATCAAAGTAGCGTCACCAGGTTCTTCTTTCCTCCTTTCTCTGTCGAGCACCTTGTACTTCTTCTGTTAGTTCACTATTCAAGGTGTCATTAACTAGATTTTACGGAGTTCTTAGGTGGTGATGATGATGACCTCAAGCAATTTGGTAGCAACACCAAGTGGCAAGATTTATCGGTAATCAACACCTTACTCAATTGCATGCATATTTTGTTAGCATTGCCGTTATCTTTTCCTTTGATATATTCTAACTATCATGACGATGCTTCAGCTAGCTCAAAGTGGATTATGACCAGCTTGCTAATGGAGAGGAATACTTCAACACAAAACTAATGCCAAATAGGAAACTGAAGAATGAAGATAATAGGCAAGCTTGAGACTAATATGGATGGCATATATTGCCTCGTCCTTCGCTTACGAAGAATTGTATCAACACGACAAGGAGAAGAGCAAATGGAGTTCCTCGACTTCCCAATCTGGTTTTCGGTTGGAATTAAAGAGCGATATGTTTACTGAGGTGAAGGGAGAAAGATTGAAATGAATGAGTACACGAGAGAGAGAGAGAGAGAGAGAGAGAGAGAGAGAGAGCTGCCATTCAAATGATTAGAGCCCAGAGTTTTCAAGCTGAAGCTAAGCCAAGAGGAGTAAACTACAGCACTGATAGATTAGATTGGTCAAATCACTGCATCCGGAGACAGTTCTTCGTTGCCTCCAGTAAGAGAAATGAAATCTCAGCTACAATAGTTCGAAATCCCAAGTGTTCTTATTCAAATATGGACTATTTTATGAAGTCTGGGAGAAATTGGACTGGTGGTTCAGCTAGAACTGGTAATGGAAATGCAATGAATGTTCGCAAGCTTTCTGAATTGGGATGGAAAATTTAAAAGAAAGCATATAAGTTCTCTTTAAAAACTAAATAAATAAAAGAGAACCAATGAGTTGTTTAAATGAAGCCTCAGTAAGAAGCTCCTCTGAGGGCACATGCATGACTTAAATGCTTCCGATATGTACGTCCTGTAAACTTGAAGGACTGCCTTCAAGATATTGGGTATTGTATATATGGTTGGTAAAGCACCATATATTTGATTCAAATATTTAGTCCTTCCAACATATTCATGAAAGCCCATTAGTATGTTCATGTGCCATGTTCGCCTCTACAGCTCCCTTTTTACACCTATGTTATGCTCTGCCTCCAGAGATCATATTTTCAGAAGGAGATAAAACATGGAGAAAAGGATTAGCCAAAAGTTGCAGTAATAGTTCTTATCAATTTAGAAAAAACACAATCTAGAGTTGAATGTTAATCTATAATCTGTTCCCAGTTGGAGGTTCAAAGATAGTAATTTGCTAATTTTAAAGGCATCTGAAAGCAGTCATTGTGAGCCAGCATGCTGATTTTGCATGCTTCCAGGAACGAAGCTTGCTCATTGGCGTTACTCATCTTTTGATTTTACCAGTCCATGTTTCTATTCTCTTCACTACTAGTTTGTAGTTAAATTAGTCTTATACCTGCAAAATTTCTTTATGCTAATTTTTATTAACGACTTTCACATGCTATTTTGGTATAATATTAGGTCTATTATTGGGGACACAACGACTCCTAATACCAAAATGACTTATATATATAGATAGATAGTTATGAGCTCACATTTAATTATTCATCTTAGTGCACTAAATATTACCAATTTAATTCAAGAATTCACTCTGCACGATGCTGGTGAGGAAGACGTAATGTTAGCATCAAAACGAAATAGTGGAAGACTACAAGTAAATATGAAGAAATTAAAGTATTTGCTACTATTTGTAAGGAACTAATAGATTTTTATCAAAACACCTCAAGGAAAAGGGAAAACTTTGTTCTAATCTAAGGATACCTTGCAGCTTCTTCACCTTGCTAGCAAGAGGGTTTCTGTGTGCCAATAATTCTACCAACAGATGCCGACTCTACGTGGATAATCCTCAACACAGAGAGGGGGGCGAGATAGCACCCATAAAAAAAAAATTTATTAACGAATCAAAACAGGAAAAATATAGGGTTTATTTTTAGGCCCTAGGTCCCTTACAAAGCTAGGGCCGTCTGGATAGCCTCAGAATCTGAAAAAGGAAAAAGAAAAACAAAAGTTTGACTAACTAAATCGAGCTAGCTCATCGAAAGGGTGCTTCTCCAAGAAAAGTGTTTCAAAAGCTATTTAGCTACTGCTAGAAAGCTTTCAGACGGTTTTTATAAAGCTATAGATCTCATATGACAGTGAAAGGTTGATTAATATTGGTGTTGTGGTTCACATTTGGCCCGAGAGTGACCACGCCGGAAGAGTCGAGGGAGCTGCTGGTCGAAAAAGAGATAGGATGCCACCTTCCATGCGCCGGCGTATCTGCACAAAGCCTCACCAAAGTTTTCGGTGAGGACTCTCCGATGCTTAAGTTAGCGTGGAGTATTTCTTGGCCAAAAAGTTCTTTAGGCATTATTTGATGGGGCTATTTAGAGTCCCCGTGGAGGTGCCCAGGTGGCGGAGGTGTGGCTTGTCCTCATCATGGGAGGAGATGGTGTTAGCCAGGTGGTGCGCGCAGCCACGACATGTTTGAGGCACACGGTTTGAGTTGTCCCTGCGTGCGGTATGGCGTGGGTATGTGCCGCAGGGCATGGCCCTTGTCAGCAGGTATAGCTGGGGCAGCAAGGCATAGTCCTTTATTGACGTGTCTCGGCGTGGCTATTAAGCGAAGCATGGTGCGGAGAAGTTGTCGCAGGGTATGGCTACGGCGCGTACCAGACGAGATTAGCTCGGCCTTTGGTGGGGGCCGAGATTGGCCTTGCCACTTGGCAGGGTGCTGAGGTCGAGCTGACATGGAGGGCCACGACAAATATTCGGTGAGGTCGGCTTAGTAGGCATTGAGGTCAGGCCGACTTGGGAGCCACGACATGTTTGATGAGGTCGGCTTGGCGGGCCCTGAGATCGGCCTATCTTTCTTAACTTTGAGGTCTGCTCAGCAGAGCGCTCCAAGCTTGGGCCGGGGTGCGTCATCGCATAGGGCGCCCCAAACTTGGCTCGAGCGTATCGTCATATAGGGCGCCCCGAGCTCGGGCCGATTCGCATTGTCGTATATCCCAGCAGTCGAGGGAGCTCTTTGGCTTGCAATTGACGCAGCAAGGCGCCCCGAGTTCGAGCCTGAAATGTCATTATAAGCACCAGAAGAGGTTGCTGCAGTCGTAGTAGTAGAGAGATCTAGACGAGGTTGGCTTGGCCTTCGGCGAGACCGAGGTTGGATTAGCCCTAAGCGGGATCGAGGTCCCGCCTAGTCAGCACCGAGGTCTACTTGGCTAGAATGGGGTGGTCCCCTGTCCTGAGCTGGACGATCCATTTTGCCCCCTATCAAAAATAATCTGCTCTTGTTCTCACCGATACTCTTATCTTCCGAGAGTTTCTTCTACAGAGAATTTTTCCACCCTTTAACTTTCTGCTTTATATCTTTTTTAATTTTTTGGACATCTAAAAAAAGTCGGTCGGATCAAGCCTTCACAAGAAATGCTTGTTAGAGGAGGATCGGACTGAGCCGAGTTGTTGTACCTTGAGGATATATAAGATCGCTGCAGACCTACATATAAGGAACGAATCACGTTCTTAGGGCAGTGTATATCACATATCTCGATCCTGAAAAACTCTTTTAAATCTTCTAATTTTATTCTAGTAGATTATTCCTTTATAATACTTCTCTAAAATAAAGATACAACAGTTTCTAGGTAAAATATTTTTAATAGTCTAAGAACGTGAACTTGATTGTACTAGAAATTGATATATATATATATATATAATTTTAATAGCATAGAATTAGAATTAGTTTAATTATATAAAAATTTAAAAACCTTAATTTCATTCAGAAGGTTGTTTTCTTCACAAAAAATAGTATTTTAAGAAAGTTATATTACTCTGAAAATTATGCAAATATACTTCTACTACTTTAAAAGCTATACAAACATTTTCTGCAGATCTAAATAATTTTCAATTTTTTTCTGCAACTTTAAAGTATGTGCTGAAATTTTAGGTAGATTAAAAATCTGTGTAAGAATACTGCAGCTTTAAAAGCCGTACAGATTTTCTACAGCATTAAATTCTATGCAATATATTTTCTGCAATCTTTAATTTCTGTGCAGAATTTTCTACATCTTTAAAATTTATGCAGAAAACTCCTATATTTTAAAAAAATGTGCAGAAATTATTGTTGTTTTAAAAACTATGCATATTATTTGTTGTTCTCAACATACATACCACTGCTTTGAAAAACATGCAAAATTATAAAGTTACATTACTTGTTATATTTCTTAGTATGGTTATTTAATTTTATTAATATTATTTTTTTATTGCATTTATTTCATAAGCTAGAATGTAACTCAAAATTTTACGAGTTAAAAGAGTGCTACAAAAAAAATGAACTGACATATCCAGATTTGTCATAAATTTGTAAGACAACTCAAAAAGAGTAATGTCATTTTCTTGAAATTTATCAAGTATGAGAAAAACTTGGTAGATATATTAACCAAGGATTTTTCTAGGACGTGATTTTTAGAATCATTGAAGGAGATGGGGCTTAAGCCCACTATTTGGTCACCGAAAGTGGATACCTAACCTCTATGATTGAACATCCAATGAAGGAGATTCAATATGGTAGAAATGAAACTGATTGAGTGATCATGTTAGAGCACATTTTCTAGAGTATATCTCCTTCCATCCCTATGATGAGTGCTTTTATCAATGACAAAAATATATTAGAAAGATTGAGTTATGCTCTTAATGAGTTCAAGACAGAAAATCTGCAGGATATTAGGCCCCATATATCCTTGAAGGACTTACCTATATAAGAATTGTCGTATAGGCCACGACTAGGGGTTTGCTCTAACCCTAATAAAATTTTTATAAAAAATCAAGGTACTAAGTGCAGGACTTTTAAATGGCGCTTATCGCATAAAGACCCCATTAATCCATATTGTGTGTGTGAGAAGTAGAAGTCTGAGTTAAATGACCTAATTTAAGATCTAATTCACAATGGTTTTTTCTGATAGATACTATCAACACTGAGATTCAAGTCCATGGGATACCTCACCTATTGCACAGTATAAGTTGTCCAAATATTCTATTTTATGATTTTTAAAAATTTAAATCTTTTATGAGAGTTTGTTGGAGTTTTAATTAAAAAAGATTTAATTTTTTTATATCCTATACTTTAGTTGTTTTAAATGCTTTAAAATATCTTTTTTATAAGAGTTGTGACTCTTCGAAAGAGAATGTTGGTTTCTAAAAAGATATGGTGTTTTCAAAATATAACGTATCTTCGGAACCAGCATCTCTGGAGTCTTCCAGATATATCTATAAATAGACTCTTCCAGTTAAATTCAAAAATAATCCAATTTCTCCTTTTCTCACCGATACTCTTTCTTCCGAGAGTTTCTTTTACAGAGAGTTTTTTTATCCTCCAACTTTCTGCTTTCCATTTTCTTTTTATTTTCTGGATATCTGAAAGAGTTGGTCAAATCAAGCCTCCACAGCGATTGTGCTCATTAAAGGAGAATCGGGCTAAGCCGGTTGTTGTACCTTAGGGATAATTAAGATCGATCCAGACCTATACATAGGGGACGAATCACGTTCTTAGGACATTGTATATCACACGCCTCAATCTAGCAAACTCTTTTCAATCTTCTAATTTTATTTTAGTATATTATTCTTTTATAATACTTCTATAAAATAAAGACATAGTAGTTTTTTGGTAAAATATTTTCAATGTATCGGACAATTGGCAATGAGTCATTGGATATGAAGGATTCGGGCTTGAACTCGGGATCCACAAGTTCTCTAAAACGTGGCTTCCGACAATGAACATTGAACCACAAACATCTTCATACGATGATTAACATAGGTGGAACATGGACCCTTCTAGTTTTGATGATGATCATCATGCCATTAGAAATCTTTTGATGGTGAATATGGCATCGTTGGGCACTTCATCTAATGGTGAAGCATTCATCGTCAATTGCTTTCTATCAGCACTTAGCTTGCCATAAAATAAAAAAAAAATGGTGAGAGTATGTTTGTCGTCGAATTAGAGCTCGATCCTTATAGTTCGACCTTGAGAGTTCTTGGACTAGAGCTCTATCCACATGGTTCCTTGAGTGTTCTTGAGCCTCTATAAGACCCTTCTAGTGGGTGTAACTCATAGGCTCCCAGGTAATCATGACTAGGATAACTGAACCATAGGTTGGACATCTTTAATTAGCCTGCATTAGCTCAGCTACCCCCTCCGCCGCCCCCGAGAATTTGGCTCCCAGTGAATAGAAGCCTTGTTAGTATCATGCATGCTTCCATTATTGAATGCCATTGGTCCTTTTTCAAGCATTTCCTAGCTTAGCATGGGCCATCTCCTGAAGACGTAGTGGTTTTAGACCTTCAAGCGGCTACTAGTCCTGAGTGGTCTATTCCTCCTGAGGATCAAGTTGTTCTAGCTCTGATGCTTGGGATCCAGCTATTTCCACCTCTTTTGACTCTTCGACTACTCTAGTTAGCATGCATCTTGATTCTCCTCCATTCAGATCAAAGGTGTAGGTATTTTCTTGGCCATCATAGGTAGTTGCAAGCATCGATCCACAGCCGTCTGAGAAAGAGGTGGCATAACATTCATGGGTATCACATCCCACCGAACTTCTTCTTCTTCTTCTTCTTGTCTCTTGTTCCACCTGAAAGAGATATGACTCCTATGGCTTATAGTGATGGCTAGGTTATCAACCCAAGCGACTTGTTGGCATGGGGTATCGGGAGATTGATATATAACTGAGAGTCCGAGTTTATTTTCGAGTTCTTTGGAAGCCACGTTCTCGCTTCCACCATTACCAATGCCGACCTTGATGTATATAGTAATCGTGATAAACAACATGACATACGAAAATGTTGTTCTGCTTCCAATCCATCTTTTCTCCACCCGAGGCTGGCTATGGTGCTGTTTGTTCTCATTTAAGGCTTGACCCCCCAGCTTTTCCTAACATTTTCGTTTGTGTTACTACCATTTGCTCATGAATCTCCAAGCGAAGTCCATGGCAAAACCTGGCCATGCATTGGCTTACTGAAACGAAACCGTAGAGCGAGCTCGTCAGATTCTCTTGGTACTCCCACGCTGATCTAGAGACTTGCTTCAGCTAGAGCATCTGAGTGTTCAAGGGAATGCAATGGTCCTCTAGTTTTTTTCATCTAGGCCCATGTTGCGATGGTGTCTTAATTAGCCTTTACAAAATTTGAGCTTGCTTTTAGTAAGACAGGAGGTAGTATCTGAAATTATCATCAATTGAGGCCAGCCAGCCTTGGAATGCAGCAGCTCCAATTACCTTAAAAAAAAGTTCATCCATAGTCAAATGCACTATTTTGTCGTGATGCTTATCATGTTCGTCCTTATTACGCTACTTGTTTTGATTGTTTGTGCGGCTTTTTGGACATGGAGAGTTTTCAGCATCGGCAGCCCCTTGGTTTGGGCTGCTGATGCTCCTTGCCACAGGGCTGAGAGTACCTTAGTCTAGCCAAAATGGCTTGCAATGTGGCTTAGATCTACCTCAAGATTCCAGTGCTCTTGGGCATTTGTGTCCTGAGCCATTCAACTTTGGAATTACTTTCGCTGTTGGTACAGTATTGCAGGGAGTTTGCCGCTGTTGTGAAAGTGCATGCACAGTTATAGACATGGTAGAAGGTTGGACCTAAGGTTGAGGAGACTCACAATTGCTACTAGACCCCACGGTTAGGGATGGCAACATGGCGAGTATGGGCCGAGTAGGCCATTATATATACCAGCCCTGCAATTAGAAACCACACACCCATACTTGTCTCGTACCTATCTTAGGGCATGTCTGGGTAGGGCAGATAGAGTTAGATGGCGCAGGTTAGGATGAGTCAAGATGCGTAAAGTTGTAATTGTTTTTTGTTGCATGCAAATCAAATAAACAAAAAAACAAACAAAAATCTTAGTACTTCACGTAACATTAGATAAGAGTCAAGATATAGAATGTAACAAACCAAATTTTTAGCAATAATAGAAATGACAAATAGAAATAATATCCTTTGGAAGTTAAATATCTCTTAAACTAGAAAAGCTATCAACTAAAAGAAAACAAACAGCTAAGTAGGTAGCTCGTAACTTTTAATATGATTAATCTTTTTTATAATCGATCGTAATACTTTTTCTCTATTGTCATCATAATCATTAATAATCATCAAAGCTTATATATAATTGGGTCTAGTTCGGGGCATGCATTACCATTATCCATACCTACGTTCAATCCATTGCAAGTTTTAGAATGAAGACCCTCACCGTCGACTCTAAATAGGTCGGGTAAAACCTGGACCTTAGGGTCGGGTACCCAATGGGGTGGAGTAAATTGCCAACCTTATGGTGGGGAGGTTGCTATCAGATGGGAATAGATAGTGGGGTGAATATATGTTGTTAAACGCCTCCTAATAACATACACTTGTCATCGATTGCTAGGGTTAGCTAGGGCTACTTTTGTTCATATGATGGATGCTGATCATCACTTGGGTTCCAACCATTAGGGTTTTACCACTTGTAGCGTTTTGAAGGTGGGAATGCTGCCATCGAATTTGGTGGGATGTGTGCAAGATTGATAGTAATAAAAAGCCAACTGGTGGTAAGTATAAGGTCCTAGGTGCATGTATCACCTTTACCTCTTGGTTATATTAGTCCACGAAAACAAGGATGTAGCTAGGATTGTTGGTGTGTGGTGGGTAATGCCCAAGAGTAGATGTGTCAAGCAGGAAAGTAATCAATTATGAGAGGAACAGTGTTCGACTCCCGATAATACACCTTATCTAACTTGAAATCAAATTAAAATTTTAAAGATAATTTCTGATCAATTTGAATTTGAGAGCAACTAGAATTTCGAAAGTAAACGAATATTGAAAATATTTTTTTTCCAATAAATTTTCTAAACCAAACTCAATTCCATAATTCACTAATTCATTGTGTCACATAAGCAAGCAAAGGTATTGAAAGAAAACTATGCTAGCATAATAACCACTAAAAATTACGTACCTCGCTCTAATGCCGAAATATGTTGACACCAACAAGGAAGGTCTGATATTAAGTTCAGACCAAAATAGTGGAAGACCATAATTAAATATGCAAAAACTATATCATTATTTTTTTTAATTAAAAAATAAAGGTAAAAGGGAAAACTAAGATCTATTTTAAGGATACCTAGCTAGTAGCTTCCCTACCTTGCAACATATAGGTGGCCTCTGCAGAATCCACCACCTAGAGTACACAACCCTACAAAAAGAAATTTCATTAACTGATCAAAACAGTGGATATGTTGGGGATATTTTTAGGCTTTAGGACCCTTTACAAAGCTAAGGATATTTGGGTCCCATCAAAGTTCTATAAGAACAAAAAAAAAACCCATAAGCTAACTAAACTAAGCTATCTCGCCGAAGGACTTCTATAAGAAAATGTTTCGATAGTGACCTAGTTGCCATCGGAAAGCTTTAGATGGTAGTTTTGGTACCATCGGATCTAATTTGGTAGTGAAAGGCTTACTGCCAAATTTTTCAGTCTTGTTCTTTATCTCAAACTTTACTCTTGGTCCTTTGAACAATTGTAATGTATCATCGGATCGATTTGAAGGAGTCGAACTCCGACTCAGTTTGCCTACAAGCCTTCTAAAAGGTGGCTTGTGGTGGTGAACATAGAATCGTCAAATATTTAGACTGCTGCATGATTGTGAGAACCATACTTAATCATATGCAAGTCACCACTTTAATTAGCCCAAGAATCACCCACGCAAAGGGCCACATTTGACCGCATATTTAACAAAATCCACTCTTTTAAAAACTTATGCTCAAGTTTGTGCTCATACCCAGCATCACCAATCAAGTTTAATTTTGATTCACCAGAGTCCTGTTACAGAAAGGACTTGATATTTATGTCGAACCTAATTTAATTTAAAAATGTAAGCTGTTAACTTAATCATCTATCTCTCCATTACGCTAATTATTTAATTTAAGACCATACCTCACACGTGACCCTTAATATATATGAAGTCACAATGCTTCACTCTTGGCAATCTTTTGCACATTGACCCAATATTAATTTGGTGACGTATAATGTCAAACATAATTATAAGGTTCCTAAGTTCACGGATACGGAAACTATTAGCTTTAGAAATTAAGTACAGTTTTATTGCCAATGTGTGGCTTATAATAAGGTCTTTCCTCCATGATTTATCCTACTTAAATGGATATATTGTTGCTGAAGATACTTTACTCTTGTCATTCCTTGGAAAAAAATCTGAGACGCTTCCATTTCCAGTCTACCACAGCATCAACAGGTAACTAGATACTTCTCTGATGATCTAAGTTGTTCCTTCTGAAAGGTTTTGCCGACTTCACATCAGAAAAATTCCATCTTGTGCCATTTGTATGTGCTTTTATGCGGCCGCATTCGATCATCAAGTTATCTATGATGTTATTTTTGTGTAAATTTCATGTTCAAATCTATTCCATGCGCACTCGAGTTAGTTTCTTCTTTGCTAGAATCCTAAATTCGAGCTAGCTTGGTTCTAGTAGACAAAGAACCATGAAAAATATATGAACCCTAATAACTTAACATACCATGTGAGACCATTCTATAAGATCCGTCAAACGTTGCATGCCATAAATAGGAATTTGTCCACATATGCATCTAGCGCCCTCCACATCAAATGCTTACAATCAACATGTTGCCAACCACGCCATAACTCATGCGAGTAACCTCTTGGTGGTGCTTTGAATTTAGATCATATCCTTTACAGAGAAAGGTCATGTGAAAATTAAGCTAAAGGATTGATCAAAAGATTCCTCACAGGCAATCCGATCAGTTTGTTGATTACTACTCTTTGTCGTTTTGTTTTGAAACAACATGGTCCTCATAGTTACAATTATTGATCTACTTAATCAATAAACATCAATTTTCCTTTGTATTTCTCCTATCCATTTTCATGAGTGCAAATCTCTGCATGATCTAGTAAATGACCGATCGATGACCGATGATGCATGAAAATCTTGTGCATAACCACAAACTCGCCGAACCAAGCCCCGATCATAACTACAAGCCAAGTTAATCGATACACGATCTAATCCACATGCTATTAGACAATGCCTTGGTTGCTTATCCATTTGATTACCTTGCATGCTTACAAATCAACAACCATGCATTACTAGATGTTCCAGAACTGACAACCAAGCCAGTGGACAAGGTTCCAAGGTAGCAAACAAGTTATTTAATCGCCATCGTGCATTTAGGTGGTGCAACACAAGCTTCTTTTAAGGGTCGAAATTCTTTATAGTTCGTGCTTGAATAGTTGGTGCAACACTGGCCATGTCGTCTTTCTTCATGCGAATCCATCGTTGGATCATCAATCACACAGATCTCAAAGCTCTCTAGGTGCCATCTGAATGCATCACAAAAAGGTTAGTAGATGACTCAACAGTTGATTCATGCAAAGGAAGGTGAATCTTTCTTTCAAGCAAATGACACTTGGAGTACATATCCAATGTATTTATTGTGTATATTACTCAATCATGGATGTTCATGCGATAATCGGACGGCTCATGTTTGGGGAATCCGTGCTCTCCGGTTCAAGAGGGAGTCGGAGGGGATATCCACCAAGTGGTTAATTAGATTCATGCACAATCGACGGGAGAGAGGACAAGGTTCGCACGTGGGATCACAGGAGATGTACGTTCGACCAGGTAGATACTAGACAGCTACGACTGGTGATCCCCATGGCTCCCTACACAGAGCGTACAACAGCAAGGGGAATACGAGCACGTGTCATCACCGGCTGCTCTTCCGGCGGTTTTGGCAGCCTTTTTCCTCTCTAATATCCGAGAATTCGATTGACCAGCCTTATGCTCTCCTTCGTCGCAAGCCACAGCTGCCCTCTCTGCCTCACAGTCTGACGCTCGTGCGTCCGCCCGCCAGCGCATGTGATCCCCACATGCTCTCCCTCGTGTGGACTGCATCCCATGCCGCATACGGCGTCCCAAAGGACACAACCCGAGCTCAGAGCTCCCTCTGTCTCTTCTGAAGCACGGACAGGACCCTGTTACGTGTCGAGAGTTAAGGATCCTCAGCACCAGTTTCATTAGAGCGAGCCCAGGAGCCGATCCCGCTGAGATAACCTAGTAGCGAAGTTACGGCCACCCTGCAGGCCTCTCGCTGTTGGGACTCACATGAGCAACAGTTGAAAGGTTGAAGGGCGAGATGCATCAGAAACTTCAGAGCGAGGGACCGTAACGATGCTAACGTATTGTCTTAATCAAAGATTGTTGTGTTTGTGCTGTTGTTGCAGTGTTGTGATGCTCTCGGAGAGGTTCCATCCATCCATTCCAATCCAACATCTGCATATCTCGTTATTCTCGCTAGCAATCAAATGCCTCCATCAAGTTGGCAAGATGCATGAATGATGGATGAGAGGGTGCACCAGTGACTGAATCTGCTGGTGGGATGTGGGGGGGAATGGGTTGGGCTAACATGTCAAGCCAAACAAGGAAGTGGCTAATCATGATACCGGGGAAAGATCATCACAGAGCTCTCTCTCTCTCTGTATTGTTCTTTCTGTCTTTCACTCTATAGTCCATATTGCTGTCTTCAAACTTGACTCAGTCCGCGAGCACAAGGGGTTTCTTTTCTGCTCCATACAATGTTGTTTTCTTTCTTTTGGAGTATTTTGGGCTGGGGGTCATGTGTGTGGGTGCGTGTATGCTGGCTGCGTATGGAGAAATGAAACATACAGGTAATAGTGAAGGAAGGAAAAGAGGAACAAAGGCAATGATGGAGGCAGAGATCATAGGAGACAAAGGAAGAAGCCTTTTATCCTCTCTCTCTCTCTCCCCCTCCCATCACTTGGTGGGAATGTCAGTCCACACTCGGCACCTGCTCCTTCCTACCACTGTCGAGGAATCATCGAAACAATCCCATTTCCATTTGATGTGTGGTCCACCACCTCATCACCCCCATACCTCTTTCTTTCCCCAAGCTACCATATAAGAGATACCATGCCATTTACTTAAGTATGTGCAGAAGAGCTACATATGATAATATTACAACCTTGTGCGTGCTAGGTACATTATAAGTAAGGCAAAAACAAAACAAGATAGGGAGATATTTAACTATTTGAGCTGGATTGGTGGGAGCTGAGGTGGTGCGAGAAGTGAGAGGAATGTTGGGCCATCTAGAGAGAGAAAGAGCAGCAGTAAGATGGCTCTAAAACAAGAGCCATAAATAAAAGAAAAAGGGAAGAAAAGCCTGCGAGGAATAGAAATGGAAATCACGGTCGGCTGACCTTTTTATCGTCTTGTCAACATCCAACACCCTTTTCCCCGCAAAACCCTCTACACTCCCCCCCCCCCCCCCCCCCCCCCCCCCCCCCCTCTTCTAAATAGTTTCAATAGAGAACGGAGGGAAGTAAACGGGGTTCTGAGGTCAAAACGGAACGGACCATGATTGAGGTATTTGGTTCGATCTTCGTGGGTTGCTTGTGGACTTGGAATTAGAAAGCGTGAGCTTCTGCTGCTGCTGCTGCTGCTTCTGCTGCTGCTACAGTACCTCTCTATCTGCCCCAGCTGCATCCCTGCAGTCTTTTGTCCTCTCTCTCTCTCTCTCTCTCTCTCTCTGTGGGCATAATTCGACTTCTCTCTCTAGAGACATTATTCATTGAGCTCATTTTTCTCTCTATCTCTTATGCTAATCCTGCGGTTTCGTGCCAGCTGACAGGCCTGACGTACGGCGCCAGAGCGTCGCGTCAGTGTGACCCGGACGGCCTGCCCCGGCTCACATGACCCCTTCCTCTCTCCTCCCAAACACCAACCAGCTTCCCCTCGCAACGTGCCATCTTCTTAAAAGTGATGGTTTTCTAACTCATCCACGTAGGGCCCACTTACTTCGTTTCACTCAAAGTAAAAGGCTGCTTACTGTTGGCAAACAGACGACTGGTTCGCGATGCTTGCTTCCCCCGCTTTTAATTTCCTTCCTCCCCTTCTTATCTTTGCTTGTTTATCATCTATTCAGAATATTTTGGCCTCTACTGCTTCCATCCAAGTTCCAAGATGTAACGTGTCCTCTTTTTTTTCCTCCACAGCGGACTCTCTCTTCAGTTTCGATTTTTTCATTTCCACTAACACATGCAGCCATTTTATATATGATCAGCGTTGGCCAGGTGATTCGGCGCCGCAAGTATTAGTGTCACTTGCTGCGTGTCTCCCATGTCCGGATGCAAAAATAGTCACTGTAATCTCTTATCTCCTCTTTTGGCTTATATTGGACAAGTGTCTTACTTTCAAGCTAAACATGTGGTGTGAATTCACTAGAAAGCGGTGGCTTATGCCGCTACTTTGATCCCATGGAGTCTATCGATCCTACATAAAATCTTGGCTTTTAGCTGCAAATTAAAATTAGCCACAAATTAGTTGGCTTTTATTTTACCTCGAAGCAGAATAAGGCTACATATATCTTAACCCTTTCGAATCCACAACAACCGGAGCTTCATGCACCGGACTGTCTTTTGCCATTCTACAGTTAATAATCTACGACCTAATGTCTAAATTGGATTGTACCCATCTCCATCAATCCGTTGCTTTTGCTTAAAGTTCGCACCTGGGGAGAAATGAGATGACACTCTATTCAGACCCACCCAAAGTCGATAACATGGACCACATCAGGTTAGCAGGATGCAAATATGTGGTATCCAAACTCTTTTACCAAGATAAGGCTGTTAACAAGGATAAGGCTTTATCTGGACTTTTTGTGATATTGGTATGGTCGAGATTTTTTGTTTTTTTTCCAGGGCCCATTGTGTTTATCATTTTAATTAAAGAGTGGGAAGTCCCATTATTGGAAACCCTCGTGTGATCATGTTATACTTTGCTCCACCCTTTCTTAAGCGGTCAACCGCGGCCACCGGTCAAAGTTATGGTCAACGTCGCCAGATGGGTGGCCATGGAGCCTTGAGAAAGGTATAAATGGAGCAGTAACGGAGTGGGGTTCCGTCTCATATGTTGATCCGTAACGGGGTCGGCGATAGCAGTAACCATAAATAAGAAAAGATGGTGGGGGGGGGGGAAATGGCAAGATGGGTTGAGTGGTTTTCTTCGTCAAACAGGGGCTTACTAAATGGGTGTTGACGCGTAGAAGGGCGTCACGCATGTCGGAGGGGCGCACGTAGCTCAGGCCGCCTTAAATGCCCACCATTCTTATTTATCCTTTCCCTTAGTTTCCCTTTTTTTTTTTTTCACTTTCCTTTTTTTTTTCTCCTCTCCCCGAGTAATTTCTTGTGTTGTTGTGTCCACTGCTGTTGTACGTCAGAGAGGTGGTAAGGCCGAGTATTATATGCTGCATCTGTTCCAATCTAATACTTGATCCCTCTCTTTTCATGCAATCGAGCCAAATCAAATTCTAATAGCTAGAAGCTCGGGTTTGGCTCTAAATTGAAATCGATATCGAACTTTGTTATTCAAACTCAATTTAATAAAAAAATAATACTCAAAATCGATTTGGCTCGACTCAAATATTAACTAAACTATATATATCCAAAGTTTTATTTGAACTTTGATCTTAGTTAAAAAATATAATTTAAACAAAATATAATATTATATTATATTTATAATTATTAAAATATTAATATATATTATAAAATAAAATATATGTGCTCAATTGACCCATGAATGGAGTCGAGCTTGAATTCGAATTGAGCTCGAGTAGGTTACTTATTTGCACCCTCAATGCTGACTAGCTCTTATTTGTATTTGAGCAGATGCTAAGATGTATCACTTCTTTATTATCCAAAAAAAAAAAAAAAAAAGAGAGCTCGAAAGTTTCTTTTGCCCATTTCAAATTTTTTATGCCTAGATGGTCAAAGCTGGAAAAGCGCGGTCTAAATAACAGACCTTATCATGACATGGTATCCCTTGTAGCAGTATTGGTGGTCTAAGTTGGCAACATACTTACCAGCATAAAATAGTAGCAGGATTACGAAGAACAGTGACAATATAGCTGATAGCTCACAGAAACTGCAATTCGAACCATTTTTTTTTTCAATAAATATATTTAATTATGAAATAACTATTTCGCTACAGTATATGTTATAATAATTAATCATTATTATACAATAAAAGCAACCATGCATGTTTCATTATTTCTTTTGCATTGAAAACCTGAAATGACATTTTGTTTTTCTGATTGTTATTTACATTATTGAGAATTTTTATTCCATGATTACTTTTTTCTAGTATTAAGTGAAGGCAGTCAAAGTTATGACTAGAAAAATTACGGCCGTAAATTTCTTTATAAAAAGCTGGATGTATGGATTCAGAGAGAGTCTGTCTTTAGGGTATACAGGAATTATTGAAATTGAGACCATGCTGTCAAACTTTAAAAAGAGAAAGAAAAAGATGCCAAAATTGTCTGAAATTATACGTAATTTTGGTCTAATATTTTCACCGGGTCATTTCAGTTGACGCGACGCTTTTGCTATTCACCATGGGGAGTAAAACAGTGAAAACCGCGCAAGGTAGCAAACCTCCCCGAGCAGGGGTTTAAGAAGAGGAGGGGGGTTGGCTTAGTGCGGAGCTTAAGCTACCGGATGTAGCCGGTGGACACGGCCGGCAGCGACTGGAAGCACAAGGGATAGTGACTAGAGAGAGAGAGAGAGAGGGAGAGAAAGAGGGGAGCTTTCAGGAGAGGGAGGGAGGGGGGGGAGAGAGAGAGAGAGAGAGAGAGAGAGGGGGGGTGGGGGGGTGTTATATCATCACAAAGCTCGCAGGCGGTGTGTGAATTGATGGTGTCCACACTCTCTCTTATCTCCTCCCCTAAGCTAAAGCTAGGCTAAGCCCGAGAGTTAGAGAAAAGAAAGAGGGAGTTAGAGAAAGGGAGGGGGGAGGAGGTCCGGGTCCTGATCTCGAGATCTGACCGGGGATCTCCGGTTGACGGATCCGGAGATGGACTTCGACGACCACGACGAGCCGGAGGAGGAGATCGGGCTGCCGGTGGGCTCCGGCTACGAGGCTCCTCTGGGGAATTCCGGCAGAGGCGCTGCCGGAGGCGGCAAGGTGAGCGGAGGCGGTGGCAGCGGAGGAGGGGAAGCGGGGATGGTGGCGGTCGGGGGGGCGGGGGCGTCGGGTAACCGGAAGGTGAGCGGGGTAGGGGGAGGGAGGTACAGAGAGTGCCTCAAGAACCACGCAGTGAATATCGGGGGGCATGCGGTGGATGGGTGCGGGGAGTTCATGGCGGCCGGGGAGGAGGGTACTCTGGACGGGCTGCGCTGCGCCGCCTGCAGCTGCCACCGGAACTTCCACCGGAAGGAGACGGAGGGCGGCGTCGCCCCCGGAGCCGGCGTGATCGGGGCGGAGTACCACCACCAGTTCTCCCCCTACTACCGGACGCCGGCGGGGTACCTGCACCACCACCACCACATGGCGGCCGCGGCGGCGGCCGCGCAGCAGCAGCAGCACCGGCCGGCGCCGCTGGCGCTTCCGTCGACTTCCGGCGGCGGGGGGTACAGCAGGGAGGAGCAGGAGGACATCTCGCACCCGATGATGGGCGGCGGAGGCGTGGGAGGAGGCATCATCGGCAGCGGCGGAGGGGGAGCGTCGGGGTCGGGGAAGAAGAGGTTCCGGACCAAGTTCACTCAGGAGCAGAAGGACAAGATGCTGGCATTCGCGGAGAAGGTGGGGTGGCGGATCCAGAAGCACGACGAGGCGGCGGTGCAGCAGTTCTGCGAGGAGACGTGCGTGAAGCGCCACGTGCTCAAGGTCTGGATGCACAACAACAAGCACACGCTGGGCAAGAAACCCTAGCTTTGTCGCCAACCTCACCACACTTCTCTTAGAGAAAAGGGGTGTGGTGGGAGTTAGGGTTTCTTACTTGGCTTTGCTTCTTTGCTTCTTTCTATCTATACTTCTAGCTATGCTGCTTATCTTCTTCTCTCCAGCTGGGGACTGTTTTAATTATATCCTTCTTTTCAAATGTAGCGGTAGTGTTGTTTCTAGGGTTTTCTTTTAAACTATCTTTGATTTTATGTTGTTGGAGGATGGGATGGGGATTGGGCGAGACAGGATGGTTGATGGTTTTAATGAATCTGATCTTGGGGATGGGAAGGGAGGTGGATAGGGGTGGGACGGTGTGGAGGGCCATTGCTCATTAATTAACTTGTCATTGTTATTTGTAGTACTTTAGGCGATGGAGTCAACTCATGGTGAGGAAACTTAAAGGGTAAGCAGCTGGTAATGAAGACGGATGTAGGAGAGGGAGGGGGTGAGGAGAGGGGGAAGATTGCTATTTGATAAAGAGAGAGAGTGTGTGGTTTCTTGGGGAGTGGGTGGGTGGTGATGGGTACTGTTGGATTCCCCTCCCTTTATTTCTTTCTTTACTTTCTTTCTTCTCTTGCTTATCTTCCGATCCTTTGTATGTATCTCAAGAATTCCACGAGCTGTTTTATGAGACTCGAAACGTGTCCTCCATGCAATGCTCTACCTGCATTTCCGACTACATCTATGCTTTGTTATATTGTGCTGTATGCGTGCTTGTCTCTTGGTGTTTTTGTTGCTTTGAGGGAAAGCAAGGCTTCCACTCTTCTTCTCCATTCTTTTGTCTTTGTCCATAGTTTATAAGACCTTTATAACCCCCAAGAGAGAGAGAGAGAGAGAGAGAGAGAGAGAGAGAGAGAGAGAGAGAGAGAGAGTGAAGTGGTAGCGAAGAGAAGCAGCAGTGACTGAGATTCCGTAGGAGAGGAACGGAACGAAGAGACTTGAATTCCTCCTTATAAATTCTCTTTCCTTTCCTTCCTTGGCCTCTCACTCCCTCTTTTTTACTCACCTCTCTCTCTCTCTCTCTCTCTCTCTCTCTCTCTCATCTCTAACGTTGAGATGATCTCCAGCTTTCTGGTTTTACTTGCTACCATAAATGGGCAGTTGCATCGGCCATGGATGAGAATCACGATCTCTCTCTCTCTCTCTCTACTGGTATCTGAGGTTATATAGACTATTAGCCCTCGTCAACCTCGAACTGCACCTGGGAGGCATATTAAATACTACTATTATATCACCTTTGGTGAGTAAGCGAGTGCAGCTCCTCGCCATTAAGTACTCCGATGGTAGCTGTTGGAGCTTTGTCCACTTCCCCACCCTCTGGCCCTGGCCTGTTGTCTCGGTCCCAAGACCAAGTCCCATTAAACTTGCACAAAGAAGAAGAAGAAGAAGAAGATTAGATAAGAGAAGAAAGATGACGGCCTTTAAATGAAACACTACGGAGAAGACCGCATGCTTTCTTGTTCCTTCTGTTCCACTGCCCCCTTAGCTTCTTGGAGGCCGCCATCTTTCTCGAAACCTCCAACCCCCTGAAGAAGCCGGCCCTGTGAGTCCTCCTCACGACACCACAGCGTTGACCCCCTGATGGCCCGACAACTTCGTCTCCGTGTGCGGACTTCTTCTTAGGTCTTAATGAATGAGAGAGAGGGAGGGAGGGAGGGAGGGAGAGAGAGAGAGAGAGAGAGAGAGAGAGAGAGAGAGAGAGAGAGAGAGAGGGTGCGATCTCTGGCGGATTCGCAGGTACAACTTAGTTTGAAGCGGTCGTTGAATAATTAGGGCCTGGGTCCGTGGAGACCGGGGATTGCCCGTATGGCTAGGTCCGTAGGAATATGATAGCTAATAAATGGCTGCCGGTTCAAGTGGTCCACCACCCCATCAATTCTCGGGTCCCGGATCGAACTAAGAGGGAGTGGATGAGAGCTGATGGATCCGAGGCATTGATGGAGGTGTGGTCCCTTGGAAAAGCTGGACCAGTGTTTTGGTCGCCCAACCTAAGACCCATACCAGTGGGGCCCATGAATGTGATATGGGCTCTTTTTGGGGGTTGTCTTCTTCTAGGTTTTGGAGGACTTGTCATGAAAGCTTTAGCTGCTTCTCCGAGCTCCTTCTTCTCCGTGGGATTCTGCTGGAAGGAAAGGGCCATCAGAGCTTGGCCATGAGCTTGGAATTCGATTGCCTGCTAATTAAGGAAGGGAGAGGGAGTAGTGCATGAGTGTGCGCTGTCTCCTGAGAGGAGGGATGTCTCCTGCGAGCAGGGTGGTTTAGTCCCATAAATCTAAGTTAGCTAGAAGAGTTGGGAGAGATCATTGGCGTCTAAATCTATTTGATGGTTCTAACATTTATATGCTACCCCTTTTTTCTCTCTCTCTTTTGAGTTACAACACCATCTTTTCTCAAATGAAACATCTTCCCATACATCACAAAACACACACACGCACACACACACACACACACACAGAGAGAGAGAGAGCTTTTGGTACAATCGGGTTAACACTTGTTTTGTTTCTGCATGTTTATGGCTTAACTACTTCACTCTCACAAGGCAATTTTCAGATTTATGGTAATTCTCTCTCTTTTTGTTTTTACTGTTAAGTGGAGGAACTAAGAAACTTCCCCCAGTAATTTTGATGAATGGAGTAAAATGTACAAAATAAAGATTGAAAGAAGTTACAGGTTTATGGTTATTGAATCACATTATGAGTAATATGCATATTAATTGCGTAACATGCTTCCTTGAGGCATAATGGATGGAACAAGATCTATGGCCATTAGGCAGTGGTACATCAATACAGTGGTATATAGTTTTGGCATAAAGAAGTTTTCATGGCACTCACTTTGGGTTGTTGTATCTTTATCTACAATCATGAATTGCGACTCGAACGCTTACAAATTACTTTATTTTCCATCTTTGAGACTTCTTAATAAAATGTGACAATATTGCCTTCTCACATCTAGAGGGACATGTTACCTCAATATCTTCATCTAGAAGTAAACATAGGTTACAAGTGTATATTTCCTTCCTTCTAACTATTTGTCGATCTTTTTCAGTTGTGTTCCTTACAATGTTGTCTGAGGTCATATTTCTGAATTTGGTCTAAACTAAAGATGACACTTGAGATTCATGGGAACCTATGTAAGGAATGTTTATTCCTAATCAAAATATAGCCCTAGAGGATTTTTGATGACCTATTGTCATATGACTACCAAGCATGTAAGTTAAACATTGCAAATTTCTATTGACACTGCTTATCTAAATTATTTAATTTAGTCCTAATTAAACTAATCCAAGAGTAACTTAAGTCCTCATAATGTGGGGAACCAAAACAATTGAATATAGAGATTAGGCAACATCTTAGCTAGTTGGAATAGTCGGTAAATTAGTATACCATCTTGAAGGTGTAACACTGAATTTCTTGCTAAACTACAAAACTAGTCCGAGTGTCAGACTCTTATCTTGGTACAGAGAGCACAAATCTTCTTGTATTTCTCTGAACAAAAATATTTTTATAGTTGCTTAAATGTGTTTGTTGTGCTTTTTGCTCTGGTTGGTTAATATTCCACTTGTGATGAACTGAGACCAAGGCTTGCCATAGTGACACTCCTTTGCTTAGCCATCAAAAGGTTACAGGCTTGAGGGCATACCCAAGAATTTGGACTAGGAAATTATAGTGCTGGTGGGTCTTCCTCTTTCGAAAAAAAGAAAAAAACACTTTATAATTCACTTGCTTTTAATAGATTCTCCCAATTATGTTTTCTTTCAATAGCCTTTACCTTGTTCCATGTGCTCTCTCCGCATTAACAGATGCTTTCTCTGATATACTTTCTCTGATATACGACATTCGATGAAGAAAGTGATGGAGAAGGATTAGGCATTAGCTTCCTCAAATCCTTTAATCTTTTTATAAACCTAAGATCTTAGATATGGGGCCTATTTGATAATCTTATAAATTGCCTTAAACTAAAGCATGGCATGAGATCCTTGCAATGTTGCTCAACTTATTTCGAGGAGAGCTGCAGGTGACCTTTTCAGCAATTTGTTAATGGTTTTTGTTGCATCTGAGCTTATGATAAGGTATTTCAAGGGTGAGATGTCTCATTGACTTTCAATCTAATATGTGAAAAGTATCCAATGGAGTGAAGGTCTTTGTATGTTTTCTGTGAAGTGTTATAAGTAGGATATTGGAGAAGCTATATAGATTAGAAAATATTTAGATTCAATTAATGAACTGCATTGTTTCAATATAACAAATTGGAAAAGTATTTAGATTAAGATGGATTTGGATTCAATGAACTATTTGATGTTAATGTAAGAACATTTCCTCTAAAACTAAGGCATGCAAGATATATAAAACCAAAAGATCTTCTTGTTGGCTTGTTGCCTCTTTTAAGTGCTTGCTTTTAGAATTTCTAATATGCTTCTTCTTTTTTCCACTAATTGTCCAGTTCATCACACTTGGGTGATTATGCATAGTAAAAATATATGAAATTAGTAGATTAAGTTTTGCCCGACGGTTAGACAATAAATAAATAAATAAATAATGCAAGGAATTACTAGACCCATTATGGCCCAATTGGGCTATTTCAGATATGTCTTGACAAATTTGAAAGCAAGATCAGTAAAATAGGGGACTAACTTTTGCAGCAAAATTGCTATACAATGTAATTTCACTTCACTTAATAGTGTCTGGCTTTTCCTTTTTTGTCTAGTCCAAATCAAGCATCACCCAAATGTTTTTTTTGGGGACTAAGATTAGACTTTAAAAGGTAACTTAGAACAAAGAAAGAAGCATAACTCTAGATGAACACTCCTTACTATCTTATCAGGAGTATATCAAGCCAAAATGAAAATGGAAGAAAAAAAACTTTTTGCGGGGGAAAGAATTAAACTATTTCTAAGATATGTTAAGTTTCATATTAGGAAAGACATAATATCTAGTACTATAACTTATAGCAGATGAAATTCACCATAAATAAGAAAGACAGGAAGAAAATAAGTTTTTTTTTTTTTTAACAAACAGGTACTGATATTATCATTTAAAACATTAAGCTACCATCATCATATATGGTGTAAAGATTACATGGAACAAAAAAGAACAAACATTCAACTCTGTGCGGTAGCTGTAAACAATTTATGAGAGTCAAACAAGTTGCTAGGAATAGCTTGAGTTGCACCTAATTGCTATAAACCAACACAACTTAGAAGGAGTTTGAAACTGAAAAAGATACTTAATTGTCATTTGTAATTAAAAATTAGCACAAAGGAAATTAAATTTTCTAGAATTTGGTTTTAAAATAAGTTAGCCTGGTTTGACTTTCTTTATGCTTGGACAAGTTAATTGGTTTTATAACAATTGGCTTCTTTCTATATCTTAAGAACATCGTTTGATAAATTGAAAAATTTAAAGTATTTGAGATGTTTATTTTTCAAAGCAGAAAAAGAAAATGAATGTTGAGTATGCCTCATGTTTTATTTTTGACAAGTATAGTTATTACTAGACAAGGTACAAGTAAACTGTGCTGACTGAAGATAAATAATAGAAAATATGAAAAGTTAAAATAAAAATCCATGACAACTACCTACAAGAACTTTAAACACATTGTCAAAGTGAAGAAAGATGAAATTAGTGTAGAATTTTATGAAGTGCTATAGATGCTAATGCACATGAAAGATACATATACTAAAATTATTTTTAAATATGAAGTGCTATAGATCCTAATGCAATAATCCACTCCTTTTGGTTTGCAATGACAACTTTTCCATAGCTTCCGTGAGTTTCAAACCCACAATGACTAGTTGTTACTAGTTGTTGGATAACTTCTACTAAATAAAGGAAACAATTATAAAAGAAGAGTAGGTTTATAAATTTTATTAAATATAAATTTAAAAATATTACATTTAAAATTTAAAAGGAATAAAATATATTAATTAAATTGATCATAAGTTAAAACAAGAATAATAATTTTTAATTATCTATTCTTTTTAAGTTATATGCATTAACAACTTAGATAATGAAGAACAAACAAAGTTATAGAAACTAATTGAATAACTTTGTGAAAAGGAGAAAATATTAGAAAAGAAATAGCATGAAGTTGACATAATGAAACATATTTTTTTTCTTAATAATGCAACTCAAAGTTTAATTAAATTAAGTATCAAATTTAAAAATTGGATAATTTATTTTCTTTTTAAATTTATTCTCTATATCATAAAATGTTCTGCATGTATATATGAAGAAGCATATGTACATTAGTATCAACGTAAATAAATAAATCTTAGTGGAGAAAATTAATTGTGCTTTAAGTCAAGTGGATTGGTTATTTCTAGGCATGCATAAAAACTAGAATGTTGCATAAGAAATTATAATAGGCTACAAAGCATGTTTGCTAGGCAATATGCGCTTCTCTTTATGGTAAGAGTTAAAGAGATATATCAAAATTTACAATGTTCAAATATAATCATGTTAATCGATAAATCATTATTGATTTTTACTGTATTTTCTAATTTAATGTCATGTGCTCAACCACCTCACACATGCAGTTATATATATATTAATCCAGCACAATTTTTAGCAACTAATAAATCTTTGGTTTTCTTGTCTAAAAGTATGTGTTATCTGTTTACCCCTTTAACATGCATGAATCATGATTTTAGGGTTTTAATCAACAAATCCATATCTTCTGCCAATGCATGTACGTGTAGTAACAAACACAATATAAATCATCCAGATAAAACTAAGTAAAAATATATAAAAAATTTTAAGAAATAGATCCATTAATAAAACATAGCAAGAATCAACAAATGAGAGGAATCAATTGTACAACAAAATATAGCTAATGATGTAAATGATCATCTTCATACTAAATAGTCATTATCATCATTTAGTCAACTACTACTGTGAGGGAATATGCTTAGGGGCGCCCATGAATTGCACACGAGAAGTTTAATATTGGACCTAAAACCACTGAATTAGAAACTCCATGTAGCACAACGAACACACCATGTTTTCTTGTGCACTTTACAAGATCCATTTAGCATTACTCTACACCAAGTATGCATCGTAAAGATTATAGTAAAAATTAAACAGCTATCAAATTATTGCTCTAGATATCCTTTATTTGTAATAATCAATTGAGTCATACCGAAAAAGTAGAAAACTTTGAATGCAGATCTAGCATATGCAGCTTGTTGTTTAGATTTTCGCCCCTTATATCATATTAGCTATAAAATGACATATTTTAGAAAATATAGGTTAATGAGAATTTAATTTGAAGAGAGGGATACCTATTCTTTTTTCCATATACATTGAATTTTTTAATTAGCATTTTCATTAAGGCATGTTTGGTGGCTAGTAAATTGCAGTTGCGTAGAGTTGGAATTTTAGCAATACAAATATTATAATACAAACTATGCTCTAACATAATTTTGATGGATATCTTAGATTGCCCTTAATTACCATAACTTTACCTACGATCTTTTCGCGTTGTAGTTTGAGTAGCAATTTTGTAAGCCTAATTATTGCAACTTCTTTTCTTCTGGAATGGTTGTTTCATTACCAAGTGCAAATTCATTTTTGTTGCAGTAATTAATTTTTCGAAAGTCTAAAAGATGTTTTTAGGCGCGCGCGCCATTCATCCTTAATGTTGTTTTAGCTCTTTTATTTATGATTATTTCGATAATCAATGAAAAAGGTTGGTAGGTGCTTTTTCTTCCTATGGAGAGAGAGAGAGAGAGAGAGAGAGAGAGAGAGAGAGAGAGAGAGAGAGAGAGGAGCTACTTTTCTGAAAAGAAAAAGTAAATTTATGTATAACTCTAGGTTATACAAGGTAAATGCTGCAAAGCCAACCAATGGCCACAAAGGTTTCTAGAAAAGTTGTACCTAAGTAGCTCAATGCAACAGAAAGCAATCCATATAACTCCATATTTACACCAACCTCATGCCTCCTTCAATCGCTACTGGGCCACCCCTGGTTGATTTGCAGCAGAGAACTTTATAAATTGCAAAACAACAATTTTCAAGTCAGACAATATGCCAGAAAGATCTGCTCGCTCCTCAGGAGCTCTGATTAAAGCATGGATATAAAATGAGCCACATCACTTTGCCGTCAAGCCAGGCCTGGTGGCATCCAAGCTACATTCATGTTGCTGCCAGAAAGACGAGTTCTATGGTCCATGGCAACCATCCATCCGGCCACGGGCCAGAAGGACACATACACACACACAGAGAGAGAGAGAGAGAGAGAGAGAGAGAGGGTTTCTTTGGATGTGGCTTTGGAACTTTATGCCATTATGCTTCCAAAATGCATGTGCTTGCAGTCTCGGTTCTAGAAAGCACATAGCAAAAGCTCCCATAAGAAGACATCGATTCCATGGGATGGAATCCTCTTTCCTTCCAAACACTAAAGTTGAACTGCCGATTGGAAACGCAGCCCGCTTTACCAAGCTGGAGGAGGAGGAGGAGCAGCAAAAGAGCAGCAGCCATGCCTATTTTAGACTCTTCACCTTCTTTTTTTCTTTCTTTATAATCTTGATTTGCATGTCTTCCAGATTTACTAATGCAGGTCCTAAAAAAAAATAAAATATATATTTCATATATATTTTGTGAAAATGGTGTATCTCTTATGCATTGTATGTGCTGAAGTCTACTATTGTTAGGTAGGTGGATAGAAAGAGGGATGTGCTCAGGGACTTGAATTTGCTGCTATGATGCCCTTTAACTTTTTTGCCTCCACATTGCTGCTATGTGTTTCATGTCTCCACATGCCTCTTGATGGACTCATGATTCCTTTCACTTTTGTGTTTGCTTTTTCCTTCATAAGAAAAATATACATTTCATATTTACTCTGACATAATTGAGAGAAAAGAGAAGTATGTGAGATTATGTGAGATTAAACTAAGAAATATTTATATTTATAGAAACATATAGTGTATTTTTAAATTTACTTTGAACAATCTTAATCACCTAGATCGCAGGCGCCAAATAATTTTCAATAGCAACAAAGTCCTTAAGATGAATGATGAGATTGGATGCAAGTGGGTTTGACGATCTTCCAAACTGAACCCTGGATTATTAGTGTATTTGGGTCTAAATTTTGATCCAAACTCTAGCGATTTAATAATTGAAATGAATCCAAGACTAGAGAGTTTTTTGTTTTTTTTTTCCCTTGCAACTTATGTAGGCAATTCTTAAAAAACACTAAAGTCTACAGGTTCACATTGAGTATATTCAGATCATACCTACGTAGGTATTGCTGCTTGCTAAGGTAAATTCCTTTCGTGTTCCTAAAATAATTCATTGGTGACATAATTTGATATGGAGCTAACAAATTTTGTAAAAAAACAGGAAGGGTGATTGATGACATGTCTATTAATTTTGATATATATTTGTTCACTCAAGTGTGTAATTTCAATTACATTAGAAGGCAAATGAAATGGAACGATGTTATGTGCTTTCATAACATTATAATATCCAAGACAAACTGCTTTATTAAACTGCGAAAGAAAAAATCTTGTTAGTTATGCCTTTTTAAGTTTTAGCCCATGAAAGATATAGAAGCAGCCATCAAAATATAAATTCACAGACCTCATGGATATGCCATCTCTTGACATTGAGATTTGGCATGTAGGATTCTATGTTGTTCTTTTCAGTTATATCACATACAGGAAATCCTCTTTCATTTTGTATGGAGTCTGCATGCATAGCCAAATAGTTATGACATGGACTACTATTTCAAAAAGTGACTATATAGATTAGCTAACCACTAACATAAACATTAAAAAAAAATTAATAATGTGCATGGTCTTGTAGTTTTCAAATAGAGGTATGCCAATTTCCACATCATGAGCAGTAGACCATATGCATCAGATTCCAAATATCATTTTGATTCCTTAGATAAGCTCCAAAATTAGCACATTGATTCATCTCGATTCTTGGGAAAGGCCCCAATGTTTTATTATGCCTATCTTCCAAACTATATGAATGATTGATAGGCCCCTAGTCAGACTTGATATTGACCTTTCATGGGGGGAAAAAGGCATTCAAGAAACAGTATGTATGTTTGAGGGGATCGTATTCCCCCATACAATTACATTTGTAGATAAGCATCAATTCAGGCTGGCCTGACCACTTCTCCTCTCCATTAATTTCTGTGCTTAGGTAAACACAAACAGTATTAGAATTTTATTTTCAAACTGAAATTATTGAAGATGCCAGCTGACCAAACTGAAATTATTGAAGTTTAGGTCCCACCTTTCGTATGATTCGGAAGACCAAGGGTATCTGGAGAAGGGGAACATTGTTACAACATTGTTCTGCTAACTACGAAATAAACTCTAGCGAATATCAACCGATGTCCCATAAAACATATATTTCACTCTCCTATGAATTATGTTGGTTATCTCCATCTAACTTCGTATAATATTCATTTATGCAACCAAAATTTTGCTATCTTATATAGCCTATGTTGAATGAATGACGAATTCAACTGTTTCAAATGGTTTCCTCTCATCTACTAATTAAAAGATAGTCAGCATTGCTACCTACCCAACTCTTCTTGCTGCACAACATTTATATCCATATTCAACAATAGGAACTGATGACAGACTTTCACCAGTCATGTCGACCCAAACAATATATATAGGATTGGAAGAGACTTGACTAAAGGACATTGATGCATGATGGTGTAGCACTAGAACAGCCTGGTGAAGCTATGGCCTGAGTAATTGGCAACAATTTGGTCCCACTCAGTGACCCCGATGCAGTCGGACAACCATCTTTGGCTAGCAGGATCTGACCTGACACAATCTAGTTGTGTTTGCCACTTTGTTGGTGCTATCAATATCAATCATACTGAAGCTTGTGAGATATCCAAAAGAGAGGTTTCTGAAGGGTCTTAGCCTGAGGCATCCATCCCTAGGCCAATTGCATCATTGTCTGATGAGCACACACTGGACTCGATGTGTGTGTGGGGAGCCCCGTGAACCAAGTTCTCTTTGTGGACCACTCTTGGGCTTTGGAGCCTTGTCTCCCATGTCGTAGATGTTATAGGGTGGCTCTCTCTTTTCCAGAGTTTGAAATCTATATTTCAGTGGCCTTACGTGGGAGCTACCGAGTCAAAAAGGTAGGTCTTGATGAACCCAATGAGGGCTCAGTCTACCGTCATGGAGCCAATGTGTTCCAATGGCTGGTCTAAGGATATGAACATTCTTTTTCAAAGGGCGAGCATGGTCATGGTCCTCCAACCTCGAGGGAAGAGGAGTATGTCCCACTTGGATAGGATTGGTGACACATCCATCCCCTTTTAAATATGATGAATGGAGCACAATCTTTTTTTTTTTTTTCTTTTTTTAAGCAACAAGGTTGGACCTTTTATTTATGGTCCCTAATAGAGCAACGAGTTATACGTACACCATGTGCATCCACAGGGCTGTACACCACACCAATCAGGTCATCTCCTTCATGTGGGCCAATCATCGAGATGAGCGCATGGAGTCTACAAGAAGGAGACGAGGTGATTGGCATGATGCGTGCCACGAGGTGCCCGTGGTGGTGTAAGATATAATTTCTCTTAATAGAGCATGGGTTTATGGATTTTCGAATCAAGTAGGTGCCAATCACCTTGCAGAAAGTCTCTCCTGATTCCATACCAAACTAATAGATTAGATTGAGCTATATAAATTTTAAGTTTTGATGCCAGCTTAGAACGAACTAAGTCTCAATTGAGCTATAATCTGCTAAACATTATTTGAATTATGTAAACATATGAGAGTGCATCTAAAATTAATATTCACACCTTTAGTTATAATTGACTGTTCAACATACATCATTTAGTACATACATAGCATCAAGAAAGGCTGATTGCAATTATCATTGTAAGTATGTTACCTGTCAAGATTTAATTAAAACTATAAAACGTGAGGAGTGCAAAGAAGATCAAGGAAAAGAGAGAACGCTAAACGTTCAACCTGCTTAGATAACTTGGGAGGAAGAAATCAAAGCCCGGAGCTTCCAAGGAAATGAATCCTCCTCAATGATTAAAGGATCCAATTTTGTTTGAAACCAGGAACTTTTGGCATTCTTTTATTCCACAGAATCCGAGATATAGCAGCAGCCAAAATATCCCATCCAGCTCTCAGATTCTTTTAATCCTTTTTTTTTCTTTCTCCAGGCACCAGGAATGAAGCTAAAGAAACAGGCCCAAACTAGTATTAATTCTCAACAATTTGCACCAGTTTGCACTGACCTGCACCTCAGCATCAATAGCATTCAAATCCTGAGATGCCCCACAAGGATTCAATCAGCAGATACCAACCACGAGGCCATCATCCTCTGCCACGGAAATCATGAAAGTAATGGAAAATGTAACTAAGAAAGCTTCAATTGAAGTGTTTCATTACATCCCCCTTTGCTTTTCTGAAAACCAATGCACTCTTTCTGCCTGCATACCAGCTGGTCCCCGTTAAAAGGGATTAGTCTTTAGATGGGATTTCGAAAGGAGCAAACTTCCAAGTGCACTCAGGAGGGCCAATTAATTTCATAATAATAGACCTTGGAGGTTATTGAAGGGCCAATCAAGGCTCAGCCCAAGCCCGGCCCAAGCATGTCAAGGTCCAAGATGGCCTGTTTGTGGGCACTAATCCCCATGGACCCAGCTTAGAATCAGGTTTAATTAGATTATGTCGAAATCTTAAGCTACATGCAAAATCTAATCAGGTCTAATTATATTTCTCATTAAACATGCGGATTTATGGGGTTTATTTTTCTCAACAAACCACTATTACATGGACCACCCAGATAGGTTTGTTACACTATTATCTGAGACAGTGCAACCTGAAAAATACCCTTCTTTGGTTTCTAGTACCTGCATAATAGCACAAAAAAACATTTGAAGGTTGGCCTTGTCCCAGTAAAATTCTCATGAGACAACCAGACAGCAGCAAGTCGACTACACCACGAAACAAGCCAAACTCTTCAGAGGTCAGCTTAGCTTCGGATCAATATACTGGATCATTCTAGTTCAGTTGGTTGTATTTGATTGAAGCTAGATTTTGGATAATTGACTCATTTAGGGTCCGTTTGGATGATTAAGCCGAAAATCCAAATAGATTAGTGGATTGGGCTGGCCTACTCCAAATCTATTTCTAGGTACTTATGAATATAGGCTTAGCCCAGCCCATAATTCTACGATTTTACTGATTGTACTAGCCCAATCAACATATCCAATAGGATTTTTAGCCGAATCATCCAGACAGGCCCTCAAACTAGTTATGTAATAGGCCTGAATAGACTTGAGTTCATATTCAGTTTATGCAGTCTTAATAAGAATAAGCTGAAGTAAATTTGTAGAGATAATATGAATAAGCTTACTATGAAGTCCTAAAGCCTAGGTTAGCTTCTGCCTAATCAACACAGAACAAGTAGCTCTGGATTATTTGAAGAAGTTGGATCGATCCAAGTTGCAAACCAGTTCGGGTGTTCGAGACCAAGATGTGCAAGACTCAGAAGAACAAGCATAACTCTTAATCAATCTGCTTCGATAGTTCAAGCCTCGTTTATTTAGCTTCAAACCAAGCTTGATTTGAGCTTTCTTGAAGGATGCTCGAGCTCCTCAGTTCATTTGAAAGCCCTAATCGAACAGTTTGTGTTAAATAGTTATTTATGGAGCTCATCTCAGCAGAAGGCTCTACAGCTGTTAAGTCTTTAGGTCCAAGGTACAGTTGCCTTGAAAGCCCGCACATCAACCACTTTCAAGTTACATACCATCTGCAATGTCTATCCAATTTTTTGACTAGAGCACCTTGATAGAACCTGATTCCATGAGGACCGCAATTGATTGGGACGAATCATAATTGTTAGTAGTACCGCTCGAAGCTTATAAATAGGCCAATCTTCTTGCAAATATAGGGCTCAAGTACTATGAGGACACCAATCGATTGGGTTAAGACTGTTACTGTTAGTAGCATCGCTGGAAGCTTATGAACAGGCTAATCTTCTTGCAAAGATAAGTTCGATTGTTTGCAAGTTCCAGTGCAAATTAAAGAAAGGTTACCAAATTTTAACCTAAAAAAGTAAGCTTACCAATGGAAATCATGCAATACAGACATACAAAGTGAATACTGCTAACGGGATAAATTCGGCAGCAGCGGTATATTTAGGAGGTTTTCTGTGTCATTGAGTCCAATCCCATCTCTTTACTACTATTTTGCTCATCAGACTATAGTCTAGTGCAGCTTTTTTTTTTTTTTTTTTGCTTAAAACAGGTGCTTCATACAGTACGTGTGTGAATACACCCAATAAGATCAAAATACAGTAACTCACGGAGTGCCGATGGCAACTCCCCCTCCCCCGACCAAAGAGCATACCCCGAATGGTGGGCCACGAAGGCAGCTACCCAATCGGCTGCCCCGTTGGCCTCCCTAAATACATGCTTGGCCTGGATGGCCATCCCATCTCTCATCATCGCCACAATATCGCGGATCAAGGGGTGGTCTGTGCCCCCGCCCCTCAACCCCCTCTGTATCCACCCGATGACAGTGGCCGAGTCACCCTCTAACATAATCGAGCTGGCCCGCAGTACAATCCGTGCATGACGAAGACCTGCCCAGGCTGCACGCAGCTCTGCTCCGAGAACCGATGTATCAAACAACTGGCAGCCACCTGCAGCTACTGCCCTAGTGTGCGGGTCCCGTATGACAAAGCCTGCACCGCCACGAGTGCCGCCATCCAAAACCGACCCATCGAAGTTGACCTTGAGGAAGCTCGGGGGTGGGGGCTCCCAGGTGAAAAACACCATCCGAGGAGCTGCCGAAGCAAGAGAGGAGCCCCAGGTGTCCCAAGCTGTCAAAGGTCTGTCCGTAGGTAGGGTGGCCCTGATCTCTGTGGCCTGTGCCCGAGCAAGCTCTGCCACAAACCTCGGTGACATCGTACGCTCGCCAAGAGTACGAGCGTTCCTAGCTAACCAAATCTGATATGCTGTGCAAGTCACTCTGATACCCTCCTCGCGAGTTTGTGAACTGGCTAACCACTGTCGTATCACTTTGAGAAACTGTAATCGCGCACTCCGCGCTCCCTGCTGGATCCCAGTCCACTGCCATGTCGCCCTCGCCCATGTACACTGGAAGAGCACATGGTCCACTGACTCCTCAGCTCCAGACGTCTCACACTCTGCCGGGACCCCCCGTCTAGTGCAGCTTTGATATTTATTTTTTTTTCTTCCAGGTAAAAGGGAGGTGGCAATACCTCAGCAATTTTATAAAGTTCTCTTAAGAAAATACATCCATGGAGATTAGCGTTTACAAGAGTAGATAGAGCAGGTGGAAGATTTTCGGCTCCTTTTTCCGGCCAATCAGTCTGCTGGTTGATTGCCTCCTTAGAAAATGTGGGTAGCCTAGCTTCTTCTCTTGCTAAAACGACCAACTCCTCAGGAAGTCCAACCTCAAAACCTTGGCAAACCCTTTATATGAGCATAAGAAACCCACCAACGACGAGGGGTTCCTTGTTGGCGACTAGTTCAGTCCTCCACTTGTAGAAATGCACCGAAGGTAAACATAAACCACTGCTGCAAACCTACGAGCCAAATTCTATAACTATCCTACTTTGGGACAATGAGACTCATACCAGCTACAGGTCAAAAATAGTTAACAAAGATCAATTGCCAACAAAGATTAGTACAGAGCGAGTACCATCTGGAGATATAAAAATCTTCATTAATTTATCTCAGGAAAAGAACTTCACAAATCCCTTTTCGTGACTTCTACTTATCCAGATATACACGCATGGTTCTGAGGCTGCAGCGGAATGCAAACTCTGCAACTGATATGTTACTGACTGGTAAGAAATATCAACTCCCATTACAACATAAAAAGAAAAAAGAAACATCCATTTACTGCCATTCAGGGATAGCCTAAAAGAAAAATCTGGGTTCATTAATCCAACTCAAACTGAAGTCATCACTAAGCATTTTGCAATGGCAACAGTAACCCTTAGAATTAGATAAGTCCTCAAGACGCCTCTAGGAAGCACTTCACGGAACTATAAATGACCGTCTAACCAAGACAAATAACTGTGCCTGTTCGCCAGTGATCAAACAATAGCACCACCCAATTGAAATACAAATTGAATACCTAAAATTACTGCCTCAATGGGTATAAGAGACAGAAGAGTTGATCAGATAAGCAGAAGAGATGTTCTGTTTGCTAATACAACACAATATCTATCACTCATAGATTCCTTGGGGAAGAGCTGGCATGCAAATCCCAATCCTACAGTCATCTGGCCTATCTCTAAGGTTGTAAGTTATGCACAGCTTGCAAAATTTCCTGTAAACTCTTTGCAGCACCATCATAGTTTACAAAACCCATGAACCAAAATTCATGGCTGTCAATGGAGATGACCTGAATGTATTTTTCTGCAGAATTCACTTTGCTCACTGAAGGATTAGCTGCTCTTAGCTGATGCAAAGGAATTACCACCTGTTTATATTCCAAGGAGAACGACATTAGAAAGTACCCAAGTTGGCATTTTTCCTTGGTCACACCACAACAAAGAAAAAGATATATAACTAGCAGAATCATCGTACTTGTAAAAGATCAAGAATTGGGTGCAAAAATCAACTAATCAAACAAAGAGATAAGATGTATTCAGAATCAAATAGTTTATCAAAAAGGCATAGTAATATTGGGGGAATTGTATTATACTGTTGGGAACAAAATCCTTGGCAGCTTTATTTATCTTTTTTTTTCAGGTTGTAGGAATGATTCAAGTTGATCATTACAAAAGTTTTATTGAGCATCTGTTGAGTCTTTAATCGATGATGCTTTAAGCTTTCCTGTTCCAAGTAACAAAAAATTCTCATTTCTTTCTTGGGACATATGTTGTTATTATAATTGAGCAAACAAAGGGGAACCATGCATTTTATTGCCTACTCTGAAATCTAGCTCTACTAGATACTAAAGTTCTCTTTATAGCAAGCCATGAAACTCACCATGAGTGCTATATAAACATCAAATAAGGTCTATCTGGTGTTCATTGCAGAACTCTTGAACAATGTTAAAGAATAAACTGAGTAAAAAAGGAGACAAAACTACGGGAGGGAAGAACAAAATGCATGAATATGGTCTTACACTGTTCTGTCAAAAAACTTAAAAAGCAACGTTAGTAGTCCAAACATTAAACAAACCTAGCTATGTTACATAGATAATTTGTCTTGCTACCGTATCAATATGAAACATCTATTGACCCTAGTCATCCAACATGCATTGACCCTAGTCATCCAACAGGTATTAATTCATGCAGGATTTTTTGCTCTCATTTTTGTAAATGAAGATAAAGCATTAGAGAAACGAAAAACATAGAATCTTACATGCCAGATCTCAATGGTAAGAGAGAGATTTTTCATGATGTCTGTGAATTTATAGTTTGTTGGCTGCATCTATATCTTTTATGGGTTAAAGGCATCACTAACAAGATTTTTCTTTCACAGTTAAATATAAGCAGTTTGCCTTGAACATTATAATGTTAGAAAAACATATAATGTCATTCAATTTTTACACGTGGGAGTGAACAAATACATATAAAAATTAATAGACATGTTAATTTTGAGTGGAGAATCTACGACAGTAAGAAATTAGCGCCTAGGACCAATTTTTAATGAAGAGACATGTATTGTGCAAGCAACACGAAGTAAATTCAAGTTCTCTTTCACCTTCTAGTTTCAGTATGATATGGAGCTCAAGCATCCCAAGAGATTTGAGGTCAAGTAAGATTATAGTATCATGGTTCTTAGAGGTTTTGACTTGGACTCTTTTTTGGTTTTCCCTTTAAGTAATAGAAACAGATGAACAAGCTGAAACCAATATTTTGAAACCTGGCCTAGACATCATCCCATTTTAGTGTTCAAGCCGCTGGCCAGCAAGTTGATCAAGGTTGACCCATTAGATCATGACATCATACAAAAATAAATTAAATAAATATCAAAAATTCAAAAATAAAAAATATGGAAAATATGAAATATATATAATAATACCATTGAATGTGTATTATTTATCCCAGTTCCTATGGCTGCCTTAGTTAAAAGGATATCACCAAAAAAGTTATTCATACATGCATATGTATGTATGTATATACATATGTATATATATAATACGTATGTATATGTGCACATATGTATGTGTATGTGTATCATATTAAACAAAGATCTCATTCTTGTAGTCATGCACCACCCACACCATTCCTTCCTCTTTTGCCCTCATCCCTATGTGAACCACATGCTCCCCCCTCCCTCCCTCCCTCCCTCCCTCCATGAGTTGAAGTTACTTGGCTGCCCCCTTAATAATTACCCCCTGCCCTCCAATCTCTTCGTCTCTTCTTCATTTCTCTAAATCTTTCCTTCCACTCCAATTGCACCACTGATGTAAAGAACATATGAAGCAACAATGAAAAATTGTGGTTGTTGATGTGGTCCTTTGTCATTAACGAGTTCTCGCAGACCATCCTTTTCATGCTCCTCAACCTCATCATTGGCAACACCGTCACCGTCACCTCCAAGACCCTTCGCTCCCAATTCCACTATGACAACAACCTTGACATCGACATCTATCCCATCTCCCCTGGCCTCTCAAACATCATCAAGCAACTCCAAGCTACACAAATGGGTCAAATACGCCGACCCCTATCCCATCTGCCATGGCCCCTCTATTGTCCTCGAGTGTCTAGTAGACACATGGACGTGTTGGATACTGGGTTGATCCTAGCAGGTAGAACCAGTAAATAGCCTAAGTCAACAAGTTGCCTAGGTTTTTGAAAAAATCTGGGTTTGGGATTTAACCCAGCCCGTGTATGCTCATAGGTCATAGGTCAAGCGAGTCGAATCGATCGGGTCTTAAAACATTGACTGAAACTTGATAGAAAGTTCTATAAGTCATATCCTTTGTTTTCAAGTGCTGGCCTTAAATAGCATCAAGTTGGAGCATAGGGAATCCTATTGCACTTGCAAAGGTGCAGGTTTTCAAACAAGAGCTATGATATGAAAGAGGTGTGACTAAGCAAGAGGCATAGCAACATCCAAGAATTGTTTCCTCTGAAATATGAAAAAGAAAATAACAAATAGCACTGGTTTAATATTAGAGTTTTACTATGGTACATTTTTGATATTTTTTTATAGTAAATCTGAAATTACATGTCCTTCGGTGGAGGGGATTGAAAGTAGTGTATCATCCATCTTTTTTTTAATCTGAGTAGCTGTAAGATTACAGTAGGGGGGTAAGAAAAACCTGAGACTCTTTTTACTTATACTCTCATTTAAAAGCATTAAATGAGTGGATCATTTGACCAAACAATCAAATTGTTCCAAATTATTACATACACTCTCTCAGTCCTTCCCCAACTCTAATCTTGCTCTCTTCCACCAGGCAATTCCATCATTGCCACAACCATCTACTCTAAGCCCTCATACACATGGTTGTGAATGTGAATCCAATGAAATACCTCCTACCCTCCTCTCTCTCTCTCTCCCCCCCCCCCCCAACAACCCCGACATGCTATCCAGTGAACCTTCTCCATCACCATTTCCCTCCCCCCCTCTTTTGTCATCATCGTTGCCTCCTCTCCACTTACCCCTTGTGCTTCCAATTAACTACCACCCCCCCTTTCTGACTATGATTCCAACATTGCCAGCTCTACCTCCTCGCTCCAGATGATGTGTTATTCAGCAAGCCTCCACGTCCACTACAATCAAAATACCCACCTCTTAGCTACCATCACCTCTGCCACTGCACCCTCTTTCCCTCTCCTATCAATGCCGTCAAACATTCTCCTAATCATGCAACTTGCCGTGCATAATTCAATCTAAAACAAGTTACCTGATAGTCAATCTCAACCATCTAGTTTGATAAGTACCGGTAGTATAGATTTGTCCAAATTTATTATTTTGGAATTTGTGTATGGTAACAAAACCCTTTATATCATTCTTTATCTAAAATGCTGAAGGATGTTCCAAAGGTTGACTAGGCCAAATTATAAGGCATTTATATTTTGTCATCAACAAGCTTATATACGATTAGGTTTGAAGCATACTAAAATGAATTCTTTTGATCTGTTAGTTGAAGTATCTAACCTAGTCTAGTCTAAAAATCAGATCTAATACAAAAGCATTACAGATGTTGAGAGAAGTGGTAGGTGATTGCTTGTCAGATCCCAGTATGTTAAGGACCAAACATCTGATTGAGTCAGATCCAAATTTTCTACCATTGTGGAAACTCAATCTTAGCCATATGTGTGAAAGAGGTTGGGTTTTTCTTGTCTGTTGTCAAAAATCTCCAAGCTGAGGATGTTGCTTGTAGCTAGGGCTCTTAACAAGCTGAGCGGAGCCCGAGCCTCCTCGGGCTCGGCTCGGCTCGTTTCACAAAATCTCAGGCTCAGGCTCGGGCTCGGGCTCGTAAAGCTCGTTTTCTCGAGCCCAAGCCTGAGCTTGAGCCCGAGCTCGGGGATGGGGATGGGGATGGGGCGGGTGGGGGAGAGAAGAAAGAAGGAAAGAAAGAAAGAAAGAAAGAAAAGAAGAGAAGAAAGAAGGAAAGAAAGAAAGAAAAGAAGAAGAGAAGAAAGAAGGAAAGAAAGAAAGAAAGAAAAAAGAAAAGAGAAGAAAGGACTCACCGGTTCGTCGTCGCGTGCGGCGGCCGCTAGCTTCGGCCGCGAGCGCCGCTTGGCCGCGCACGGCCGTGGGCAAGGCCGTGAGTGCCACCGGCTGTGGCCCCACCCTCCCGTGCGAGGGACTCCTCTCTTGATTCGCTGGTGGAAGAGGGCTTCTCCTTCCCTCCTCTGTTGCGTTAGAACGGGAAGGAGTCTGGAAAGAGAGAAAAAGAAAGGGGGAGAAAGGGAGAAGAAAGGGAGTCCCTTGCTGGAAGAAGGTTATGGAGAAACCGAGAAAGGAGAAGAAAAGAAAAAGAAAGAGGAGGAGGAAATGGGTTAACGAGTTGGGTTCGGATCAACGGGTTGAGTCTGAACCTGAACCAATCCAATTCAATTTAAAGAAATTAAATGGATTTGGGTTAGCTCGGATTGGATTTGATCTAAATCCAACTGGGTTCAATCAGATTCAGATTTAAATTGATTAAGCCAAATAAAATTTAATTGGGTTGAGTCCAAGATTAATTGAGACCTAATTAAATTGTTAATTGGACTGAGCCCTCATTTCGGGCTCGGATTTAAGCGGGCCTCATTTTGGGCTCGGGCTCATTTGACTAACGAGCCGAGCTCGAGCCAGGCTTTTACCGAGCCCAAGTAGCTCGGCCCGTTAATAGCCCTACTTGTAGCACCAACTAGCTCCAACATTGAGCCACTAGAGAGGGCTAGCAACAGAGGTGCAAAGTTAGGTAAAGCAGTAATGAGAGGCATGACAAGGTAGAGAGCAATAGAAAGAGAAGAGACCTTAGTTCAGCATATGACTATCGCAAGTATTGATCTCAAGCATATGATATCCACTTGCAGACAAAGTGTAAAATACCGGTGCCAATCCTTACACAAATATTTTACTGGAACAATATAGTACCTCGATAGTATCATCCCATCTCTTGGGATAGAATTGCATTCTAACAATATTACAATCGCTGATATACTTTGTTGACACATCAATTCATTCCAACTCATGGAACTCGTAGGAAAGCAGCACATTCTTAATATATTTTGGCATGACGTCCCCCATATATATTTTTATTTTTTAGGTAAATTAGTGGTGAAAAAGGAAATGAGAGCGGAGACTTACTGGATGAGCAAGGTTTTCGACACTAGAAGATGGTTTGTAGTGGAGGATGCTAATTTTGCCCTTCTTACCCTCCTTTCTCCACTCCATCTATCTCTTTCTTTCTCCCTCTCTCTCTATTTCTGTTTGTAGACCCTACCCCTATGATTAAAAGAATAAAAAAAGCAAGTATGCACTTGCCCTCGCAGCTCTCTCTTTTCATCGAAAACCAAGCAACCTAGTTGGGTCGCACCTTAGTACCGGCCAATCTCAAATGGTTTGAACATGGATAGATAAAACATCCTGGTCCACGAATGATTGATTCCCTGAACCCGTCCTGGTATCAATTTTTGGTCAAAACAGTATGTTACCGACTCTACCAACCCAACCCACAAGTCCATGATCCTTGCTTGCATACTATTTCCCTCACCACAAGCTTGGGTTAGCCGCCTTATTTATCAACGGCTAATAACCATCCAAATCACGAGATTCAAAGCACAAGCACAAACACTAGAAGAGCATATGAGGGGACAAGTTGAATTAAGGAAGGGATGGCATAGGTATAATCTCCCTCTCATCTCTCAATTGGACTGGGGGGAGGTAGAGAGAGGTGTCGCAAAGAGGGGGGGGGGGAAGTATAGGTATCATCTTCAATTCCTCTCAATAGTAGCTATTCTCGCATTTGCTCTTGCTTCAATTAACTAAAGATTCAACTTCTATGTTTATTAGAGTTAGAAATAAGCATAGCAAAGGATGTTAGATGTTGCATTGACAAATGATTATATAATAAACCTGATTGAGATTACATAATATTAACTAATTCAAATTAAGGTGGTAAAAGGAAAAGTTGAATTTGAGTGTAATTGCATGTTAAAGAGGTGAAGATCGAAAAAAATCCCATCTGCAAGTTTTGAAGGACTAAAAATCGCAGGATTTGCAACTCGTAGTAAAATAAATGCAAAAAAGTCATAAATACATTCATAGAAAAAATAAGAATTCTATTCATGGTTTCAAATGCCAGCTTTATTGAACCAATACTATTACCAAGCATTGAGGTGGTATTGGATATCAGGAGCATCCACTCTTATCGCACTATTTTGGCCCACATCATTCCAAGCCAAAAGTACTTTTTTGTTTTCCAACATGGCATGGTATGTTCCATGCTTCCACTAATCTGCACATCTTGTGCCAATGAGACTCAAAAACTTGGTCTGATCAATGTTACCTAGATGCTAGGCATAGGTGCCAATTGTCCTCAAGCTTCGCATATACCAGCCTCCACGAGGACATGACACATTTATATATGCACAAGCCACAGTTTTGATGCTTACTCAAGAGGATGTAATAAAGAGAAACAAAGAGATATGTGTTGTCCAACAAATAAAATAGTCGAACCACAAAGCTTTCAAGTTGTATAATTAAATTGATATTTAAGATTATTTAATATTTTTAAGAATTTAAGATATTTTCATTAATAAATAATTATGATATTTTTTATAAAAGGCATAATGGAACTATCTCTAGCCCTTGAAAATAAGATTCCCACATGATACTCCAAAAGAAAAAACAAGGTATCAGCACCTTTTGTTGATGCCAATGGGGCACTTCAAAGTGGAAAGTCCAGTTGTGTCATATCCTATCTTGCCCAAGTGTTTGCAAAGTGTTGACAATTTCAGAAACACTAAAAACAATGTCCATGTAACATAGGTTATGATAATGTATACTTTAACTACATACATCATTAAGTCTCCAATTAAAATTACAAAGAATATGCACTAAACACCTTGGCTAGATAATTATCTTGAGTTATAGGGATGCATAAAATATCACAATAAGAAACCAGCAAACAAATAGGCCTTGCACAAACCAATGCTTCAACATTCAAATAAGGTTTTGGTTTCTATTTTAATCCAAGGCCAAACAAATTGTTTCAGAAGTTTTGGCAGTTCCAATTATTCAGTCTACAACTAGTCAAGTATTCTTTGAATTTATATAAGAATGAAGAAAAATCAGAAAATGAAAAATACAATTACAATGAAGAAAATGGAATATATCTGGTACATATGGTGTATCGGTGATTGAAATACATAGTTTATTGATTACGGCATCAATACAAGTATAAATCATGAAAATAGCAAAAGAATGGCTAGATAATCTAACACATTTACTAGTATATCAAGCAAGGAAGGGAGTACTGGAACTAGCATCCATGCCGGGTGGTATGGTACGCCCCGTGTCGTGCTATCCCAGTGTGAACCAATAGGCAAAACCGAAAGAGAGGGGGAGAGGGAGAAGGAGAGAGAGGAAAAGAGAGAGAGGGAGAGAGGGATAAAGGGAGAGGGCAGTGGCCAAAATAGGGGCGAGGGAGGGTGGAGGGAGGGCTTTCCTCCGTACATCGAAATAGGGGTAGAGCTCTTGTTTGAAATGAAATAGGGGCTTCCGCCCCTTTTTATATTTTTTTACAAAAAATTTAAGTGAAGTCGGCAGCATTGCTAACTTCATTTAAAAATTTCAAAAAAAAATAATAAGTGAAGTCAACAATGGTTGCTGACTTCACTTAAAAAAATCGAAAAAAATATAAAAGGGGGCACAAGCCCTTGTTTCATTTCAAAACAGAGGCTCTGCCCCTGTTCCAATGCATGAAGAAAAGAGGGCTTCAAAAGCCCTCTCACACCTTCCCTCGCCCCCGTTTCAACCGCCGCCAGCCACACTCTCTCGTTCCCTTCCCTCTCTCTCTTCCTCTCTCTTTTTTCCTCTCCCCTTCTGCTAGTTTCTTGATCCGAAGGTCATAACCGTCCTAATCTGCGTTGGTATTGTTTGCCCCTGTTTTGAAACAAAATAAGGCTTCAAAAAGAGAGAGAGGGCTTTTTCAAAAGCCCTCTTACACCTTCCCTCTCCCCTATTTCGGCTGATGCCGGCCACTCTCTCTCTCATTCCCTTCCCTCTCTCTCTTCCTCTCTCTCTTTTGTCCTCTCTCCTTCTGCCAGTTTCTTGATCCGGAGGCCGTAACCATCCTGATCCGCACTAGTATGGTTTGGTACGCTCCGAACCAGACGATTCGGGATGGTTTCACCAACATTAATATCAAGTATTAAAAGATATTTTTATTAGAATATGAATCACCAATCTATCAAAAGAGGATCGTGACCAATATTATGTCACCATTAGCAGCTCCAATTTGATTATATCCAAATACATGTCTTATATTTGTATCCGAAAAACCCTATTTTAGGATAATCAATAGTCAAATTTTGTAATAATTCAAGGATTTAATTAAATATATCAAGATTTCATTTTGTGCATGTTGAAACATAATGAAACCACTATTTCCAGCTTCTCTACAAAAAAAAAGGTATCAATTAATCTATATTTCTTTGACAAAATAATATCCTAAATTTGACGATTTTATGAAGCATAGAAATAGTCAAACAAATTTAGCCACTAAGTCTATAGTTGGAAATTTCTTCTTTAAATTTTTTAAGATTTATCATTTGTCTACTTTAAAAATATCTTAGAACTTACAACAATCTATTAAGTCCTGCCAAAATGCTTTTGAACTACTTCTTTTGTCACCCATAAATGAGCTATCCATTACAATAAAGGGAAAAAAAATGACCCAAAGATAAGATTTTAATGGTTTGATACAAGCAGACCAACCAAAAAACTGATGAAGTCTGGAAACTATGGTTAGTTTTAGATTGGTTCCAATTTTCCATTGGAAATGTTTATCTTGCTCTTAACTAATAAAACAGATGACACAAAATATCAGTTCTCCTGACCATCACTTGGTATCCAAAACTTTTTTATTTGATTATGAAAATTCAGCAAGTGTTGACGTATCTCATCATATCATATCATACAGATCCAAAGAGAAGAATTTTAAAGATGCATTTCTGTGTGTATCAGCATATTTTGATGTAAGGACTCATAAAACCACGTTTGCTGGGACAAAAGCACATCACTATTCCTCCTACAGTTATCTATCAAAATTTTGAACATATCAAGGGCATATTTCCCCTGGTTTAAAGCTTAAGAGTTCAATTGTTTCAGGTAGCGCAATCAAAATAGACTGAAACAGTAATTGAGAGTTGAAAATTAAAAATAATATATATTACTAAAATGGTAATCTAACATATATCAAGGTTTAAATTTTAAAATGCCTACATAGACTGCTACCAGAAAAAGATAAAAATATATTGTTGATTTCATCTATATCCATGTGTTTTCTGGACAGTCACATCCAAAATGAAGTACTGCAACAGGTAAATTCCTATTTTATTAGTGGACCCAAAAAAAAGGGGACATGTCAAGCAACAAATTTTGCTTCATTCAATATGTTTCTCAGGTTATGATAAAGGGAGCATCAAACTAGCATGGGCACGGTTACCTTGTAATAGCTCCATTCAGTTTGGTCTCCAACCTTGTAGGGAAGAGGATTGTCACTACAAAATGCAAGCTTAGCAGTAGAGAGATATAAAATTCCCATGACTGGACCAGCAGACGTTGAAAGATAGCATGCATAGGACTTTTTAAGTTGTTCTTCTGGAAGTGTGTCGAAAGTTTGACGAAATATCTTCTCATAACCACCTTCTGCTATGACTTTGGTTCCTTGAGCAATCCTCCCCATGGCAGCTTCAGCAAAACTAGGTCCTGTTTTCACTGGGTAAAGGAGGATATAATATATCGTTAAATTAAGATACCCAAACTCTTTAAAATATTATAAAAAATTGATTAATTGATGCAACAGCTAAGGTTGTATAAACAGCATTAACAAGTGTCATATTATTCAGCAAAGGAAAGAGATAGAATAAGAAATATAAATAAATAAGCTTGACTTGTCATGTACAGAAATTTCTAGTTAGAATGATGAATCAAATGAAAGCTGGCTCTTTTCAAATTATATACAATATAACATGCATGAGCTCTATCATATATTAGCATTTTCAGAGTCAGTGTTTGTTTACTTTGTTGCCCTAAAAGTTTGTGGTTTGTGGTCCACTTTTAGGCCAAGTACAGAAGATAAAATGTATCACAACACATCACAATTTTTCCATTAAATTTCTGCACAATCATAATGAAATTTCTCTCAACGGCTTTAGAGTATCAAGAGAGAGAATCTTGTGTTACTTTCTAAAATTGTGGACAAATGCGCTATAGTTATTAATTTTAGAATATAAATACAAGGAGACTTTGAGGTACAGCAGAATACGAGGAAGGTGATTCTTGCTCCTTCTATGGTTGTGGCATGCTTGTCATCCATCCATCGATAGATCTTCCTTCAACCACCTCATCATAAACCTTTTCTATGATCTAGCTTCAACGGTTATTGCCGAGGAGTTTTATTGTTCATCTCACCCATTTTCAGCTATTCAAAAGAAGGGAACAAAAGAATGATGATGATCCACATTTCCCTCAGACCAACCATCTATCCAATCTCTAGTAAACTAGCTCTATCATATGTTTCGTAATCTGTCACAACTCCAAGAAATTATATGCGTGAAATTAGAGGAAGTTCAACTTTGATCCATCAACTTTCGACCCCCTTAACTCTTCCTCCATGCACCATATTAGAGAACTCAAGTGATAATTTACTATCAAACCAACCACCATAAACGTCACCTTGACATACCTTAAACAACACACCATGTATTACTAGGACATTATAGGAACCAAGCCATTAACCATGTCGAGAATTTCTTTTGCATACAAGCAAATGTCAACCCTCGGAATTGGTACCACTTTCCTAGCCAAGGAAAATTTCAGTAATAGATGGTCCTTCCATTAGACCTTGAACTAGAAGGATGGTGTGTGAGGAAGCATACCTATTAGTTACATATGTTAAGAATTTTCAATTACAGAGGACCACTCCAAGGCTCTTCTAGACTTTGAAAAAGTTGAGATGAAGGCAAAAGGTTGGTCTTGACAAAGGATCATGAAATGTTTGTGGAACAAAAAATTATTAGATAAACACCCAAGATTTGAACACAATCCCTTAATAAGTTTTCTTAACTATTTATGACTAGCAGTATCATTATCATATATCATTATGTTTTTCATTAAGTATGAAGAAAGAAACTCTGAGCATCTAAAGAATACGCAAAAGAACACTTGTGCCACTTATTAAAAATACAATAGTGAGTTCAAAAGACTTGTACACATGGTATTAATAGTATAATCCAAACATATGTATGCTGCCACTTCCCAACAGACTCGAAAACCATAAATGGGAACTCCTGTCTTGGGTTCGTAACATGTCATACTTAAAATGAATATTACCATAAAAAGCAAGAGAGCAACATTTAGATAACCTTGAATTAGTCCTATTTTGCTACCCAAAAACAAAAACCATTGAAGGTTTATTTTATATGCTGAAAAGTGTCAAATTTTAGCCATTTAATGAATCAACTTGTTAAAACCATTACATCCATAGAAAGGGAAAAAAAGCAGTCATTGTCCACATAATTGCAAAAAGTTCCAAATTCATTGTGCATTAAAAGACAATTCAAAGACAATTCATTTAAAAAAAGCAGGTGGCAAAGGAGGTTGATAAGGTCAACGGGGATCCCTAACTCAATAGGTAGCATTGTCTTAGGTAGGAGTTGGGGGTAGGGAGTGGGGTTGGCTTACTTTTAAGAATATTTCTTGTGAGAGAAATGTTGCATTGGCCACCAAGAAGGGATGTTGCCACAACATAGTAGGGGTCTTCATGGATGATGTGCTAGACATCATTCAGGTGGAGGTGGAAGACAAGTTGGGTCGCAAGGCAAGTGGCATGGAGGCTGATGAGGCCAATGGGGATGCCTAGCTCAATAGGAAGCATTTTCTTAGATAGGAATTATCATTTGTGAAGGGGATAGGGAGTGGGTTGGGAAATTTTTAAAAAATATTTCTTGTGAGGAAACAGAGCATTGAATGAAAAATATAGGGAAAAACAATCAGTCAAATTGGACTTTTTCTATTGGAATTGAACTTTTTCCATTGGTACTTTTTACTCTAAAAATGCCTACCAAAAAGCACCTTAGGAAAAAATTCTTCAGATGCTATATTTTTCTTGAAGATTCATGATTCGTGCCTGTAGAATTTAATTTCATCCAGATAGGCCTTATAGGGGTGGCAAAATCCAACCTAGGCATGCCAACCCACTCAAACACATCCAAAACAGTCGAATTAAAGTATGGGACTTCATCATCTTTTTAGGTATGAATTGCCTCAAACCAAACAGATTATAATCAGGTCCAAACTGATTATAATCAGGTTGGATTCAAGATTACCATCCAGAATCCTTGAGTTAGCGTAGGTGCCGTCAGCTATCAAAGTAAGGCACTACCATGGCAGTCTTCAGCTATCAAACTAAGGCACTACCATGCCTCCGCCTGCCCCCCACTTTTCTTTCCAAGAACTCCCTCAATCTTCAGCCCACTCCCTATGTCCCTTTTCCTGACCTTTCTCTCCAATAATTCTCCTGAACCAAGTTAAAGCTTGATGCTTGGGAAGGAAGGAAACCATGGCAATACAAGGATTAGCTGAAAGAGTTCAACATTCAAGCTTTGCTAAGGGTCAACCGTGAAGAATAGTTGGCAACAAAGTACCACCACAAAATTAGGCTCAATAAGGGGTCAATGTCAAGCAGGAGTTTTATGACCATGAGGGGATAAAAACAAGGCCTCCCTCAACCTTTTTCTTTTCCCTCTCACTTTCCCTTCTTTCCTAAAAACACTAAACCTATTTCAAATTCTTTTTCTCAAAGAAAAAACTTAAAACTAATGTTAAAACCCCTTAAGTCTAAATCTTCTCCCAATTTGAGCACGCCATTCCAAGTATGGTTTGCTAAAAGGCTCCTTTTGGCAACAGCCTAGCTCTGCCCGTTCAGTTTCTTTTTGGATTTTAAAATAAGTGGGTTGAGGTGTTGAGTTCGGGTTCATATGAATTAGATGGGCCGGGATTGGGTTTAGTGTTTTGCAACCCAATTAAAAATCAGCCAATTTAACTAAAGAGATTTTTGACCCAACCTGAATTTTAATAAACTCAAACCCAAAGCATCCCAAACGATTGCCATCCCTAGATGCAATTGTTAGTGAAAGAAGGTCACGAAACTATCAAATTCCATGATAGTGTTTTCCAAATTCTTGGTGTTGAGGACAAGTGTTATAGTATCCAAAAGTGCTCAACAACTTATTAGCCGAAAATTTTTGCTTAGGGTGGTCTACGTGCCTTGGAAATTCATTCAAACACCCACTTTGGCATTTCCTTATTTTAAATTTTTTAAAGAGAACCATTGCTCCATACCTAAATCCACATCCTCGTCGCTCCTAGTTCTAGCAATAAAGTTAACCCATCAATTTGCTTCTAGCAACTAAGCTCAAAACATCAATCTACAAACCATAAGATCAAGTTGGGAAATTTTTATAATATTATACATTATTGATATGACATACAAAAGCTAATGGTTCCCATGAGAAAATACCTAACATTAATAGTAGTGTTTTGCCTAAATACCCATATGCACTCTCGCACTTTCCATTTTGTGGAGATAGTTATATGTGGTTGGCTAGCGGCAACAACCATCCCTCAGCAAACACGACCGACCACCGCATTTACTTAGGAAGGCATATTTGAGGCTTACCCTACCTTGTGCCTCGAGGAAGGCTCTCCAAAAATGCCTAGAGACCTCTAGGAAATGACCTATGCACAAGATATTTACATCACATAAAGAGGTTTATATGGGATTTTCTTCTTAGCAAAATAGAGAATTATTTTTCTACTATTCTTTTACAATATATAGAGACCAAAGATTATTGAATCAAGCCGAACCGGGTGGTTTGGCCCGTATTGAACCAAACCAAACCAACGCGAAGTTGGAACAATTCAGCAGGTTAGATCGGTTTAGTTATAAGAGCCCTCCCCCACCTACAGTTTACTACAATAAAAACCCCTCCCCAACCCCCTGATTCGATTACCCCCACTCTTGGTTTGATTTTAACCCCCTTGGTCGTGATGGTTCGAGCCCCCTTACCCCCCAACTTGCGATTGTTCAAGGGTTTTAATGGCGCCAAACTCGGTCCCTCTCGGCCAAGCCCTTGGCCCTCCCCCTTCCTCCCTCCCTCTCTCTTGCTCTGCTAAGGTTAGGGTTAGGGTTAGGGATGAGCCCTTGGCCCTCCCCCTTCCTCCCTCCTCTCACTCTATATATATCTCTCTCTCCCTTAGGGTTAGGGTTAGAGTTTAGCCCTCCCCCTTTCTCCCTCTCTCCCTCTCCCTCTCCCTCTCCCCCCCTTTCTTCCTCTCCCTCTCCCCCTCGCTCTTTCTATTTTCGGTATGCCCTGAAATGGCACAGTACAGACTTATATGATGCCAAACTAGTCGCTAGCCAGTATGACCTCCAGTAATAGAGACCAATCTAAAAAATAATATTATAATATATAAATAATTATCTTGCAAAAAAAATCATTATCTCTTGTCAAAACTCACTGTCGATACAAATCATATTATTGTGGTAATGGTTGCTTCTAGAAGATGTTAAGTCAAGGACAAGATTGGGAAAATAAAAAATAGCTACTTTCATTATAATGTCCACCAATAGTAACATAAAGATTGTTAACATGGGATGGCAATATTATTGAAGCCTTGACCAGCATAGGTCTACTTTTCAGTGTATGCCCAATTCAACCTACTAAAGTTCAATTCTAGGTTTCGATTTGAGTCTGCTGAACAATCATCAGTTATTCTTGCTAATTGAGGTAAACAATATTATACGTTCACCATCATTAAGGCTGTTGCTTGCTTGATTCTTTGCTGATATAATTCTAAATTTATCTTCAAAAACATGTCAAAAGCATATACAAGAAGTCTAGGATTTAGTAGTTGATAAAACTTTTTAAGGATCTGATTTAAAGTTTGGATGTTAAAAAACGCTATAGATATAAATAACTTGGTCCTAACCAGGTAGAGAGCAAGAGCTTTCCAAGTTTCAACCACAATTATGAGATATTATCATGCTTTAAGATCCATATTTTATTTTAAAAACTATAAGTCTAGATATCTTTGGATCTTTTTTGGATTTTAGTATATTTAATTCCTTGCACCCTCACTTGCATAGAACAATTTAGGCAAGACAATAGATTTTATAGGGTTCTTGGCTTGGAATTTTGTGAATGTTGTAAACTCAATAATCCTAATGTTGTTCTATTATGTTTTCGCCAATGTTGCATGGATACAAATATGTGATCAGATTTGGATACATATCAAAGTGGCTAACTTCACAAGAGGGAAAAGGAAGATAAAGGAATGTGTAGGATAAAATACAATTTTAACTAAATTATGTATTTATACCTTTAAACATTGTTTGTTTAAATATTAAAAGATATTATTTGTTAAGATGTTTCAATATACAAGTTGCTTATTCAAACATTCCAATTAACTTAAGGATATAAGAAAATAATATTTTGGAATGTTGTTTCCACACTTGCATCCTTCACCAAACTCTAAAAAGAACAAGTATCCACTTCTAACATCAAAATAAACGATCAAAGTCACCGTTGGAAGAGATCAATTCTCTTCCAATCTTTAAAAGTTGTTATGAAAGAACTACTTAAGCAAGCAAGTCCGATACGTATCCAACTAGGATACGTATCTGATATGAATTTTTGGAGCCTGACATGAGTATCCAAGTAACACAAATTTGCGCTATTTTGCTGTTGAATCAAATATCAATTTTGTTATTTTATTAGAATGTTTTCTCTATATTAACATTGCAAAGTCACAAGCTATTTTTTCACTTGATACGCATGCACATATGCACTAGAACTAGTCAACTTTTTCAACATATCAAAAACAACATATAAACAGATTTAGATCTACACATGGGAAGTTATAAAAAAATTACAAATATGTCTGTCTAATGCAAACTTTGGATTAGATTCCACCCATAAAATGTTTGAATATTGCTGATCTAAGGCTTGAAGTGTCGAGCGGTGCCAATCCATGCTGACTAGCATGTACCATGTTGGGCTAGCACCACCAACAACACAAGAGAAGCACAACACTTCAATTTTTTAAAATATTTAATGATAAAAAAACTTTTTAAATTTTTAAGCCTATCTTATACTTTTCTCGTTGCTGCGTGGCCTTGCATGGCATCAGCGTGGCATAATATAGCATGCGGCATGATATAATGACCACTCTTATCGGCATTGATACTTTGAAACCTTGTCTAGGTCTACTCTCAAGATATAATGACCACTCCATGGATAGTGATATTGTATTGAAGGTTACCAAATTCTTTGAAGAATGTCACATGTTAGATCTATATTCGCACCACTGAATCTACCATGCATGAAATATGGATGCTTGTTTCAGCATCTTGAACACACGACAGCACTTATGCAGTTTATATTTGCACATAGGTTATTTTCTGAATTAGTTTTCCGAATGCGTATCCTTCATAGTTCAATTTTCAGATTCATTAGCTTGCCATCATATTGTGTTTGGAAGCTTGCATCATCGTAGAGTTTAAGGTTTCACAATTTGAATGTGGTATTGCTTATTAGGGCTCCTTGGGTTTGTCCTGCATTAATAATTAATCAAAAATAATGAAAATATTAGACCACCCTTAAAAGACGCGACATGACTGAACAGAGCATAACTAAAGACATATCACAAGTTACAAATCTAATAGAACATCGAATATGAGAACTAAGAACATAGTCTATTATCCACAATATTATAATTCAAGGAAACAAACAACCAACACAAACTAATGTAGTGCTGGTGTCACTTCAATAATTATTGGTTCCATTAAGCAAGTACTGAGCACTTGGTCCTCTTTCCTTGGATAGCTCTGCTATAGCCTTCATTAATTACTATAAAAACATTGTTTCATAGTTGAGGTGAGCTACATAGCTCAAGTAAACCTCTTCCACGATCAAAGAAATCAAGTTTCCACAGACACAAATGACTTTAAAATTCTCACTGAAAAGAGTAAGGGCCAACAATATTCTCATCTGTATTTCAAAAGAGACCACTACACCACCTTGCTAGGGTCCATTTAGCTTTTAGTTATTGATGGATTTAATAGGGTTTCAGTCATGCCACTCTAAATAAAAATCTGATGAGAACAAATGAAAAGGTTCTAATGGGAACAATATTTCGAGTTTTAACTCCTATATGGAAGTTCAAAAACGTCAACTTGAAAATCCTTATGAGTTATGATTGTAATCTCCAACATAGACCAAAAAATAAACTCAAACTGAACCAAATTATAAGAAAACAAAAAAAAAGTCAATCGTTTCAACTAATTATAGATTTCTAGGCCTACTATAGCTTTAAAAGCTGAAAACAACTGCAGGTTCCAAAATTTGAAAGAAACACCGAATCTGAAAATAAACTTGAGATTTAAAACATTAAAACAGCACATAAGCTTAAGATTTATAGAGAAATTTTAAATACAAAAAAACTAAGATTTTGAAACTTGTGTAACATTTTAGGATTTGGAAACAAAACTTAGACTGGAAAAGATGTGCAAATACATGCATCTTAAAATCATGATGTACGGTAGAAATTTTTGGAAAGAAACCCCAACATTTAGTTAAAGAAACGTATGACATTCAATTTGTCAGAGAGTTTGAAAGTGATTATCACACTCAAAGAAACCAAAGAAACCGTAAAATTGCAAAAATCTACTTACCAAAGAAAACAGAAATATTGGATAGACCATGTAGTTTGGAATTTTAAAACAACAAATAGTTTTAAGAGCGAAGGTGAGACTCAAAAGAAAATACCAAGAAAGTCTTAAATTTGAAAGTATGGAGACATGGAGAAAATTTAAGAAAAGGTAAGCATCACTAGCACTGAAGATCCATCATGCCTCTCCAGCAGCAGCAACTAGCTATCTTATTTCCTGGAAAAGATAGCTTTAGAGAATTTCTTCATCTATAACTCACCATCCTTTAACTCAACTCAACTAAGCCTTAGTCTCAAAATAGTCGGGGTCCGCTACATGAACCATTTTCCTCCATTCCGCATGGTCGAAGATCATACTTTTTAAAAGATGTTGAGATATCACGTCCTTCCTTACTAGTTCATCCTATGTGATTTTCGATCAATCTCTATCTCTCTTACCTTCTACATGTATCAAATCATTCCTTCATAGTGACACATCCCTCAACCTATGTTGCATACATGCAAACCATCTAAATCATCCTTTTCTCAGTTCGTTCTCAATTGGTGCTTCTTCCACCTTTTTACAAAATGATTTCATTTCTTATTCTATCTATCCACCATCCTTTGAGATAGATGTAATTTCGGTGGTATTTTGTTGCTTTTGTTTACTTTTTTTCTTCTTCCTTACTCTTGAATTGATCTCTAACACATCCACAATGCTGCATCAAACATAATCAAATTATTTAAATATTTTTAACAAAACAAAATGTTTATTGATCGTAATTTTTTTACGGCTTCAAAACTTGTAAACTATCTATGCTAACTCCTACCAGCATCCAACTAATCCATACTAGACAAATAAAGCATAAAGTAATCTCCCTCCTACACCTAATCAAAACCACAAACAACGCATATAAAAGCACCATCCACATATCTCTTAAGATGAGCAGATCTAAGAATTAAAGATCATTTAATAAACAAGAATAGTAGAAGAAGAACTTCGACTGAACAAGAAGAAGAAGAAGAACTTCGACTGAATAATTCATCTAAAGCCATACTCACAATGCTGCCAAGTATTCTTTGACAGATCCTCAGCCCTCTTCGCCGCTTCCCCCATCTTCTTCCCCCATCTCCCAAGCGCACCGCGCACCGTCTCCATCGTATCTAAGCATTAAATTACAGATTAAAACTTTAAATTCACGATTCAACCAGCCTTTGCCAATCAATCAAAATCAAAAATGAGCAAAACTTGTTCAAGTTAAATTAAAGAAAGAAATAGAGGTCGAGATGGGGTACTCTTCGCGGAGGAGGACGGGGCGGGGGATGGAGTGACGTAGGGATTGGACTCCGGCGGCATCTTAGTGGCGACGGCGTCGACGGAGGGAGGGCCCTCGCTGGCCAGATCGCTGCTCCAGCTGACAGATTTCTGGGCCGTCATTGTAGGATCAGACGGCTGGGATTGAAATTGGGATTGGGTTTGGGTGGAAGACGGGGGAGGAGGCGGAGGTGTGGCGACATCCGGCGGTTGCCCGGCGCCGGATTTCTTCTTGTCGGCAAGATCGACGGGAGGATCCATGAAAGTGGAAGGAGGGATTTATAAATCGGGATCAAATCGCTTCGTCTTCTCGGTGGAATCGAAGAAGACGACGACAGTGCCAGTTACTTCGGGCTCCAACACGGCCGCGTGCAGTAGTTTCCTCCGGAAAGGGGTCTGGATCTGGTTCTCCGTTGGACCACGGTTAGCAATGAAGGATACTGATGCACAAAACAGCGGCGCCCGTATGGGGGTTGAATCTTTTTCCTTGGCGCGAATCACCGTTGGATTCGCTTTGAGAGCTGTGCAGGGAGTGCTTTGAGATTTTGCGACCGAGTAATCCAATGGTGGATTCGCGTGAAGGAAGGCGAATCCTTCTGTCAAGTGAAAGATACAACCCGTATCCGGCTTCTATTATCACCGCTGCTCGTTTATGTTATTTCAAATTTAGTACCTTCAAAACATCACGTCCGCCAACATATAGTACACATTCACTTGCATACTTGATAGATTTCTAATATATGGTTTAAGCTCCTTTAATGCATACTTTAACGATCTAGAATATATCTCCAGACAAATCAATACATATTCAAGCAAATTGTTATACAATTTTTAAAATACCATATCCACCGGTACACAATACTTGTTCGGGTGATATGTACTCAATGAATTTCTCATATACATTGTAAGCTTCGTTGATACATATCTAGCAGTGACCCACACTACACATTTCCAAGCAAATTGATATACATCCATATAAATTGATACAGAGTTTTTAGAATATCATATTTACTAGTATATAGTACATATCTAGGTGATATACATTTGATAGGTTCCGATACAAATTTTAAGCTTTTTTAGTACATACCTAGCAGCCATCTAGTATATATCTCTAGACAAATTGATACACAATTTTTAAAACATGGTGTTTATCGGTACACATTCCATAACCATATGATACACACTTGATATGGATGCTTTCACGAAGAAGAAGATTTGAACGAGGAAAAGGAATTCAAAGAGGAGGAGAAAGACCTTAAGGATGGACGGAGAGGGAAGGACAACTTGATGGGGAAGAAGAGAGGGTTTCAAGTAGACCACCTCACGAGCAAGCAATCATTTGGTCTCCAACTTGATTGGCTATTTAATAAGCATCATCCGGGGTTCTATTTGGGCTACAATCATTTGGTCTTGGATTTCTGCACTAAGGCTGTTGTAGAATCACTAGACCAACTGATTCAACATTTCTCTAAGTCAAACTTGAAGTGTGAGCTCATCAAATTCTTCCCATTACTTCTGAGAATGGATTTGGTTCTTTTTATGAGCTGAAGTATCTAAGAGTAGAGACTTTGGGTGCAATATAAAGGTATGTAACATTCCTGCAATTTCACCTTCATCTCATCCATACTACAATTGGTCTCTCTATAAAGAGCACAATTGTCTTCAATAGCTGACCATCATGTGCAAGCCGGGCCAAACCTTTACAAATTGTGCTTGTTTTTTGGTTAGAGAGGTGATGCCAACTAAATTGGGGCATTATCTTCAATTGAGGCAAGCCAATCCTGGAAAGTTCGTGGGTCCGACTTCCAAAAGAGGTCGTTAGTAGTTAAGTAGACAATTTTGTCATGTTATTTGTCATATTCATCTTCATCAAGTTGCAGAGTTTGGATAGGATTACGGTGAATATGTGCCGCTACTGCAGGTTGCATAATAGGTTGTGTCTGTTTTTGGGCTACAGTATGTTATAGTTCTCAAAAAGCTTCTAACACCTTGATTAACCGGATCTCAAGCTTGTCAACTTTGGAGTTGGCATTGCTACTTGCTAGATCTATGCTAAATGAGGTTTATTAGCCTAGATGCACAAATATAATTGATAAAGCAATAATTCAATATTTCTAATTTTCATAAATGATAAATAAGAAGAATAAACTAGTAAATTATTTACTTGATAATCAAATAATAAAATGAAAAAATGAAATAAGATGACTTGTGGATCGAAGCACGCTGACGCGCTGTTCTAGAAAAGTTTATGCCCTCATTGCACGGGTCCGCTGGCACAGATCTCTTAGAGATATGACGATACAGTACAGAACCACGTCTTCCCGGTCAGTGCGCCTCCATGAAAGAAATAAGAGCACGTTCACGCTTGCAGATAGCTCAAAAGAAACTCAAAAAAATAATTGAAATTACGAGGAGGAGTGAATAAGAACAAGAGGGAGAAGAGAAATTTTTCGAACCTTTGAAATAATCCATAAAGCCCTTTATATAGGCTCGTGGGCCACCCAAAAAAAAGTAACAGGTACGTCAAAAGAAGCAGATGCGGGCCAAAAGAAGTAGAATCTAGCCAAAAGAAGAAAGGAGCCCGTTGACGTAGTCCAATCGTGTGAATCGCGCGCGATCGCGTGCAAACGGGACAAGTGGCAAGCATCCAAGCACAAGCAAGGGGTCAAAGAAGGAACGCGTGTAGAATCCATAGAGGAGTTTGCGGACTCTTCTATAGAGGCCAGACAAGCAGAAGTATGGGCGGTCAAGATGCAACAGGCTGCCGGATCAAAAAAGCACAAGAAGACATGTTATCAATCCACGGGAGCCAGCAAATTCAGCACATGGCCACAAGGGATCTGACTTAGTTTGGATCCCCTTGCGGCTGATTAGGAAGATTATTTGAATTTCAAATTGTTGCCGCCAATAAGCTTATTCAGCACATGGGCATCAAGCCTATATAAAGGGTGCGGGAAGAAAAGAAATCGAAAAATAAAAAACGAAGGTTAAATGCGATGCAGTTTTTAAAAAAAATTAAAATATTTAATTTAATTCAACGAGGTTTACTATTGAGGCTGAGCTTTTGAAAGGTCTTGACCACTTTGGAGGTGCATGCACGAGTCACGGATGGCTAAGGAAGCTTCTCTTGGCTATTGGGACTTGCTAGCTGCTACTGGCCTTCAACGATGGAACAGTGAATGTCAAAAGATTTCAATGGTGAACTGGTGGCATCAAAAAGAGCACTAATGAAGAACTCTGTGCATCAGTTAGGTTTCTACCATCAGTTAGGGTCGAATTGCTATGAAATTCCATGCAAGATCCAAAAACATGCCCTTAAAACCATCCTATATAGGACAAGGGGATCAAATCGCTCTCAAACTCACTCAAGCAGAAGCAGAACAACTAGAGATAGAATTAAGTCGAACTCCAAGCAGTACATCTTGTTCTATTTGAAAATGGAATTTAAAGTTACTAGAAACAATTTGAAAATGGAACCGCACGTGATCGCGTGCGGACGGGACAAGTTGCAATCATCCAAGCACAAGCAAGAGGTCAAAGAAGGAATGCGTGTAGAATCTATGGAGGAGTCCACGGACTCTTCCATAGAGGCTAGGCGAGCAGAAACATAGGCGGCCAAGATGCAACAGGCTGCCGGATCAAAGGAGCAAGAAAACATATCATCAATCCGCGGAAGCCAACAAATTCAGCACATGGCCGCAAGGGATCTGACTTAGTTTGGATCCCCTTGCAACTGATCTACTTTTTATTGAAAAGAAGTCGTCCCCTTTCCGGAGCTACTTATATGATATAATACAAAACGGATGGGGACTCTGAAAGACATTGAGGGCCCATGTGCTGAAGGAAGAACTGCAGGGACTGGAGTGGCTGCGACATCATCGAACATCTCAATAGTATTAGACCCAGCAGAAGAAGTAGCAGCTGTTGTAGAGGCAGCTTTACTCGAAGTATAGGGGGCCCCGGCTTTCCCTCACTGATGCCTTCCCTTTATAGTAGGAATTGAACCTACGAATTTGCCAATTATGAGTTGGGCGCTTTAACCATTCAGCCATGGGCGAGTGAACTAGGTCTTTTTTTGGGGTTCTAGAAAGAACGTCAAAGAAAGGTGACTTAGACTTCTCCTTCGACTAAGACGGAGACTGAACGAGCTGCTTCGGAAAGTCATATGGGTCTTTTGGCTCGCAATAAAGAGATAGATCCATCCATCTATCCGGATATCTAAAAAAGAATCGTAAGAATATTATTTGAATTTCAAATTGTTGCTGCCAATAAGCTTATTCGTGTAATAACCCCAATTTTTTTTTATATATAAAAAGGGATAGAATAATCCTTTAAAATTGATATAAGGGGCAAAATGGGAAGGAATCAAAAGTTAATGGCATAACTGTAGATCCGTTGAAGTGGCAAGGGCAAAATGAAAATTTTTAAAGTAAATGGGGGTTTGTCTGGCGGTGGGTTGGCTGAGAAGAGGGAGTTGAGACAGAGAGGGAGAGGAGGTCTCAGGCGTGGAAACACAGAGAGAAAGAAAAAAAAAAGAGAAGAAGAAGAAGAAGAAGAAAAAAGAAGAGGAAGGGGATTCGAGGAGGAGAGGGATCCCGGTTGCACTTCCAGCTGAAGGAAAAAACGTAGATCTCCTTCCCCTCTACGCAAGGACCTCGATTTCCAAAAAGAAAAAGGTAAATATCCGTCCCTATCTAGTCTTTTGATGACATTAGGCTATACAAAGGGTGTATATAGTCTAGAGGGGTCGGATAAGGGTTGTAGAAGCGGTTAAAAGAGGAAGAATCGGATTTTGACAAATTTTTTCCGGCACTACGGAAAAACTGTGTCGAAGTCCCAAATTCGGCGAATTATTTAGGGGGGTCAAACGACCTTCGATAGCAATGCATGTTACCTCTTTGGAATCCCCTATGAGTGTAGAATGTTAGGTAAAAATTTCATCAAATTTGGAGTTTGGAAAGTAGATCAAACCCAGGGTGAAGTAACCGGCTGTCGGTCCGGGTTACTGTTCATCCGAGTGGGAAAGTAGGAGATTTCATGCCATAATAGGGTATTAAGCCCAGATTAAGCTAAGGGAGACCTTGTACTCGTGCAAGGGAGTCCCTAATACACATAAATGATGAGTTAATTAATAGAAAAAGAAAAAGAGAAAGAAAAGAAAAGATTTAGGAAATGGGGGAGTTGAATCAATTAAAGTTCCCTATATTATAATTGGCACGTAGATTATGGCCCTTGATACAAGACTAAATGTTTTGTAAATGCATGTCACAGTTGGGCAAGAAGCTAGGGAACAAGAGGAAGAAGTTTCCCATTGCCTGCTGTAGATTTTTGGAGGCGTATCAGGGCTGTGCCGGATTGACAGGTGAGTGGGAGTTTGTACTTTGCACCATGAGCACATTCCTTATTCATTTTCATGAATGTTGCCAAGTGTGACTTGATTCCATCTGAGCTTATTGATTAATTATTGTAGTAGATTCCTCTATAATCTTGATTCTCTATGCTTGATTATTCTGTACATGCATTTGAGGGAACATTGAGAGGAATTACGAGGGGTTGATGAGTAATCAAATTGATTCCGAATTGTGAAATGATTTCTTTTGTAAATTGATTTCATTTCCTCTATTTCAAAGACTTGTGAGTGGTAGCTTTGATTATACTCCTTTATGAGTAGTTAAATTGGATCCGAATTGTGAAATGATTTCTTTTGTAAATTGATTTCATTTCCTCTATTTCAAAGACTTGTAGAGCCCTTCTCATGGTATATTGAGTTGCATTGTACTCCCGTGATTCCTCACTTCCAACCCTGATGTTAGCTATGATTGGGTCGTGGCCGAGTGAGTGGTAGTCTTGATTATGCTCCTTTTTAGTAGAGTATTGGGAGGGTGCATTATAGCATTTATGCATGGCTTGGCAGTATCTGCAGGACACCTATAGTCGATGGGGTTGAACATCGGTCTTTGTGCACATAATAGCCTTCTGGGTGGGCGGAGCCCAGTCCCTTCCTAGGGGGGATACGGCCCTGGCGTAGGACCGGCCGGTCCTACGACTTATATTCTGCTTGCCGCCGGGCATAGTAAGACCCCGCGAGGTGCAGTATGGTTTTCCGCGGATGTAGAATTCCCGCGAGGTGCCGTTTTAGTATATAGATGTGAGATGGATTTCTGTTCTGGATACTGGCCAGCATTTACATGATCAGTATGGTGTCTTATCCTGCATATGCATGTGATAGTAGGGAGTTGTTGCTGGTTCGCCTGGGGCGTAAAACCCACCTCCCAATAGCTGTCTTGTTGATGATTCAGCCTATTGACACATGATTTATATGATTCAGTACTACGACCTGTTGAGCATATTCATGTTATCATACATACTTATTTGATTATTCTATATATGCTCCAGATGAGTTGATTGGGATTGTGATGATTTACTCCTTATTTCTTATGTTGAGTTATGTGTAACCTATTCTTGACAACTGCTCATATGCTCTTGAGATTTCACCTCGAGCCATGATTATATCTTGTCTCATGTGCTAGTACTCTCTACTCCACTCACTGAGTATTTATATACTCACTCCCCAGTTTGATATTTTTGATTGCAGGACAGGTATTGTATAGAGAGGAGCAGGATTAGTGGTTGCCTGCTAGCTGTGCCGCTCCATAGTATAGTACAATGTAGATAGAGGTTTATACCCTTTTGGTGTATTATAAACCTTCTGTTGTATATAGTGTATAGTTACAGTCATAGATCCTGTTGTGGATATGGGTTTGACCATAGATGGAATGGGAACCAGATTTTTATACAGATGAGTTATATGCCTGTGATGATGTATTGATATATATTGTCCAGGTTCATTATGTGACAGGTTATGTGATTGCTACTCTGGCAGGTAGTGTTGTTGTATGTAATGAGATAATCCTGACAGGTCACCATAAGAAAGGTGATCATTTTGTGCATGCATCATGCCAAAATTTTTCAGAAATTATTGATGATTGATAGGTAGTAGGGTTCTACGTGGTGGCTGGTGGCCTTATGCCTACCCGCACCCTAGGACCGTCGCGGCGGTCCACCGGGAACGGGGCGGGGGTCGTGACAATTCGGCACATGGGCATCAGGCCTATATAAAGGGCGCGAGAAGGAAAAAAAATCGGAAAAAAAATGAAGATTAAATACGGTGCGGTTTTAAAAAAAAAAATTAAAATATTTAATTTAATTCAACAAGGTTTACTATTGAGGCTAAGCTTTTGGAAGGCCTTGACCACTTTGGAGGTGCATGCACGAGTCACGGATGGCTAAGGAAGCTTCTCTTGGCTATTGGGACTTGCTAGCTGCTACTGGCCTTCAACGATGGAACAGGGAATGTCAAAAGATTTCAATGGTGAACTGGTGGCATCAAAAAGAGCACTAATGAAGAACTCTGTGCATCAGTTAGGTTTCTACCATCAGTTAGGGTCGAATTGCTATGAAATTCCATGCAAGATCCAAACCTGCTCTTAAAACCATCCTATATAGGACAAGGGGATCAAATCGCTCTCAAACTCACTCAAGCAGAAGCAGAACAACTAGAGATAGAATTAAGTCGAACTCCAAGCAGTACATCTTGTTCTATTTGAAAATGGAATTTAAAGTTACTAGAAACAATTTGAATTCGAAAGCAACTAGAAGTTTGGAAGTAAGAAAAACAACTAATTTTAATTTATCTATTTATTGATCAAGTAAGAATTCAAAGCAAACTAAAAAATTAAAAATCTAAGCGACATATCAATCCAAACTTAGCATGCTTGCATCATAACAACTAAGATCTCTCAAAGAATAAATTTTAACCAAGAAAAAACTAGGAAAGATCTCGCTAGATAATAGAAAAGCTAATACATACTGGGGATATAACAAGCTTCAGAGTTACTCAATGGAAGACCAAAGCAAGACATGTAATAAAATTAAATCTAAACTTAGAAATTTAAAAGCAATTATCAATTTGAAAACTAAAGGCCAAAGATATAAATATTAGAAAAAAATAGAAAAAGGGATATCTAGTATTCTTTAGCCTTGCTACAAAATTAAATAGTACTAGTGAACAGCCTCATACCTCCAAATCAGGTTGGTCAGGTGACAGTGCCCAACTATCCAGGTCGGTCCCAGCATGGAGGATTCAACGGGTCAGGTGAAGATTAAAATTGGCCAAATCTAGCTGGAGTTAAAGTAATGGGCCAGTCTACCACCCGATTATCGGAACAGTTTAGGGTTTCCAAACTAGATCAACTTAGATTCGAGCAACAAAGAGAGCAAAGCTTACACTAGGACCCCTAAGCTTGTCTAGAGAGAAAAAGAAAGAGGAGAGAGAATCTTAGGCCGGGTTCAATCAAGGATCTCAGTTTGGTTCGTCGATGGCACAAGCCATCCTATATCATCAATGTATCTAGTCCACGAGTCGAGTGAGAGAGATAGTTCCATAAAGAGAGAAAGTCCCAAAGAGAGAGAAAGTTTCGAAGAGAGAGACAATCTAGGTAGAGAGAGAAACTGAAAAATAAGAGAGAGAAAGAAAAGAGGGAGAGAGAAAGGAGACAGGAGAGAGAAAGAATAGAGAAAAGACACTCTTCTTTCTCAAAAGAGGGGAAAGCTCGCCTCTCCCTTTTTCTTCTCAAATCAAGGAGGTGGCGTGGCCACCAAGGTGGCCCACCCCCGGCGACGACGACCGATCTAGTGATGGCCCTCAGCAGCGGTCATTGCCGCCATCGGCCACTGCAATTGTGGCGGAAGAAAGAGGAGCTCGACTCAGTGCTGCAGATCCACAAGGAGGAGATGGAAAGAGGGAGAGGGAGGCGCGAACGATGGAGTTGCCTGCATGGTGGCAGTAGCCCATGTGGTGCGACGATGCCCTGTGGCAAGGCGGCTGGTGACGGTGAAACCTGAAAGAGGAAGCCAAAATAGGGCACCCTTGTTTCGGAAGGTAATCTAGCGATTCGCCAAACCAAATCAACATAAAATCAACTCTAAAACCAAAAAAAGAAATAGAAGGAGGCTGTCACGACCCCCGCCCCATTTCCGGCGGGCCGCCGCGACGGTCCTAGGGTGCGGGTAGGCATAAGGCCACCAGCCACCACGTAGAACCCTACTACCTATCAATCATCAATAAATTCTGAAAATTTTGGCATGATGCATGCACAAAATGATCACATTTCCTATGGTGACCTGTCAGGATTATCTCATTACATACAACGCTACCTGTCAGAGCAGCAATCACATAACCTGTCACATAACGAACCTGGACAATATATATCAATACATCATCACAGGCATATAACTCAACTGTATAAAAATCTGCTTCCCATTCCATCCATGGTCAAACCCATATCCACAACAGGATCTATGACTGTAACTATACACTAAATACAACAGAAGGTTTATAATACACCAAAAGGGGATAAACCTTTATCTACATTATACTATACTATGGAGCGGCACAGCTAGCAGGCAATCTCTAACCCTGCTCCTCTCTATACAATACCTGCCCTGCAATCAAAAACACCAAACTGGAAAGCGAGTATATAAATACTCAGTGAGTGGAGTAGAGAGTACTATGCACATGAGACCAGATATAATCATGGCTCGAGGTGAAATCTCAAGAGCATATGAGCAGTCATCAAGAACAGGATACACATAACTCAACATAAGAAATAAGGAGTAAATCATCACAATCCCAATCAACTCATCTGGAGCATATATAGAATAATCAAATAAGTATGTATGATAATATGAATATGCTCAACAGGTCATAGTACTGAATCATATAAATCAGGTGTCAATAGGCTGAATCATCAACAAGACAGCTATCGGAAGGTGGGCTTTACGCCCCAAGCGAACCAGCAACAACTCCCTGCTGCCTTATGCATACATCGAATATGACACCACACCAATATGTAAATCATCACTGGACAGCTGTCAGGAGGTAGATTTTACGCCCCAGGCGAACCAGCAACAACTCCCCACTGTCACATGCATATGCAGGATAAGACACCATACTGATAATGTAAATGCTAGACAACTGTCGGGAGGTGGATTTTACGCCCCAGGCGAACCAGCAACAACTCCCCACTATCACATGCATATGCAGGATAAGACACCATACTAATCATGTAAATGCTGGCCAGTATCCAGAACAGAAATCCATCTCACATCTACATACTAAACGGCACCTCGCGGGAATTCTACATCCGCGGAAAGCCATACTGCACCTCGCGGGGTCTTACTATGCCCGGCGGCAAGCAGAATATAAGTCGTAGGACCGGCCGATCCTACGCCTAGGGTCGTGTCCCCCCTAGGAAGGGACTGGGCTCCGCCCACCCAGAAAGCTACTATGTGCACAAAGGCCGATGTTCAACCCCCATCGACTATAAGTGTCCTGCAGATACTGCCAAGCCATGCATAAATGTCATAATGCACCCTCCCAATACTCTACTAAAAAGGAGTATGATCAAGACTACCACTCACTCGACTCCGACCCAATCATAAACTAACATCAGGGTTGGGAGTGAGGGGTCAAGGGTGTGCAATGCAACTCAATATACCATGAGAAGGGCTCTACAAGTCTTTGAAATAGAGGAAATGAAATCAATTTACAAAAGAAATTATTTCACAATTCGAAATCAATTTGATTACTCGTCAACCCCTCGTAATTCCTCTCAATGTTTCCTCAAATGCATGTACAGAATAATCAAGTATGGAGAACAAAATATAGAGAAATCTACCACAACAATTAATTAATGAGCTCAGGTCGAATCAAGTTACACTTGGCAACATTCATGAAAATGAATAAGGAATGTGCTCATGGTGTAAAGTACAAACTCCCACTCACCTGTCAATCTAGCACGGCCTCGATACACCTCCAAAAATCTACAGTAGGCAGTGGGAAACTTCTTCTTCTTGTTTCCTAGCTTCTTGCCCAACTGTGACATGCATTTATAATACATTTAGTCCTGTATCAAGGGTCATAATCTACGTGCCAATTATAACATAGGGAACTTTAATTGATTCAACTCCCCCGTTCCCTAAATCTTTTCTTTTCTTTCTTTCTTTTCTTTTTAATTAATTAACTCACCATTTATGTATATTAGGGACTCCCTTGCATGAGTACAAGGTCCCTTTTAGCTTGATCTAGGCTTAATACTCTATTATAGCATGAAATCCCTTATTTTCCACCCGGATGAACAGTAACCCGGACCGACAGCCGGTTACTTCATCCCGGGTTTGATCCACTTTTCAGACTCCAAATTTGATGAAATTTTTACCTAACATCCTACGCTCATAGAGGATTCCAGAATAGTAAAATGCATCACTATCGGAGGCCATTTGGCCCCCGAAATAATTCGTCGAAGTTAGGACTTCGACACAGTTTTTCCGTAATGCCGGAAAAATTTGTCGAAATCTGATTCTTCCTCTTTTAACCACCTCTACAACCCTTATCTGACCCCTCTAGACTACATCCACCCTTTGTATAACCTAATATCATCAAAAGACTAGATAGGGATGGATATTTACCTTTTTCTTTTTGAAAAATCGAGGTCCTTGCGTAGAGGAGAAGGAGATCTACACTTTTCCCTTCAGTTGGCAGCGCAACCGAAACTCTCTTCCACCTCGAATCCCTCTTCCTTCTTCTTTTTCTTCTTCTTCTTCTCTTTTTCTTTCTCTCTGTGTCGTCTGAGAACCCTCCCCCTCTCCTCTCTGTTTCACTCCCGTGAGCCAGCTCAAACCCTCCAATTAAATCACATCAAGATACTATTCATCCTTTTTTTAATATTATTAAATTTCCATTTTGCCCCTAACACTTCAACATATCTATGTTATGCCATTAACTTTTGATTCCTTTCCAATTTTACCCCTTATATCAATTTTAAAGGACTATTCTATCCCTTTTTATATAAAAAAAATATTTTGGGGTTATTACATCCTCCCCCCTTATATAAAATTCGTCATCGAATTTAAAAGAGTAAATTACCTGATTACTCAAAGGAGTGAATGTATTCGCTCTTCATATTCTGCTCGGTGTGGTATTGGAAATCAAATCAATTGGGAGTGTTTTACCTTCTATCTCTACCACACAGGTAGGATACACATACTTCGCTTCTATACTATCCCCTACAGGTGTACTAATAGCTAAGGGAATATGCATTAATATCTTATCCTTAGCTAACTTTTTAGCAAAATAAGGGGACACAAATGAATGGGTAGCTCCAGAATCAAATAACACTCTAGCTTTAATCTTATCAATGAGGAGCATACCTGTCACAGCTGCATTCGATGCCTGTGCCTCCTGTGGATTTACCGTGAACACCCTTCCTTGCCCTCTGCCTACTGGAGCTGATGGCTGAGATGGTCCAGCACTCTGCTGCGACGCTGGTGTCTGACCTCTACCTCTGCCTACCGGCCCTCTACTACTAGGCCTGTCCATCTGCACAGAAGGGTAGGATGCCAAAGGCACAAACTGCTGGGTGGCACCCTGCGGGTATTCTCTGGCAAAATGACCCGGCAGTCCACATCTGTAGTACACTCCCTGACCCATTCTGCATCTGCCAGGGTGCTGCTTCCCACATATGCCACATACTGGCCATGATTGGAACCTAGATTCAGTTCTGGCCATAGTGACTGGAGGACAAGGTACTGATGGTAGAAAAGTATCTTGTGATTGACCTCTTTCCCTCCATTTCCTCTTACATGGGGCAGGTGGAGCTGAGCGTACAGACTGCTCCGTCGGGCCCTCCGAGAGATCTACTCCCTCAGATCTATCTCTGCTGCTTTGCCCTTTCTCCACACTCATTTTTCTCTGTTCTCTTTCAGCTCTTTTCTCTTTGTTTCTGATCTCCCACTGTTTTGCTTTATCTATCAGCCTAGACAAGGTGGGGACCTCTACTGCCAGTACTGCATTATAAAGCAGGAAAATCAAGCTCCGCCTGAATCTTTCTATCCTGGCAGCTTCAATGGGGATGATGTAAGGAGCATACTTCCCCAAATCTAGTGAACTCACGAGCGTACTCAGATACGCTCATTCCGGGCATCTGCTTCAGCCTCTCAAACTGAAGAGCCCTCTCTAGTACCAGTCCCAGGCATCTTCCTTCATTGTAAGCCCTACAAGTTCTATAGCTCTTGCATCATAACAGGGCAATCTCCGTATCATCTTTTCAGTCTCCTCCAGAAATCTCTGAGGATCTTCACCTTCTTTCTCCTTAAACTCCGGGGTTCTGAGCCTAAGAAATTCCTGTACAGTAATCCCCTCATCATCTAGAGCCCGTCTGGCCAAACTTCTTGGCACAGGTACAGGAGGTGAGATGGATACTACTGACGGGGCAGGAGGTTTCCCCCAAGCAATCTGCTCCCTCAGAGCCTGATTCTCCGTCAGTAACTGTTCCATTAATGCATCTCTATTTCCTACCTCCCCCTGATCATCAGCCCTCCATCTATCAGCAGGAGGAGATTTTTCTCTTTGGGCTCGACATATGCGGAACCCGCATCCAATGCTATATCTGGCTCCATCCTCTTTCCAGGACGAGCAGGTCCTCTCCTTGGAGGTATTCTTTATATGTCTCTAAAAGAGTTAAAAAGAGAGGGCAGTCGTTACACACTGAGTCATAATATATTTTACTGAATTGTAAATGACTCATAAATTAACATATAGAAAAAATCCTATGCTCCATAGTATAATCCTATACTTAATCCTGACTCACCCTATTGCTCTGACAGGACTCTTCTTAACCTTTGCTCTGATACCACCTTTGTCACGACCCCCGCCCCATTCCCGGCGGGCCGCCGCGACGGTCCTAGGGTGCGGGTAGGCATAAGGCCACCAGCCACCACGTAGAACCCTACTACCTATCAATCATCAATAAATTCTGAAAATTTTGGCATGATGCATGCACAAAATGATCACCTTTCCTATGATGACCTGTCAGGATTATCTCATTACATACAACGCTACCTGTCAGAGCAGCAATCACATAACCTGTCACATAACAAACCTGGACAATATATATCAATACATCATCACAGGCATATAACTCAACTGTATAAAAATTTGGTTTCCATTCCATCCATGGTCAAACCCATATCCACAACAGGATCTATGACTGTAGCTATACACTAAATACAACAGAAGGTTTATAATACACCAAAAGGGGATAAACCTCTATCTACATTATACTATACTATGGAGCGGCACAGCTAGCAGGCAATCTCTAACCCTGCTCCTCTCTATACAATACCTGCCCTGCAATCAAAAACACCAAACTGGGGAGTGAGTATATAAATACTTAGTGAGTGGAGTAGAGAGTACTATGTACATGAGACCAGATATAATCATGGCTCGAGGTGAAATCTCAAGAGCATGTGAGCAGTCATCAAGAACAAGATACACATAACTCAACATAAGAAATAAGGAGCAAATCATCACAATCCCAATCAACTCATCTGGAGCATATATAGAATAATCAAATAAGTATGTATGATAACATGAATATGCTCAACAGGTCATAGTACTGAATCATATAAATCAGGTGTCAATAGGCTGAATCATCAACAAGACAGCTATCGGAAGGTGGGTTTTACGCCCCAGGCGAACCAGCAACAACTCCCTACTGCCTTATGCATACATCGAATATGACACCACACCAATATGTAAATCATCACTGGACAGCTGTCGGGAGGTGGGTTTTACGCCCCAGGCGAACCAGCAACAACTCCCCACTGTCACATGCATATGCAGGATAAGACACCATACTGATAATATAAATGCTAGACAGCTATCGGGAGGTGGGTTTTACGCCCCAGGCGAACCAGCAACAACTCCCCACTATCACATACATATGCAGGATAAGACACCACACTGATCATGTAAATGCTGGCCAGTATCCAGAACAGAAATCCATCTCACATCTACATACTAAACGGCACCTCGCGGGAATTCTACATCCGCGAAAAGCCATACTGCACCTCGCGGGGTCTTACTATGCCCGGCGGCAAGCAGAATATAAGTCGTAGGACCGGCCGATCCTATGCCTAAGGCCGTGTCCCCCCTAGGAAGGGACTGGGCTCCGCCCACCCAGAAGGCTACTATGTGCACAAAGGCCGATGTTCAACCCCCATCGTCTATAGGTGTCCTGCAGATACTGCCAAGCCATGCATAAATGTCATAATGCACCCTCCCAATACTCTACTAAAAAGGAGTATGATCAAGACTACCACTCACTCGACTCCGACCCAATCATAAACTAACATCAGGGTTGGGAGTGAGGGGTCAAGGGTGTGCAATGCAACTCAATATACCATGAGAAGGGCTCTACAAGTCTTTGAAATAGAGGAAATGAAATCAATTTACAAAAGAAATTATTTCACAATTCGAAATCAATTTGATTACTCGTCAATCCCTCGTAATTCCTCTCAATGTTTCCTCAAATGCATATACAGAATAATCAAGTATGGAGAACAAAACATAGAGGAATCTACCACAACAATTAATTAATGAGCTCAGGTGGAATCAAGTTACACTTGGCAACATTCATGAAAATGAATAAGGAATGTGCTCATGGTGCAAAGTACAAACTCCCACTCACCTGTCAATCTGGCACGGCCTCGATATACCTCCAAAAATCTACAGTAGGCAGTGGAAAACTTCTTCTTCTTGTTTCCTAGCTTCTTGCCCAACTGTGACATGCATTTATAATACATTTAGTCATGTATCAAAGGTCATAATCTACGTGCCAATTATAACATAGGAAACTTTAATTGATTCAACTCCTCCGTTCCCTAAATCTTTTCTTTTCTTGCTTATTTTTCTTTTTAATTAATTAACTCACCATTTATGTGTATTAGAGACTCCCTTGCATGAGTACAAGGTCCCTTTTAGCTTGATCTAGGCTTCATACTCTATTATAGCATGAAATCCCTTATTTTCCACCCGGATGAACAGTAACCCGGACCGACAGCCGGTTACTTCATCCCGGGTTTGATCCACTTTCCAGACTTCAAATTTGATGAAATTTTTACCTAACATCCTACGCTCATAGAAGATTCCAGAATAATAATATGCATCACTATCGGAGGCCGTTTGACCCCCAAAATAATTCGCCGAAATTGGGACTTCGACACAGTTTTTTCGTAATGCCGGGAAAATTTGTCGAAATCCGATTCTTCCTCTTTTAACCACCTCTACAACCCTTATCTGACCCCTCTAGACTACATCCACCCTTTGTATAGCCTAATATCATCAAAAGACTAGATAGAGATGGATATTTACCTTTTTCTTTTTGGCAATCGAGGTCCTTGTGTAGAGAAGAAGGAGATCTACACTTTTTCCTTCAGTTGGCAGCGCAACCGAAACTCCCTTCCACCTCGAATCCCTCTTCCTTCTTTTTTTTCTTCTTCTTCTTCTCTCTTTCTTTCTCTCTGTGTCGTCTGAGAACCCTCCCCCTCTCCTCTCTGTTTCACTCCCGTGAGCCAGCTCAAACCCTCCAATTAAATCACATCAAGATACTATTCATCCTTTTTTTAATATTATTAAATTCTCATTTTGCCCCTAACACTTCAACATATCTACTGTTATGCCATTAATTTTTGATTTCTTTCCAATTTTACCCCTTATATCAATTTTAAAGGACTATTCTATCCCTTTTTATATTAAAAAAAATATTTTGGGGTTATTACAGAGGCAGTGGGCAGTTATCTTGGTCTGGCGAGGTGTTCCGGCAACCCTTCCTAGTGACGAATTGAGGAGGAAGCTTGGAGAAGAAGAGTTTGAGTCGTGGCGTTTCTCAGCGATTTGAGTGGATGAAATCAAAGGAGGAGGATGTGGAGTGATTGATTAAAACCCCTATTTGATTTTGATGAGCTCAAAGCATTTGAGTATATCTTATGTTTACTAATGAATTCAATTAAGTGTTTCAGTGAAAATCGTGTCTAAGTGTTTCTAGACTTGGTTCAAGATATTTTGGATAAGGTATGAAGTCAGTTTGAACCAAAGTCTGAGACTTGAGTCGACTCCAGGATATTACGAGTCGACTCCAAGCGTATCAGAATCACTGGCACGGGCTCGAGTCGACTCCAGACCAGTACGAGTCGACTCCGACTGAGAACAGACAGACGAACAGAAAGCATCAACTCAAAACCTGTCAGCGAGTCGACTCCTGAAGTGCGCGAGTCGACTCCGACGCTTACCGAGTCGACTCCGGAGTAATATGAGTCGACTCCAAGAAGCTACAGACAGAAAAGTCAGAGAGCGTTTTTTCGACCCTGAGATTCGAGTCGACTCCTGTGGAACGCGAGTCGACTCCGATGGTTGGCAGGTCGACTCCAAAGAAAGTGATAGTCGACTCTCAGTGGAACACAAGGCAAAAGTCAGAGAACCGTTTTCGGACTCTGAGATTCGAGTCGACTCCCGCAATACGCGAGTCGACTCCAAGACAGCGCGACCCAAAAAGACAGAAGATCAATTTGTTGTCTCTGAGAGCCGACTCGACTCCCAGACAGCTCGAGTCGACTCCAAGGCAGCGGTACACCAAAAAGGCAGAAGACTAAGTTTCGGAAACTGAGAGCCGAGTCGACTCCGGGGAAGTTCGAGTCGACTCCAGGACTGGACGAGCCAAAAGACAGAAGATCGGAAGTTCGGGCTCTGAGCGCCGAGTCGACTCCCAGGATTGTCGAGTCGACTCGAGTGGACCAAATTGAAAAGTTGATCTACGGATTTCATGGGAGGAGCCGACTCCGAAAATGCCAAGTCAGCTCCTGAAGTTGGCGAGTCGACTCCGGATCAAGACGAGTCGACTCCCAGTCGAAGAAGCTACTTTAATTCAAATCCGGAACAGTTACCGAGTCGACTCCAGAAAAGCATGAGTCGACTCCCGCTACAGCCGAGTCGACTCCTGATCGCGCGAGTCGACTCCGACCCCAACGGACACATTGTCAGGTTGTGCAGAGTGTGCAGAACGGGCAGAAAAAGGTGTCTAACGGCTAGTTTCTGTGGGGGATGGCTTAAATAGCCACAGAGGACTGTAGCAAGGCAGAGAACTACCATTCCATTCAAAGAGATCAAGCATTTATTCTCTGCAAACTTGCTTTCAACGAAAAAGAAGGAAGAGCGCCATTAACTCCATCCAACAACCTCTTCCCAGCATTGAAAGAAGTCTCCTCCTGCATTCAAGTCGATCAGACGTTCCAGAGGAGACTCAAAGTTCAAGAAGCCCTATTCTACTCCAACGCAAAAGTGTTTGAGGGCTCTTAACTTCTCTCTAGTTTATATTGTAGCAAATCTGCTTTTTAAGAAGCTCAGTTTTTCTGTTTGTTTCTTATTCTTTCCATATTGTCTTTGCTTGATTCAATCGGGGGATTGAATCAAGGGTGTAGAGGTTGGTTGGTGAGCCGAGTGTAAAACCATGTAAGGGTTCGATTGTGATCCCGGAAAAACAATTGGGGTTGGTTCTAGTCGGTGAGCCTGGAAAAACCGACCGAGTTCGTTGTGAGCTCGTAAAACAACAAGTTTGGTTGTGAGCTTGGAAAACAACCGGCTGTAATCCAAGGGGTTATAGTGAATTCCCAAATGAGACTTGGGGAGTGGACGTAGGAGCAAGGGTTAGCTCCGAACCACTATAAACATCGTGTTTGTGATTGCTTGTCTCTCTTTCTCTCATTCTCATTTCACTCACAGCACATAGCAACTGATTAATCACCTTGCAAAAGTATTAATTAGTCATCTACAAAAGTTTTAATTGTAAAATTATTTTAAAACCCAATTCACCCCCCCTCTTGGGTTGTCTATCTGGGCAACAAGTGGTATCAGAGCCTAAACTCTTCTACCCTAAGAGTAAAAGATCGAAATGACAACCCCATTTGGATCTTCCCACATTGAGGGTCAGTCCACCCAAAGACTCCCATTCTTTAATGGATCCGATTACTCATATTGGAAGGCTAGGATGAGAATATTCATCCAAGCCCAAGACTATGAGATGTGGACCATTGTATCAAATGGACCATATATCCCATCCATCTATGTAGAGGGGGTCACTGTACCCAAACTAGAAAAGGATTGGGATGAACATAACATGAGAAAGGCACAACTCAATTCTAAAGCAATGAATGTGCTTTACTGTGCATTAGATAGGAATGAATTCAATAGAGTCTCTACTTGCAATTCTGCAAAAGAGATTTGGGACAGACTTGAAGTGACCCATGAGGGCACGAATCAAGTCAAAGAATCCAAAATAAATATATTAGTTCATAAGTATGAACTATTTAAGATGGATTCTAATGAGACAATCACTAGCATGTTCACTAGGTTTACTGACATTGTCAATAGCCTAAAAAGCCTTGGCAAAAACTATACTAACAGTGATCTTGTCAGGAAAATTCTTCGCTGTCTACCAAGGTCATGGGAAGCCAAGGTGACGGCAATCCAAAAAGCTAAGGACTTGAACAAACTTCCACTTGAAGAGCTCCTTGGATCCCTAATGACTCACGAGCTAACAATGAAGCAGCACAGCGAAGAAGAGTCCTCCCATAAGAAAAAGGTAATAGCTCTTAAATCTACATCATCTAACAAGGACTTATCTTGCAGTAGCAGCAGTGAAGAAGAGGATCATGAGGGAGATGATGATGAGGCTCTTCTTGTGCGCAAATTCAGAAAATTCATCAACCACAAGAAGTCCTATCATCAAAGGAGAGGCCCCTCAAATTCCTATCGCAAGGATAAAGGTAAGGAAAGGGAAAATGAGGGGATTGGTTGCTATGAGTGCAAAAAGCCGGGACACATCAGAGCTGAGTGTCCTTTACTAAAGAAGAGCAGCAAGTACAAGAAGAAGAAAGCCCTTGTCACCACCTTATCGGACTCCGACGCATCATCTTCATCATCGGATGAAGAACAAGAAGAAAAGGCCAATTTCTGCTTCATGGCCAATGAAAATGAGGTAACGTCCGAAACGCATCTAGATTTTACATTTGATGAATTGTATGATGCATTTAATGAATTAATGATAGAATATAAGGCTATAAACCTTAAGAACAAAGAGCTAAAGCTAGCTAATCAATCTTACTTACATAAATACGATAAATTAGTTAAGGATAAGGACTCTATCACCAAAGAAAATTTAGAACTTAAGACAAGCAATCAACTCTTAACTCAAAAGACTAATACCTTGAGTAAAGATATTGAAAAACTAACTAAGGTAATTTCAGAACTTAAAAACAATAAACAAATCTTAAACGAGAATGTCATAAAAGATTTAAACATTCTAAAAACCGAAAAACAAACTCTAACTAAAGAACTTGAAAAATACAAACCTTTGGTTGAAAAATTTACATATAGTTCAGAAAAATTGAATATGATACTTAATAGTCAACGAGCCGTATTTAATAGAGCGGGTTTAGGATATAAACCTAAAAATAAGCAAAAACTTCTTAGTAACTTCTTTGTTAAAGCTGGAGAAAGCAAAACTAAGAAAGTAACCTGCTTTTGTTATGGAACTGTAGGACATAAAGCAAACATATGTGACTATAGGAAAGGAAAAACTAAAAGAAAAATTAAAAGGGTATGGGTTCCAAAAGGAACCAATATGACTAACCATGAAGGACCCAAGAAAACTTGGGTACCTAAGATTATATGATCTGCTTGTGTAGGAGTGTCTTGCAGCCAAGGTCAACAAAAATTGCTGGTATTTGGACAGTGGCTGCTCAAGACACATGACGGGTGACAAGGATCAATTCTTCACCCTTGAAGCTAAGAAGGGAGGTGCTGTGACTTTTGGAGACAACAACCAAGGTCACATCATTGGTATAGGTAAAGTACAAATTACCCCTTCTACTTTTATTGATAATGTTCGATATGTTGATGGTCTTAAGCATAATTTATTAAGCATTAGTCAATTATGTGATAGAGGCTATGATGTTATGTTTAAACCATCACTATGCATCGTAACAAACCCAAATGACAATAGTTTAGTTTTTAAAGGAATAAGACGTGGGAATGTGTATGTTGTAGACCTTGAGGATCTTGCCAAACACAACCCATGCTTAGTTGTTAATGAAACTAAGGACAATGATGCTAGTTGGTTATGGCACCGTAAGTTAGGTCATGCAAGCATGGACACAATATCCAAACTAGTTAAAAGAGATTCTGTGATAGGTTTGCCAAAATTAAAGTTTGAAAAGAATAAAATTTGTGAAGCATGTCAATTTGGCAAACAATCAAGGAACTCCTTTAAATCTATAAATTGTGTCTCAACTTCTAGACCTCTAGAACTACTACACATGGACCTATTCGGACCAACTAGAACCACAAGCCTAGGTGGAAATAAATATGGTCTAGTTATTGTAGATGATTATTCTAGATACACTTGGGTCATGTTCTTAACTCATAAGAATCAAGCTTTTTCAGTTTTCAAGAAATTTCATAAAGAAGTAACCAATGCTAGGGATACTTCAGTAATAGCTATTAGAAGTGACCATGGTACCGAATTTGAAAATTATTTATTTGAAGAATTTTGTAGTAAAAAGGGGATAACACACAACTTTTCTGCACCTAGGACACCACAACAAAATGGAGTTGTGGAGAGGAAAAATAGAACTCTAGAGAAAATGGCTAGAACTATGTTATGTGAAAGTAACCTCCCTAAGTACTTATGGGGAGAAGCCATTAATACTTCCTGTCATATACTAAATAGAGTTTTATTGAGACCTATTATAAAGAAAACACCTTATGAACTTTGGAAAAACAGAAAACCAAAGGTAAACTATTTTCATGTCTTTGGATGTAGGTGTTTTGTTCATAATAATGGAAAAGATAATCTAGGAAAATTTGACTCAAAATCTGATGAGGCTATATTCTTGGGGTACTCTACAACTAGCAAAGCCTATAGAGTCTTTAATAAAAGAACCTTAGTTATAGAAGAATCTATACATGTTGTATTTGATGATTCTAGTGACATCTCTTCTAGCAAGAGAGTTAATTTTGATGATGATGCTGAAATTCTTGAAGAAAAGATAGATGAGATGACATTACAAGATGATAATCAAAAATTAATTGAAGGTGCATCATCAAGCCAAGAGGCTATTGTGGATCATGGGCTAACTAAAGCTTGGAGGTATGCTCACGGGCATCCTAAGGAATTAATTCTAGATGATCCATCTCAACCTATTAGGACTAGAGCATCTCTTAGGAACTTAAACAATCATCTAGCTTTCGTTTCACATTTTGAGCCCAAACACATAGAAGAAGCTGAAAAGATGTAAATTGGATAAATGCAATGCAAGAAGAATTAAACCAATTTACTAGAAACAAAGTATGGAATCTAGTTGAAAGACCTACTGAATATTCAATTATAGGTACCAAATGGATTTATAAAAATAAACTTGATGAAAATGGTATTGTAATAAGGAATAAGGCTAGACTAGTAGCAAAGGGTTATAATCAAGAAGAAGGTATAGATTTTGATGAAACCTTTGCTCCGGTAGCTAGACTTGAAGCAATTAGACTTTTACTAGCTTTTGCATGCTCTAAGGACTTTAAATTATTTCAAATGGATGTAAAAAGTGCATTTTTAAATGGGTATATTAATGAGGAGGTATATGTAGAACAACTTCCTGGTTTTGAAAATCATCAATACCCTAATCATGTTTATAAATTGAACAAAGCACTTTATGGTTTGAAACAAGCACCTAGAGCATGGTATGAGAGACTTAGCAAATTCCTATTAGAACATGAGTTCTCTAGGGGTAATGTAGATACAACACTGTTTCTGAAAAGGCAAAACAAAGATATGTTATTAGTACAGATTTATGTTGATGATATTATTTTCGGTGCTACTAACAATCGCCTCTGCGAAGAATTTGCTGATTTGATGCAGAGTGAATTTGAAATGAGCATGATGGGAGAGCTGAATTACTTCCTTGGACTTCAAATCAAACAATCTGAAGAAGGCATCTTCATCAGTCAAGCCAAATACATCAAGGAGATGCTCAAGAAGTTTGATATGGAGGGAAACAAATCAATCAGCACCCCCATGAGCTCATCATGCAAATTAGACCAAGATGAATCAGGTAAATCTGTAGATCAGAAGCTATATAGAGGTATGATAGGATCTTTGTTGTATTTAACTGCAAGTAGACCTGATATCATGTTTAGTGTTTGCATGTGTGCAAGATATCAGTCTAATCCTAAAGAATCTCATCTAATTGCAGTCAAAATAATCTTTAAATACCTAATAGGAACCAAGAATATAGGTTTATGGTATTCTAAAGAATCTAGCCTAAAATTAATAGGATACACAGATTCAGACTTTGCTGGATGTAAACTTGATAGAAAAAGTACCAGCGGGTCTTGTCAATTTCTAGGAGAAAACCTAATCTCATGGTTTAGCAAGAAACAAAACTCGGTTGCTTTATCTACTGCTGAAGCTGAATATGTTGCAGCCGAGAGTTGTTGTGCTCAAATCTTGTGGATCAAACAACAATTAGAAGATTATGGCATTAAACAAGACAAAATTCCCATTAATTGTGATAATACAAGTGCCATTAATCTAACTAAAAATCCAATTCAGCATTCAAGAACTAAACATATTGAGATAAGACATCACTTCATAAGAGATCATGTACTGAATGGTGATGTGACACTTCAATTTGTTTGTACTGATGATCAATTAGCTGACATTTTTACAAAACCCTTAAGTGAAGAGAGATTTAGTGTGCTTAGGAGGGGATCAGGAGTGATTGATCCATCCTAGTGGTAGTTTCCACTAGATTCATTGATTTTGATGATTAGATTGTGGTTAAAATAGAGTTTCTTTTCAATGATCATCAAATCAGATCATAATTTAGTGATTTTTCCTCATTCGGCACGAACATAGCATGATTTTTAGGTGCGTGCCAAAGTTCGAGACGACTCGAGTAAGTTTCAGAGTCGGCTCGTAAGGGGGAGTCGACTCGGACATTTACGAGAGTCGACTCGAGATCAATGGCCGCAGAGGGTGAGTCGACTCGCATACAGTCGGGAGTCGACTCAAGGTCAATAGGCGCATAAGGAGAGTCGACTCGCGCATACTTTGGAGTCGACTCGAGGTCGAGTCGACTCGCGACTCAGAGGAGTCGACTCGCAGTCGGGATCCGACTTTTTAACCCTAGCTCCATTGTTTTCAAAACATTTCTATTCTCCGCCGCCACTGTTCACAAGCCCTAGAGCCGACTCCTAGGTCGTCCCCGGTCGTCCCCAAGCTTTTTCCGTCGACCTTTTCACCGTCCATTAGGGCTTTTCCTCCCATTCTAGGTCACTATGCCTCGTAAAGCCGTTGTCCGAAAGAGGTCCCAACCTGAGGCCGGTCCCGAGAGGTGCTCCAAGGCTCGGCACGATCCCGCGAGGTCACAACCTCCGGCTCGTTCCCCGCCGAGGGCAGTTCCCGCGAGGCCGTGCGCCGGGAAGGCGGTCTCCACCGGGAGATACGTCGATTTCGACTATCTCTCCCGGGAGGGCTTCACCATAGGTGAGAGATTGCGTGTCCAGAGCTTAGAGTATTTCCTTACATTAGATCTCCCCACTTACCCTGGATTAGTTAGAGAGTTTTACGGTACCGTCCATCGGGGAGATGGGGGTATAGAGGGCACGGTAGCCGGTGTCCCTTTGTTCATTTCGGAGGATATCATTGCCCACATCCTCCACCTTCCACAAGTAGGGGTGGCTCCCACACACCCCGAGGATAGGACTGAGGCCCTTACGGCCATACTAGGATATCCTCCTCAGTCCCCCTTAGACGAGGTATCCGCTAGCTCACTTCCAGTTGAGGTGCGGATCCTCCTGAGCATCCTGTCTAGGTCCTTGTTCCCTAAGACCGGGAGATTTGATTTTGTATCTGAGAGAGACCTAGCTCTCATGTTCTACATCCTCCAGGACACCCTAATCAACTTTCCCAAGATGATGTATAGGTATCTATGTGAGCCACTAGATAGACCTAGGCTCACCCTACCCTACGGTATGATGTTCACTCTTTTGTTTAGGGAGGCCGAGATTCCCATTCCTGAGGGGGAACCCTCTAAGGCATTGCGATGGACTGATCGCATGCGTCCGGGGACCCTACACAGGATGGGGTTTCGGAAGGTAGAGGGGACCTGGGTTAGGAAGTCTTCCACCTCCACACATACCACCAGATATTCCCCTAGTCCTGAGCCAGATTCTGACTATCCTGACTTTTCCTCCACTTCTGCTCCTACCACCTCAGCCGGACCCTCCTCCTCAGCTCCACCACCCATGGAGGTCCGGATCGCTCCTGAGCAGCTCCTGGAGTTGCGGCAGGAGATTGTCCGAGACCTGCGAGATGATCTGCTTAGGGAGCTCCGAGGTTCAGTGCCTGCTCCCTCTCCTGCACCCACATCTTCTGAGTTGGTCCCTTCCTTGACAGCCGTGACAGACATGACGGCCCATGTACGGGAAGAGATCTACAATGTCCGGAGCTTGATCCAGGCCCAGTTCTCCAGTATGAGCGAGGTCACGAGCACCACTCGGACGATGCGCGATGACACCCGGAAGGACATGAGCACCACTACTCAAGGGGCCGAGCGCTTGTCGAATGTGCTCATCGACAAGCTGGACGCACTTCAGAAGTCGGTGACCGAGCTCTCCACTACACATAGCAGGGCCACTTCGTCCATTATCTCTCAGCTCGGGCATGTTACAGATGCGGTCACCCTCCTCATGGAGCAGAACAAATTGAGAGGAGGAGCCACATCCTCGAGAGGAGGAGACACATCCTCGAGAGGAGGAGTTACATCCTCGAGGAGACCTTAGCTGTTTTTGTGTTGACATGTATTGTTTTGCTTTACTTATTGTATTCTCAAATGTATTTACATACAAATCAATACAATGAGTAGCCATATTTTCTGCAATTCTGTGCCATTTGATCTATGATTGATTGTGTGTTCTGATTACCTCCTTTTTGATACGATGACAAAAAGGGGGAGAAATATTTAATAGATATGTAAATGGAATCAACATAAAAGGAATCAAAATGAAAATTAAAACATAATTTGTTCTTAGTGGATTTGGTACCTCGAGGCTCATTATCTCTCTGTTGGGGCTCCTAATGGAGTAATCTCCAGAATCTATTCAAGGAATATTCGGAGATTAGTTGAATCCAACTCAAGAACAAATTGACAGATTTTCCCTCTAAAAACCAAAAATTCAGTTTAAAAACTTCAATGCATTAAAAGAAAATTCAGAGAATCAAAACAAAGTAGAATGCATATATTGAGGGGGAGAATCTGAATTTTTAAGAAAGCTAAATCACTAATTATATATATAAGTCAAACAATTGATTGCATAATATGAAGGCTTATATAATTCCAAATGAAAGGGGGAGCTTTAACTCCAAAATTTATTGCTTCACACCTTTCAAGCTTGGATATATTAAATTACCAGACATTTGCATTCATTTATGGATTTTATTTCCTTGTTTATTGAGCAATTCACTTTACATATACTCAAAGTTTTGTCATCATCAAAAAGGGGGAGATTGTGGAGTGATTGATTAAAACCCCTATTTGATTTTGATGAGCTCAAAGCATTTGAGTATATCTTATGTTTACTAATGAATTCAATTAAGTGTTTCAGTGAAAATCGTGTCTAAGTGTTTCTAGACTTGGTTCAAGATATTTTGGATAAGGTATGAAGTCAGTTTGAACCAAAGTCTGAGACTTGAGTCGACTCCAGGATATTACGAGTCGACTCCAAGCGTATCAGAATCACTGGCACGGGCTCGAGTCGACTCCAGACCAGTACGAGTCGACTCCGATTGAGAACAGACAGACGAACAGAAAGCATCAACTCAAAACCTGTCAGCGAGTCGACTCCTGAAGTGCGCGAGTCGACTCCGATGCTTACCGAGTCGACTCCGGAGTAATATGAGTCGACTCCAAGAAGCTACAGACAGAAAAGTCAGAGAGCGTTTTTTCGACCCTGAGATTCGAGTCGACTCCTGTGGAACGCGAGTCGACTCCGATGGTTGGCAGGTCGACTCCAAAGAAAGTGAGAGTCGACTCTCAGTGGAACACAAGGCAAAAGTCAGAGAACCGTTTTCGGACTCTGAGATTCGAGTCGACTCCCGCAATACGCGAGTCGACTCCAAGACAGCGCGACCCAAAAAGACAGAAGATCAATTTGTTGTCTCTGAGAGCCGAGTCGACTCCCAGACAGCTCGAGTCGACTCCAAGGCAGCGGTACACCAAAAAGGCAGAAGACTAAGTTTCGGAAACTGAGAGCCGAGTCGACTCCGGGGAAGTTCGAGTCGACTCCAAGACTGGACGAGCCAAAAGACAGAAGATCGGGAGTTCGGGCTCTGAGCGCCGAGTCGACTCCCAAGACTGTCGAGTCGACTCGAGCGGACCAAATTGAAAAGTTGATCTACGGATTTCATGGGAGGAGCCGACTCCGAAAATGCCAAGTCAGCTCCAGAAGTTGGCGAGTCGACTCCGGGTCAAGACGAGTCGACTCCCAGTCGAAGAAGCTACTTTAATTCAAATCCGGAACAGTTGTCGAGTCGACTCTAGAAAAGCATGAGTCGACTCCCGCTACAGCCGAGTCGACTCCTGATCGCGCGAGTCGACTCCGACCCCAACGGACACATTGTCAGGTTGTGCAGAGTGTGCAGAACGGGCAGAAAAAGGTGTCTAACGGCTAGTTTCCGTGGGGAATGGCTTAAATAGCCACAGAGGACTGTAGCAAGGCAGAGAACTACCATTCCATTCAAAGAGATCAAGCATTTATTCTCTGCAAACTTGCTTTCAACGAAAAAGAAGGAAGAGCGCCATTAACTCCATCCAACAACCTCTTCCCAGCATTGAAAGAAGTCTCCTCCTGCATTCAAGTCGATCAGACGTTCCAGAGGAGACTCAAAGTTCAATAAGCCCTATTCTACTCCAACGCAAAAGTGTTTGAGGGCTCTTAACTTCTCTCTAGTTTATATTGTAGCAAATCTGCTTTTTAAGAAGCTCAGTTTTTCTGTTTGTTTCTTATTCTTTCCATATTGTCTTTGCTTGATTCAATCGGGGGATTGAATCAAGGGTGTAGAGGTTGGTTGGTGAGCCGAGTGTAAAACCAACGTGTAAGGGTTCGATTGTGATCCCGGAAAAACAATCGGGGTTGGTTCTAGTCGGTGAGCCTGGAAAAACCGACCGAGTTCGTTGTGAGCTCGTAAAACAACAAGTTTGGTTGTGAGCTTGGAAAACAACCGGCTGTAATCCAAGGGGTTATAGTGAATTCCCAAGTGAGACTTGGGGAGTGGACGTAGGAGCAAGGGTTAGCTCCGAACCACTATAAACATCGTGTTTGTGATTGCTTGTCTCTCTTTCTCTCATTCTCATTTCACTCACAGCACATAGCAACTGATTAATCACCTTGCAAAAGTATTAATTAGTCATCTACAAAAGTTTTAATTGTAAAATTATTTTAAAACCCAATTCACCCCCCCCCCCTCTTGGGTTGTCTATCTGGGCAACAGAGGAGGATTTAATAGGTGAAGTCCCTGAGTTTTAGATGAACTTAGATTGTCTTGGATGTCCCCGACTTCCGCCGGAAGCGGAAAGAGAAGAAAACTCCTATTGCTTCCTCGTGCCATAGGGCACGGTCGGGTTGGTCCTGGCCCCCTTCGAGCAGGCCCACAAGCCCACGGGCTGGACTATGTGGGTTCGAGCTGGGCCTGGTCACTCCGGGCCGAGCCTCAATTTTTTTTTTCTTTGCGTTTTGTGTGTGCCTTGGGCCAAATTCAATTGGGCCAATCAAATGGACCAGGCCCAATTAGCTTAAAGAGTCAGGTCTTACAGAAATAATGGGGTTTATTGCACAAGGCCCCTCCGGAGGAAAAGCTTTATCCCAACGAATAGAAGATGCTCAGCTCCACACAACATAGGGATTGACATGCTTTCGGGAAGAATATAGAATGGTAGAGGATCCAGCATGCAGGACATGGTAATCATTTGAAATTCACGAATTAGAGATGCTATATTATACTCTTTTCCATAACTTCTCATACTAGACCAGCAACCAATGGAGATAGTTATTCAACCCTGCTACAATCAGGAGAGTGTCGACAGTTCCACCTAACTATGTCAGTGTTGGCAAGGTAGACAAGGTCAAGGGGAAAGATTAGAGAGGTAGTCAGTCTCCTAATTCCCTTCTCTGAAAATGTGAGTGAATTTGAAGATGGAAAGAGAGCTCATGCCCACTATCTTAGGTCATGAAGGTACTAATGGAAAACAATTTGAACACTATCAATTCAAGCAATGATGGTAACAGAGTCCCTTCGACTAAATTCTTTAAACTCAGGGGAAAAGATGGAGCTGCCATAATGCCTTCTCTAGCGGCATTTTGCGAAACTAATTAAGCACTAGTTTATAAGCCGACAAACCAACTAAACTATTCAAGAAAAGCTTGTGCTTGGCTCAATAGCAAACCAATAGGCTCTTTTGAACTCGATATGACTAGTTATTGATCAAGTTAGGAGGGGGAAGTTTCCCACCTCCTCCATGCTTCTTCCAAAAAAAAAAAAAGACTAGGTATTGAGTTGATTTGATCATATTTTAAAACTTAGATTATATATGATTTGAATCTAAACATCTTATGCTTGTAAAAATGAATAGGAGCTTGACTTGACTTGATAAAAAGCTCAATCAAGCTCAGCTCATATGCCATCATCAATAAAAAAATCTCAGCTCAGCCCATTGCTATCTTGCACCCCCTTAACCCCTACAAATATAATGATAGATAGATAGGTAAATAGAAAAAGAAAGAAAGAGAGTTGAGTTCACATGACATACAGGCGAAGCTTGAATATATCTCGTCAAGCTCAATTACATTTATTACACAACAAGTCAAGTGGAGCAACCTTGTACTTGGCTTGTTTGTCTTCTAATGAGTATGGATGGCAATAGATTAGGCATGAGTTGGGTAGGCTGTTACCCATACTTGCTTTCCGATAGGATGAAATAGGTAGAGTTAAATAGTACAGATTGGATGGATCCGATCAGATAAAGCTACAAAAATTATTTTTTTACATATAAATCAAGTAATAAAATAAATATAAATTAATAAAAAAATATTAGTACTTTACATAATTTTAAACAAAATAAGAACCGAAGATATAGAACATAACAAACCAAATTTTTAACAATAATAAAAAAATATTATTCTTTAAGAAGATAAATATTCTTAAACTAATAAAAGCAATCAACTAAAAAATAAATAAATAAGCATCATGGCCTATAACCTTTCACATGTTGAATCTTTCTTACGACTAAAGCGACTAGAACAAAGAATGAAGAAAGAATTAATGAAAAAGTTATATATATCCTGATCAAGTTTAGAATAGATTTTACCATTATATGCATATGAGCCGTGATAGATCAAATAAAATCTACTCTATTAGAGTTGGGTCAAATTAGATATCCAATAAAGCGTAGTAAATTGTTGCCCCTACTTTGAGTGCGTAGACCTACAAACAAAAGTAATTAACAAACAAAGTACCAACTATTCTCTGGGTGCTAGGGTTGGTGAGGGGTGTGGGCAGCATCCAATCAAAGGCCATTTCATGGCATAGATCCTGTGGGCGTGCAATGGTCCTTCCTCCTGTCCGTCCTCTGGCTTCCTCCCACCAAAAGATAAAAGACCGAGGAGAGTTGCCCAGGGCCCTCCCCAAGTGATGATTCCATGTTGGAATCATTCAAAAGTTGATGGGCCCTGGGCTACTGGATTTACAGTGATTTGGAATCATTCAAAAGTTATCCATGTTTTTCCTATTGTCCGAGGGGCTACTGGATTTACACTGATTTGATGGGCCGCAGTTGTGGGACATATCTCCTTGTGGGTTTCTCCGGCTAGCAAGCTCAAGACAAGCCGCGGCAACCCCAAATCCCCAATCAATACTTTGATAAGGTTAAAAATTTGAAGCTAAAAATCATACACTTCCATTTCTTGGATTTGAGATTTAGTCTATTGGCCTATCAGGATATTGCAATCTAATTGGGTGAAGAAAATCTAAGACTAAACACATGTATAGATGAAGTGGTCAACTGTCTTGGATACATATGGAAGAAACAAATATAATAATATGCATATATTATAAACAACATATTGCATAAGATTAATTAGCAACTACATATAAGTCATTAGTAACAAATCAAGGTGATGATAATTTAAATACAATTTATTACTAATAAAGGTTAAGAATTGGCGGGGACAAGCATGTTATATTAGTCCAAGGTGGCTTCATAGATCCGACCAATATATGAAGTGCATCGATATTTTGTAAGGCTGATACGAAATGATTTCGATTAGTATTGGATTGCAACAATGTTTTCTCTTTTTGGTTTTAGTTCTGAATTGGAAAAAGATAAATTATATTTATTTTGCAATCTTAGCAAATATAAATTGTTCGACCGTTGCGAGTGAAATTGTTATCTGTTATACAATTCCATAAATAACTATAATGCTAGTTATAACAACTACAACAAATTATAAAACATAGTTATAGAATAGCTCAAGACTGTCATTATTGAGTTACATTTTAATTACCTAAATCGAGGCAGTAATTTTTAGAGATGCTACCCTGCTGTTAAGCACACTAACCGCTAGAACAGAGCTTGCTTACTTTACTTTCGGCTACAGTACTGACTGCTGTTATAAATCTACTTCGCTGTAGTGCGCGGCACGGAGACTTCAAGAATAATATATCATGGTGTAAGATATATAAATGGACTTAAAAGCAGCCCTCAAATTGTTAAGGCCAAGTAGGTACGGAGAAGCAGAAGTGCTGTTTGTCCGCATCTGATCGCTCAAGTCTAGTTCTAGCTTCAAAAAAAACAAAAAACAAAAAAAAAAACTCTTTTCTGTCATTGAGCCATCAAATCATTAACCATTTTATAATCTGAGCAAGCTTTCTCATGTTTTAAACTATTTGAGAAAGCCAATCTCAAGACTGCAATATGTTAACACCTCAACCCCTCGGCTTTTAAAAACTTCCTACTCCTAAGTTTTCGAATTCTTCCAAGTTGATCCTCAACTCCTCGTCCAACGGATAGTGTTAGCGTATTATTTCAAATAATCAAAGTACCCTCAGCCCTCTTCAAAGTACAGAGTAATCTAAAATATGAGCACCAAGTGATTTTTAACTCTAAGTTGTATACTAAGAATGCTTTGAGATATATATGAACATATAAATGAAAAAGTTCGGAATGCTATGAAATCTATATGATGAATAATTCTTAAGTATGAGATATATAATGAAGATGCTTTGAGATCTATATAGGTAAACAGATGAATGGATTTGGTGTGCTTTGAAATATATACAGTGAGTGATCCTTGACTATAAGGCCATGTACTAAGGATGCTTTGAGATTTGTTAGATAAATGAATAAGTTCAGAGTGCTTTGAGATATGCACAGTGGGTGATTTTTAACTATGGGCCATGTACTAAGAGTGTTTTGAGATTTGTGCATACGAATGGATGAAGGGGTTCAAAGTTGTTGACCCCCTAATGAATTTTGATGAATACAAAACACTAGAGTATAGCTCCATTTATCTTAACAATTTACTTAAGAATTTTAGGTGTTTAATTAAGAATATTGTTAAGAAATGTCTAGGCAAGTTCCCATAATTTTTATGAATTTTTTGAAGAATTTTTTAAGTTGAAGAAAACAGATCAGGGACAGCCGAGACGTCTCCGGTTTGTCCCAGAGACGTCTCTGGCACAAACAGGAAGAACTGGCACGTCGGGAGACGTCCCCGGCACCTGGCGAGGCGTCTCGCAGGGTCGGAGTCGACTCTCTCAGTAGCGGAGTCGACTCTCTCAGTGGCGGCAGAAAGGCTGATTTCAAGAGATGCGCGCGAGCCGTCTCCACAGGACGAGGAGTCGTCCCCGCAAGTAAAAAGCAGACTTCCCGAGTCGTCCCCGAGGTAGCGGAGTCGGCTCTCTCAGGGTATTCCAGAGGATGTCTTTTTCAGTGATAAGGCAGCGGAGACGTCCCCTGAAAGAGCGGAGTCGACTCTCTCAGAGAATTCCAGAAGATATGTTTTTCGGAGATATAACGGCGGAGTCGTCCCCAAGGCAGCGGAGTCGTCCCCATGCAAAAAGCGCAAACAAGCCGAGACGTCCCCGTAAAGCGCCGAGGCGACCCTCTCAGAAAAACAGAAAAATAAGGATTCAAACCGTTCATCATCGGAGTCGCCCCCGTAAAGCGCCGAGTCGACCCCAAACATCGTCAAAAGTAAAATCTTACAGCCGAGACGTCTCGCGATGAAGCGGAGACGTCTCCGGAGCGCCTGGGACGCGACTGACAACTTTTGCAGGTTTGGTTTGAATTTCAAATCTCTTTAACTTTATCTCTAACGGCTATATTTGCTTTTTGGGCTATAAAAGGGAGCTCTTAAGTGCTTTCCAACAACTTCTCAAAAACCCAACACAAGATCATTCAAGAGAGAAGAAAGAAAAAGAGGTTCAAGGGAGTTAGTGCATTCAAGTGAAGAAATCAAGTGCCTTCAACCTTCCCAAGTGATTTCGTGCTCAACTACTCTCTTCCGCTAGGCATTCAAAGCTCACATTCAAGCCAACGCGATCCACATCGGAAGAACCACCATTTCCCACGCTTCCAACGGCTAAAAGGGTTCTTCCGGGTTTCATTGTTTATCATTGTTATATTTGCTTATTTAGAGCTTTCAAATCTTTTGTAAAACTTTTTCAATATTGTGCTTGTTCCAGTCAAGGGACTTGGAACAAGGGAAAGGCGTCCCAAGCCTAGGTGAAATTGGGGGTTTTAGGGTTCGTTATTAGCCCGGTGTAAAACAACGAGTTGGGTAGTGCACTCGCAAAACTACCGTACTGTAATCTTGGATTATAGTGGAAATTCCCAAAGGTGCTTTGGGAAGTGGATGTAGGAGCAGTGGAAGCTTCGAACCACTATAAAAGCTTGTGTTTGCGATTGTCTATTTTCATACCTTTATTTTTACTTTAGCTCATACATTTGTGTGTTTTATTAGACAAAAAGTTTTAAAACACCCAATTCACCCCCCTCTTCGGTGACCATCTCTGGGCAACAAGTGGTATCAGAGCGGGTGCTCTGTATATTTCTTGAAGACCTAACCGTCTTAACTAAAGATCTAGATGGCAACACCCTTCAACAATGTTCCTGCTGAGGGGCAGGCAACCAATAGACCTCCACTCTTCAATGGGACAAATTATACCTATTGGAAGACTAGAATGAGGATCTTTATTCAAGCACAAGATTATACCTTGTGGAGGGTTATAGTTAAGGGACCACAAGAACCATCTCACATGGTTAATGGCATTCAAGTTCCCAAACCTGAGGAGGATTGGGATGAGAATGATAATAGGATGGTTCAACTCAACTCTAGAGCCATCAACTCATTATTTTGTGCTCTAGATGTGAATGAGTTCAATAGAGTTTCAACCTGTACTTCTGCCAAGAAAATATGGAATAGACTTGAAGTTACCCATGAGGGTACAAATCAAGTCAAAGAATCTAAAATGAACATTCTAGTTCACAAATATGAGCTATTTAAGATGGAACCCAATGAAACCATTACATGCATGTTCACACATTTCACCGATATAATAAATGGTTTAAAGAGTTTGGGTAAATCTTATACTAATCAAGAACTTGTGAGCAAAATTCTTAGGTCTTTGCCGAAAGCTTGGGAAGCGAAGGTCACGGCGATTGTAGAAGCCAAAGACCTCAACACATTGGCACTCGAACAGCTATTGGGCTCATTGATGACGCATGAGCTGACAATGAAGCAACATGAAGAAGATGCGCCAAAGAAGAAGACAATCGCACTCAAGGCTACTTCGAGTGTGTGTGAAGAAGAAAGTAGTGAGAGTGAAGAAGAAAGCGAAGATGAGGACTTGGGTTTAATAGTAAGGAAATTTAAGAAATTCATGAGAAGAAAGAAACCCTTTCCAAGAAAGAAGTTTGGAGGGAGAAATGATTGGAAAAAGAAAAAAGAAAAAGAAAGAGACCCAATCATATGCTATGATTGCAAGAGACCGGGACACATTCGTTCCGAATGCCCTCAACAAAAGAAGCACTTTGGAAAGAAGAAGAAGAAAGCATTGAAAGCAACGTGGGATGATAGTGACACATCCTCCTCCGAGGAAGAGAAGGAAGAAACCGCCAACTTGTGCTTCATGGCATTCGAAGATGACGAGGTATGTCAAAACTCAACTATAAATTTTACTTTAGAAGAATTGTATGAAGCTTTTCAAGAACTTATGAGTGATTGTAGTATGTTAGGAGCAAAGAATAAAGAATTAAGAGCCTCCAATCTAAAACTAAAGGATGATATTAAAAATCTATTGATTGAGAAAGAGAGCGTTGAAAATGTTAACACCATTGATCTAGAAAATAAAAATTCAAAACTTAGCATTGAAAATGAAACGGCAAAAACACTAATTAAGGAATTAAATCTAAAAGTAAAATCCCTACTCGATAATAATACCTCACTTGCACAACATGTTGAATCCCTTAAAAAGGATAAGGAAGAACTAGTTAAAGAAAATTTGAATCTTAAGAATGAGGTACATAAGTACAAACCAATTGTTGAAAAATTTACACAAAGCTCTGAAAAATTAAGTCTTATTCTTTCAAATCAAAGAGCTGTTTTTAATAAAGCCGGATTAGGATATAAAACTAACAAGCAACAAAAGTATCTAAAGAATTTCTTTCTGAAAGCAAAAGATGTCAAAACTGAAAAACCTACATGCTTTCATTGTGGAAAAAGTGGACATAAAGCTTACTCTTGTATTCAAAGAAAGATCAAACAAACAAGAGTACATTTGTAAAAGCTAAAAACATAACTAAAGTATGGGTGCCTAAGGGAACCAACTACACTAACCACGAAGGACCCAAGAAAACTTGGGTACCTAAGAGCTTCACATGATCATTTTGCAGGTATGCCTTGCAGCCGAGAATAAAAAGAGAATGTGGTATCTTGATAGTGGTTGCTCAAGGCATATGACCGGTGACAAGAGTCTCTTCGTCACCTTGAAATCAAAAGGAGGAGTAGTCACATTTGGAGACAATGCAAAAGGTCAAATCATTGGTGTTGGTAAAATCTCCATATCACCCTCCTCATTTATTGACAATGTATTGTTAGTTAATGGACTAAAACATAATTTATTAAGTATAAGTCAATTTTGTGACAAGGGTTTTAAAGTGTCATTTGAATCTTCACTATGCATAATTAGTAGTCCAGTTGACAATGAGATCATACTTACGGTACATAGGCATGGAAATGTTTACATGGTAGATCTTGATGATCTCACCATGAAGGATGGCCAATGTCTTGTAGCCATGGATCCCAAAGTTAATGAGACTAGTTGGTTATGGCATCGTAGGTTAGGGCATGCTAGCATGGATTTAAATTCTAAATTGATTACAAAAGATCTAGTCAAAGGACTACCAAAAATAGACTTTGAAAAGAACAAAATTTGTGCTGCATGCCAATTAGGGAAACAAACAAGAAGTTCTTTCAAGTCTAAGAACATAGTCTCAACATCAAAACCCCTAGAACTAATTCACATGGATTTGTTTGGACCCACTAGAACTGCTAGTCTAGGGGGTAAGAAATTTGGTCTTGTAATTGTTGATGATTTTTCACGTTTTACATGGGTTTCATTTCTTGCACATAAAGATGAGTCCTTTCCCGCTTTTATCAAGTTTCATAATAGAATTTCGAATGAACTCAATCTTAAACTAAAAGCAATTAGGAGTGATCATGGTACCGAGTTTGAAAATCAGCACTTTGAAAAGTTTTGTGACGAAAATGGTATCAATCACAATTTCTCGGCCCCTAGGACACCCCAACAAAATGGGGTGGTAGAAAGGAAGAATCGCACACTAGCAGATATGGCTCGTACCATGTTGTGCGAATCGGATCTGTTGCCCAGTAGATACAACCCAAGAGGGGGGGTGAATTGGGTCTTTCAAAACTTTTATGCTACTTCTAAAACTTTTTGATTAACTATGCTAAGTTGTATAGATGCACAGTGAAAGTTAAACTTAGCAAGGGTTTGATGTATAGACTTCGACTTGATTAAATATGCTTGCAACTAAAGGATGTGCGGATAAGAATTAAGCAAGCAATTTATCTAAGTAAGTAAGTGTGTTAGTTAGACAATAACTAGAGGCATTACAAATACAAAGGACATATAGTGGTTCGGTGCACCCCAGCACCTACATCCACTCCCCAAGACCTCTTGGGAATTTCACTATAATCCTACCGATTACAGCCGGTTGTTTTACAAGCTCACAACTCAACTTGTTGTTTTACGAGCGCACAACGAACTCGGTCGGTTTTCCCAGGCTCACCGACTAGAACCACTCCGATTGTTTTCTCGGGATCACAATCGAACCCTACTCGTTGGTTTTACCCTCGGCTCACCAACAAACCTAACACAGTTGGTTTTCCCTTTGGCTCACCAACAAACCTTACACAGTTGGTTTTTCCTTTGGCTCGCCAACAAACCTTAACCCCTTGATTCAATCCCTTGATTGAATCAAGTTACAAGATATTAAAACAAAGTATAAAACAAAACAAAGCTTCTTAAACAAGCAAATATGACAATATAAACAAATAGAGTAAAGAGAAGCCCTCAAACGAGTTTTGAAGATGAAGGAGCTTGGCTTCTTCTTTACTTGACCCTCTTCTGATTTGGCACGAAGTAGAGGATCACCGAGGCAGCACACGGATGGAGAGGAAGCTTTGGGATTCACTTAGATGCTCTTCTTCTCTCTATTTTACTTTGAATGGCCCTTTTGTGCTTATGGGAGATTTCCCTTGTAATCTCTTTGGAATCTCTTTCCTAAATGATCTCTCCCACTTCCATACCTTCTCTCCTAGCTCTCCTCTTGTTTTTATAGCTTTTGATGGCGTGGAAATAAGAATCTAGCCGTTAGAGACAAAAATAGAGCCGTTGGACACAGTCTGCACTTCCTGACAATATTACCGTTGGGATCGGAGTCGACTCGCGCGATCAGGAGTCGACTCGTGCTTTACTGGAGACGACTCGGCCACTGTTCCAAATTTGAATTATGGTGCATCCTCGACTGGGAGTCGACTCGTCTTAACCCGGAGTCGACTCGCCAACTTTTGGAGCTGACTTGGCAATTTCGGAGTCGGCTCATCCACTGAAGTCCGTGGATCCAATTTTGAATTTTGTCCTCTCGAGTCGACTCGACTGTCCTGGGAGTCGACTCGAATCTCAGAGCCCGAACTCCCGATCCTCTGTCTTTTGGCTCGTCCAGTCTTGGAGTCGACTCGGCTCTCAGTTTGCGAAACTTGGTCTTCTGCCTTTTTGATGTGAAGCTGTCTTGGAGTCGACTCGAGCTGTCTGGGAGTCGACTCGAATCTCAGAGGCAGTAACTTGGTTTTCTGTCTGTTGATGGTCGCGGAGTCTCGGAGTCGACTCGTGCAATGCGGGAGTCGACTCGAATCTCAGAGTCCCAAAAATGCTCTCTGACTTTTTCCTTGTGTTCCGCTGAGAGTCGACTCTTGCTTTCTTTGGAGTCGACCTACCAACCATCGGAGTCGACTCGCGTTCCACTGGAGTCGACTCGAATCTCAGACCCGAAAACTGCTCTCTGAATTTTCTGCCTGTGACTCCTAGGAGTCAACTCAAACTTCTCCGGAGTCGACTCGGTAAACATTGGAGTCGACTCGAAATCCTCAGGAGTCGACTCGAAGACTATTCTTTTGAATTTTTCCTTTGATTTTACTCTTCCAAATTGAATCCTTTGAACTTTAAGCTTGGGCCAATAAATTGTAGCTTTCTTCCAACTTGAGAGCTTTGGAGGCCTTCTTCCAACTTGCTATGTTCCTTGCAAAATAAATATCTTTCTCCTTGCAACATAAACATTAGTATTTATACTTTAAGGTTTTGTGATCATCAAAATCAATCTTTGGGTCATCAATCTCCCCCTTTTTGATGATGACAAAACTTGGAGTATATGCAATATAAAAGATATTGTTTTCTAGAAGTAATACATAGCTGAGTTGCATGAAGTAGAAGACATGTATATTTAAAATATACTTCATGATAATGCTTTTAGATTTAATCAGCTTAACATAATCAACATATTTCAATTTCAGCTTTGTAATACAATTCAAAAACACAACGCATTATGAGCATATACTTAAAGATTTCTCCCCCTTTTTGACAACATCAAAAAGATAGTGAAACATTAAGCACAAAGATCAGAATGCTCATATATTTCTTTTCCTTATTGTACTCTGATTTGCAAGTCAAATTATTGCAAGGATATGAATCATATAACTCAAGGCAATAATATTAGAATCAGATTAACTCAAGGCAATTTTAGAGCAGAACACATCGAATGTGATACCACAGATAGTTTTCTAAGCAAGTGTAGGTGGAATCTTTCTTAAGTTAATTCAAGAAGTACCACACGAATGGAAATCTAACCTCTCTTCAATAATAAGTATGAAAGCTTGTTCATTTAGGACCTTTTGCCCAATCTATTAAGTATTTTATCAACCATGAGAGCAATTTAATTAATTTTCTTAATGACTTCAAAGTTCTTTTATGATAATAGGAGCATTGGGGCACAAATATCAAAATATACATTCATGCAATTTTTGATACATCTTAGAGCTCTTTTAAAGACTTTCTTTTATTTCTTTAGAAAATAAGCACAATTTGATACATAAAATAATGAATTTGCACAAAATTGAAGTTCCAAAGAGCAAGCCAATTAGGACTCATTAGTGAGGTTCAAAATAGATTTTCTAAGAGATACTCAAGAAAATTTAATACATTGTTCTCCCCCTGTTTTATTAAATTAGAGGCTCTCAAGATTTGTAATTTGGTTCATGAGTGATGCATAAGATATACTAACCAAATAACATGCCTCAAGGTGTATCATAAAAATTTTCAGATTTAAGTTTCAGATGATACATATTGGAGAGTATTAGGATTACTTTTCATTTAGTATTCTTTCTCTCTCCTTTAGCTATAGATTTATGCAATTAAGTCCAATAAGACCTCTCCTTCTGAAATTTTCTTTCTCCCCCTCAATTGATCATTCCATTTAAGAGTTTAGAATCCTAAGATAATGTTCAACAAAATTGTCAATCTCAAAAATATATTTTCTATAAGTTTCAGCTTATTTTCATAAGACTCAAGGTTTGAGATAAGACAACCTTTATAGAACTCATCTCAAGGTAATTAAAGCATGTCTTGCAATATAAGGAGGTTCATCAAAATCAATCCATAAAATTCAAAGCATGCATCAAAATAAAGTGTCTTTGGGATAGGATACTGAATATCTAAAGCTCCCCCTCAAAAGATGCATTCTTCTTTAATCATTTTAAATTGTTGAATTTCAGATTATAGTGATAAACGTGAATAACACTGAAATTCTGTAATATCGAGAATGTAGAGTAATCCAGTATTATTCCAAAATTTGTAGTAATTACTCTTTCTAATCCTTTATGAACAAGTTATGCTTTCTCTTAATCTTAGAGAAAATGTATAGAAATATCAATCAGAAAATGATTCATTTGAAGCTTAGTTTTTTTCAACCGCATTTATATTTTCTTTCTTTTAGAATCATTTGAGTGAGCTGAAATATTTCTAGTTTTAAGATCATTCACTCTATTGATGGAAGTTTTTAATAATGTAGGGAAGAAAAACATATAGATGATCATTGTGCAATGTATACATGAAACACAATAAATTCTTTTAATATCAAAATAAAATCATATATTTAGAAATTTTTGTTTGCAATCAAGATCATCGAAAGACACATCATTTGAACCAATATTAGTATACTTTGAAGATAAGAAATGATATGTTTCGGATGCGTATCGGAGCAATCACCAAAGGCATCAAAATTAATTCTGTTTTTCTTTCAAAATCATACTTTGAGATATGTATCTTCCACATTATAGCTCATCTTAAATGATTACAATTGAAAATGCATATTTCAAACATATAAGAGTATATACAGAATCTTTGTATTTAATGTTGAGTTTTGGTACGAATTAGAACATTATATACCAAATTTAAGCAAGTTGAAGGATCAATAGAGATATCCTTCTCTTCTCCTTTTTACAGATTTATTTAACTTTCAGATTTTAACGATGATTGTGAATGACAAATCTGAAATTTCTTTTCAATAAGACCAAACAAAAGATGTTATGTAGCATTTCAAACATTCAATCAAATTATTCAATCATGGAACATTACAACACATTGAGAACCCATAGTTTAAAGCATCATGCCACATGCAAAATACATTGTGTGTTAAGTCATGCATGAAAATATTAAGAACAAGCATGTCAATGATCAAAATCAATTCTTTTCAAAGAAACTCCCCCTATTTAAATGTTATCTTGCACTGATTTCATTTACTTTGTCTTTCATTTTTACTTTCTTATGCTCTATACTCTATTTACTCCCTATCCGGTGGAGTTGGGAAGGGGCACGAGGTACTACCACTAGCCTCCCTCTTGTGCCGTCCCTAATATGCCCTACACCGAATAGTTGGGTCAAATAGTGCCGGGTACTACCACTAACCTCCCCATTGGCACCATCCCTATGATGAGCAATATAGAAAGGTTAAAATGTTCACTTCTAACTTTTCCTGTTTGAGTGTAATTAGTTACAGATTTTATCTCTTCCAAACGTCTCACAAATGTTCCGAGTATACTATGCTTGTTTTGCTTTTCCTTAAGATTGAAGTATTTGCCTTTACTCAGATTTTTCATCTCTTGAACAATGTCCATTTTCTTTTCTTTATCTCTCTCCCTTTTTGTCATTCTCAAGTAATTTACATGAAAGAATAGAATAAAGAGATAATCTTATGTATCATATAGATGTGTATTATGCAAACAACATTTTCATTGTGCTCAAGGATTCATAACTTCTCACAAGTTATTTTACATCAAAATTTTAAGCATATACTTGTGTATTTCATGGTTATGACATAGGCAAAGATATATTTTAGTTTGGGCAAACCATGAAATAATTTCTAAAAGTATAAGTCAGTCAATACACATATAGACATGATATCAAAAATTAATAATTAAAGAATTTAATCATGCCATAATAGGATTTAAGTTATTGACTTTGCTCAATTAATTTGTGAGAAAGGTGTCTAAAATTACCTATTCATTATATGTTCTTCAAGCCAAACTAGATTTCTTATGTGTGAACTTTTGGCTGAAGAAGATCCTCTCTCTTGTTTGCATGTGAATGTTTAGTGTATCTTACATGAAGATATCCTTCAAGTTGAAATTTCTCATTTTTCTTTCTTGAAGGAAGGTCATTAGTTTCTTTAAGATACAAAGCATTCATCCAACATATATATATTTTTTAATTAGATGACTCAATATGAGATATGACAATAGTTGCATGTTGAGTCACTTTACTCAAGAGATTGCCTAAATATAAGCAAGCACATATCATTTGAACTAAAGAGATAGATTCATTAACCAAGATAGTTCAAGTCAATTTAGTTTAGATTCTATTTGCTTAAGATAATTATCAATAAGATATGTTAACTATGTTTTAATCAATTTATCTTAAACATTTGTTTCTATCAAAATTCAGATTATGATTTATTTGTTATCAATAAAATATGATTAATTAAAGTTAGATTGAAGTCTTGCACACGGTCACATAATGAGCATACAATCTGGTCTACTAGCTGTATGATAAAATAATTATTCTATCATGCTTCAATACAGCTTTAACACAATAGATCTACTTTGCTCATCTTTTTCAAATTCTACAAGATGGGGTCATAGATATACCTTCTTCATGCCAATCTTCTATAAGAGTTTTCTTGTGGACTAATGTTGGTCAATGAAGATCCCCTTTCCTGTTTGTCTTAATTTGGAGTTTGAGAGAAGATGTTAATTCATTCATCATACATATTTCAAACTCACCTTGTATGAGCTTAGTAAAAATATAAATCTTCATTAGTAGAACCAAAAATAATGTCACAGATTCTTCCTTTTGATACATAGATTTATCATTATTACTTTCTATCAAAAAGGTTGCTTAAGCTTTTATATCATGCTTTTGATGCTTGTTTCAAATCATATAATGCTTTATCATATTTGTAATGAGTATTTTCAAATATGGTGGTTATCTAACATATATAAAGTAAGCACATAGGAGTCCATTCTACACACTCATTTGATAGGATATAACGTTTATAAAGCAAACAAATGATAAAGGTGATTTTTACTTCTAATCATGCAAGAATCTTATCAAGATCTATTTCATCTTTTCTTGATTTAATCTTTTAGTAGTCATCATTAAGTGTATATCTGAAAAATCCAATTTGGTTCTAATTAACAAGTTTTTCAGATTGTTATATGTAAAAGATTTAACCATATAATTTGATTTTAGTATTTTGATAATAGATCATTAGTCTCATAAAGAATAAAATGAATTGATACTTCTACAACTAGAATTTTTCATGAATGTTCTATATGCTTTGCTTGATGAATGATATCCAAGGATAGAAATATCTTTATTAGATTTGGCATTATTTTTCAAGAGAACATATCAAGCATAACATGTACGACTGAAAAATATGAGAGATACGCAATAGTTCGTTTTCTATTTTTCAGAAGATCAAAAGAAGTTTTCATCAAAGATAGATCTAATAGAAGTCATATGTATGACAAGCAGTGATGATAGCTTTTAAAAATCATTTAAGAAGATGACTATCATACAACATTGCCTTTTTCAATTCTTCAAAGATTCTATTAATCCTATTTTACCTAAGGTGTCCTTGGTGCTGAAATAATCGAATTTAATATTATTTTCTGTGCACAACTTAACATAAAATTGGTTTTCAGAACTATGCCATGATACATTACTTTCATAGTTTGCAAACCTTTATCATTTGATTGCTTTTTGTGAGTTTGTGCCAATGCAGAAAATATTTCAATTTGAGTGCCAAGAACAAGGCTAATGTAAGCTTTTGAAAACTTAGTGTTGGAAACAACATCTTTAGATTTAGAAATTGATTCTTGTTTGTTTCCTTAGTGAACATGCATAGCAAACTTTGACCTTTAAGAAGATAATTTTAAGTAAGCCAATGGCAAGGTCTTTTGAGATTAAGTACATACTAGCATGAGTTGATTTTGTATGCTAAAGATGGTTTCTTTAATCTTGGTATTCATAGTGCATATATTCAAAAACATACCAAGTACACATTATCATATCTATGATCAATAAACAATAATGCCATGGATAAAAACTCTCAATCAAGCATATAGAGAATTCATAGAATTATTCTTAATAAATTAATCATTTTGCAACTTATCCAATAGTGAGTAAAGTATACTATAAAATGAAGTGATTTGATTATATTTCCAAAAGTATTTTCTATATCACAAAATTGATCAATACATGCAATTCATATTTTAATCGAATACTAAAGTAATTTCAATATGAGAGGATGCAATAATAACTTATATCATTATTTCTTTTATTTAACTCATTCTTCTTAATTATACTTTAAATTCAATTCCTTAGCACATGTCTAGAGCACCCATTGTTTAGATAACATCTTTTATTAGAACCTTGGATAGCTAGACATACTTGCTGAAGAATAATCATATTTTCAACTTAGGAACCCAAGCTCTTTTGGGTCCTTGTAGGTTAGCTATAATTGTTCCTTTTGTAACCCATATTTTCTTAATAGCTATTTTGTCCATGAATTTACAGATTTTAGGATTACAAGGGATATATTTCTGTATCCTCTTGTTGAATTTAACAAACTTAGATCGAACATGAGTAGTAGAAAAACTTTCGGTTTTCTGTTTTTTCCTTTTAGGTTCATCAAATTTGTAATGTATAGATTTAGGAACAACAGAAGAGATTTTACTTAGCTTTTGTTTATCAGTATTATAAGAATCTGTTTTAGAATAATTAAAAACTGTTTTAACAAACATATTCTTAAAAGATTTTTGGGTGTACCAAGGTTGATATCCTAATGTAGCTTTATCAAATTCAGCTCTTTGATTATTTATCATTAGGTTCAATTTTTCAGAGCTGAGGGTAAATCTTTCAACAACAGGTCTTAATTTGTCAACTTCTTTAGTTAATCTTCTGTTATCTTCTGAAAGTAATTCATTGTTTTTCTTAAGTTTATCATGACTTTTAGTAAGAGATTGATCTCTTTGATTTAGTTCTTGATTTTCTTTCATTAAGATTTCAGTTTTACTAGTTAGTTTCAGTTTTTCATCTATTAGAATTTGATTTTCTTTTGAAATTTTTAGATTTAGTTTCTTAAGATTTTTATTCTTTACAGCTAATTTTCTACATTCACTATACAAATCGTGAAAAGCATTTAGTAATTCATCATAAGAGAATTCGTCTTGAAAATCATTTGAGGTAAAAGTAGATTCAGATTTTACCTTGTCTTCCTGTGCCATAAAGCACAAGTCCGTTACCTCTTGTAGTTTCTTGGAGCTAATATCATCATTGTTGCTCCTAACTTTTATTTTCTGGCTTGACTCTTTCTTGGTCAAGGCTTTCTTCCTTTTTATCTCTTTCTTCCTTTCTTCTTGCTTCCTCTTTTTCTTTGTCTTTAGGAAGCTGATTTGCCTCGGAGTCGACTCGGACCTTATTGGAGTCGACTCGGTTATCTTGAGGGTCGACTCTGAAATACTTGGAGTCGACTCGACTGAGGTGGGAGATTCAACACCTTTTTCTGCAGTCTCATTGTTAGAATGTAATTGAAGCACATGAGAGCTAATCTGAGATTTATCATAAATATTTTCTAAAGTATCCAGATCTCCTTAGCAGATAAGCATGCAGAAATTTCATTAAACTTTGTTTCTTGAATAGCACAATATAATATGTTCATAGCATCAGCATTCAATTGTGCTAAGTCCTTTTTATTAAAAGTTTGAGAGAGTATGTGAAGATCATTTATTATGATTTTCCATAAGTAATAGTTTTGTGATTGAATAAAGATGCGCATGCGTATTTTCCAATGTGTATAGTTTATGCCATTAAATAGTGGAGGTGTATTAATTGATTGTCCTTCTCCTAGAAAACTATCTATTTGAGTTGTCATGATCTTTGGCTCTTGATCGTGAGATCAATGATTAAACTTAGAGCACCTGCTCTGATACCACTTGTTGCCCAGTAGATACAACCCAAGAGGGGGGGTGAATTGGGTCTTTCAAAACTTTTATGCTACTTCTAAAACTTTTTGATTAACTATGCTAAGTTGTATAGATGCACAGTGAAAGTTAAACTTAGCAAGGGTTTGATGTATAGACTTCGACTTGATTAAATATGCTTGCAACTAAAGGATGTGCGGATAAGAATTAAGCAAGCAATTTATCTAAGTAAGTAAGTGTGTTAGTTAGACAATAACTAGAGGCATTACAAACACAAAGGACATATAGTGGTTCGGTGCACCCCAGCACCTACATCCACTCCCCAAGACCTCTTGGGAATTTCACTATAATCCTACCGATTACAGCCGGTTGTTTTACAAGCTCACAACCCAACTTGTTGTTTTACGAGCGCACAACGAACTCGGTCGGTTTTCCCAGGCTCACCGACTAGAACCACTCCGATTGTTTTCCCGGGATCACAATCGAACCCTACTCGTTGGTTTTACCCTCGGCTCACCAACAAACCTAACACAATTGGTTTTCCCTTTGGCTCATCAACAAACCTTACACAGTTGGTTTTTCCTTTGGCTCACCAACAAACCTTAACCCCTTGATTCAATCCCTTGATTGAATCAAGTTACAAGATATTAAAACAAAGTATAAAACAAAACAAAGCTTCTTAAACAAGCAAATATGACAATATAAACAAATAGAGTAAAGAGAATCCCTCAAACGAGTTTTGAAGATGAAGGAGCTTGGCTTCTTCTTTACTTGACCCTCTTCTGATTTGGCACGAAGTAGAAGATCACCGAGGCAGCACACGGATGGAGAGGAAGCTTTGGGATTCACTTAGATGCTCTTCTTCTCTCTATTTTACTTTGAATGGCCCTTTTGTGCTTATGGGAGATTTTCCTTGTAATCTCTTTGGAATCTCTTTCCTAAATGATCTCTCCCACTTCCATACCTTCTCCCCTAGCTCTCCTCTTGTTTTTATAGCTTTTGATGGCGTGGAAATAAGAATCTAGCCGTTAGAGACAAAAATAGAGCCGTTGGACACAGTCTGCACTTCCTGACAATATTACCGTTGGGATCGGAGTCGACTCGCGCGATCAGGAGTCGACTCGTGCTTTACTGGAGACGACTCGGCCACTGTTCCAAATTTGAATTATGGTGCATCCTCGACTGGGAGTCGACTCGTCTTAACCCGGAGTCGACTCGCCAACTTCTGGAGCTGACTTGGCAATTTTGGAGTCGGCTCATCCACTGAAGTCCGTGGATCCAATTTTGAATTTTGTCCTCTCGAGTCGACTCGACTGTCCTGGGAGTCGACTCGAATCTCAGAGCCCGAACTCCCGATCCTCTGTCTTTTGGCTCGTCCAGTCTTGGAGTCGACTCGAACTTCCTTGGAGTCGACTCGGCTCTCAGTTTGCGAAACTTGGTCTTCTGCCTTTTTGATGTGAAGCTGTCTTGGAGTCGACTCGAGCTGTCTGGGAGTCGACTCGAATTTCAGAGGCAGTAACTTGGTTTTCTGTCTGTTGATAGTCGCGGAGTCTCGGAGTCGACTCGTGCAATGCGGGAGTCGACTCGAATCTCAGAGTCCCAAAAATGCTCTCTGACTTTTTTCTTGTGTTCCGCTGAGAGTCGACTCTTGCTTTCTTTGGAGTCGACCTACCAACCATCGGAGTCGACTCGCGTTCCACTGGAGTCGACTCGAATCTCAGACCTGAAAACTGCTCTCTGACTTTTCTGCCTGTGACTCCTAGGAGTCGACTCAAACTTCTCCGGAGTCGACTCGGTAAACATTGGAGTCGACTCGAAATCCTCAGGAGTCGACTCGAAGACTATTCTTTTGAATTTTTTCTTTGATTTTACTCTTCCAAATTGAATCCTTTGAACTTTAAGCTTGGGCCAATAAATTGTAGCTTCCTTCCAACTTGAGAGCTTTGGAGGCCTTCTTCCAACTTGCTATGTTCCTTGCAAAATAAATATCTTTCTCCTTGCAACATAAACATTAGTATTTATACTTCAAGGTTTTGTGATCATCAAAATCAATCTTTGGGTCATCAGGATCTACCAAAATACTTTTGGGCTGAAGCAATAAATACTGCATGTCACATTTTAAACCGTGCATTAGTTAGATCTATTTTAAAGAAAACACCCTATGAGTTAATGAAAAATAAGAAGCCCAATATAAGCTACTTTCATGTGTTCGGTTGTAGGTGTTTTATTTTAAACAATGGAAAGGACAATCTAAGTAAATTTAGTGCCAAATCAGATGAGGGGATCTTCTTAGGTTATTCCTCATTTAGTAGAGCATACAGGGTCTTCAACAAGAGAACTCTCGTTGTTGAAGAATCCATACATGTTGTCTTTGATGAAGCTAATGGAGATTCTTCTAGAAAAGAAGAAGATAATGATGCAGGTATACTTGAAGACAGAATGAATGAGTTCTCCATACAAGACAAACAACTTGAGGATGAAGTCAAGGAAGATACAATTCAGCAAGATGAAGAAGATCAACCCCAAGCAACAAATCAAGATCTTCCGAGGGAATGGAGGTATGCACATGGTCATCCAAGGGATCTAATCCTTGGTGATCCCTCGCAAGGGGTAAGAACAAGATCCTCTCTAAGAAATACTAGTAATTATCTTGCTTTCGTTTCACAAATAGAGCCTAAATCACTAGAAGAAGCCGAAAAAGATGATAATTGGATGAATGCTATGCAAGAGGAATTAAATCAATTTGAAAGAAATCAAGTTTGGACTTTAATGAAAAGACCCCCTAATGTTTCAATTATAGGCACCAAATGGGTATATAGAAATAAACTAGATGAAGATGGAGTAGTAATAAAAAACAAAGCTAGGCTAGTGGCCAAAGGCTATAATCAGGAGGAAGGAATAGATTTTGATGAAACTTTTGCTCCTGTTGCTAGGTTAGAGGCTATTAGACTACTTTTGGCATATGCATGCTTCATGGACTTTAAACTCTATCAAATGGATGTAAAAAGTGCATTTCTAAATGGTTATATAATGGAGGAAGTTTATGTAGGACAACCTCCAGGCTTTGAAAACCACTTACATCCAGATTACGTTTATAAATTGCATAAAGCATTGTATGGGCTTAAGCAAGCTCCTAGGGCATGGTATGAAAGATTAAGTAATTTCCTAATTGAAAATAAATTTAAGAGAGGAAATGTAGACAAAACCCTCTTCATTAAAAGAAAAGGAAATGACTTATTGCTTGTGCAAATTTATGTGGATGATATAATTTTTGGTGCTACTAATGATAGTCTTTGTCAAGAGTTTGCCAAGCTTATGCAGGGAGAATTTGAAATGAGCATGATGGGTGAGCTCAACTTCTTCCTTGGGCTACAAATAAAACAATCAGAGGAAGGCATCTTCATCAGTCAATCCAAATATATCAAGGAAATGTTGGAAAAATTCAAGATGAAGGATGCAAAGGAAATTAACACACCCATGGGCTCAAGTTGTAAGCTTGACAAAGATGAAAAAGGTAAAAGTATAGACTGCAAATTGTACAGAGGTATGATAGGCTCTTTACTTTACCTTACTGCTAGTAGGCCAGATATATTATTCAGTGTTTGCATGTGTGCTAGATACCAAGCATGTCCTAAGGAATCACACTTACAAGCTGTTAAAAGAATTTTTAGATATCTAGTAGGGACATCTAATGTAGGCTTATGGTATTCTAAACAATCTGATATAAATTTAATTGCTTATTCCGATGCTGATTTTGCCGGGTGCAAACTCGATAGAAAAAGCACAAGTGGCACATGTCAATTCTTGGGTGCTAATTTGGTTTCTTGGTTTAGCAAGAAACAGAATTCAGTCGCCTTGTCCACAGCTGAGGCTGAGTACATTGCAGCTGGAAGCTGTTGTGCCCAAGTTCTTTGGATTAAGCAACAACTTGAAGACTTCGATATCAAAATGGACAACATACCAATTAAATGTGATAATACAAGTGCAATCAATTTAACAAAAAATCCTGTCCAACACTCTAAATCAAAGCATATCGAAATTAGGCATCACTTTATTAGGGATCATGTGCTGAAAAATGATGTGATGATTGAATATGTATGTACTGAAAATCAATTGGCCGATATCTTTACAAAGCCCCTTTGTAAAGATAGGTTCAACTTCTTAAGGAATGCTTTGAGCTTGTATGATCCTAGCAAATAAATTCAACTTGTATTGCAATGCTTTGCTACTCAAGCTAGTAATCCACCTCAAGGTCAACATAAGTGAAAGCATGAATCCATCTAAGCTAAATGACGAACTGTTTGACTTTTCGGAGGATGGTTACCCTCCCTTGGACTCTTCATAGAGATATTTTCAGAGCCTATTTCATAGGTATTCGAAATTTGGTCAAACATTCCTCATTTCAACATTAATAATTCAAAAATCATTATCAAACCTCTATAGGATGTATTATTAAGAGGGAGGATCACAAACAAACTCATTCTGTATTCACCAAAAGAAATCATATTGATTAGTGTGATTAAATGAAACAAATTAGGAAAAGATAAAAATCAGTCTGAAATTTTTCAGTGCCGGAGACGTCTCTGGCAAATCGCAGAGACGTCCCCCCGGCGAGATGTCTCGCCTTAGTCGCGGAGACGTCTCGGGGACCGAACGAGGGTTTTTAAAATAGGTCGAAACAGCTCGAGCCGACCCGAGCTATCCCTTTCATCCCCGACAAAAATAAAAACCCTAGCCTCCATTTTCTCTCCAACACAAACCCTAGCCTCTTTCTCCTCATTTCCCTAGGTTTTCCATTCAATGGCACCTAAAAGAGCTAGGAGGACTGGTGGGAGGCGTCCTAGGGCAGCGACCGACGGTGAGGAACGGAGGGAAGAGCCTTCCGCGCCGTCTCCTCCGGTTGCTCCGCCAACCGCGACTATTTTCTGTGCGAATCGCACAGTAACCATTGGAAGGTACATAGATTTTCATTTTCTAGATAGTGAGGGGTTCTCTATTGGAGAGAGACTCCGTGCCCAAGGTTGGGAACACCTTTGTACACTCAATACATCGACCTACCCCGGCCTGGTTAGAGAACTATTTAGCAATATGGCCTTAGGGGACTTAGGGTACACTGCATATGTCCGGGGGACATTGGTAGAAATTAATGAGGATGTCCTATCTAGTGTCTTGCAAATTCCTAAAGACGGTGAGGCTCCGACCTCACATCCCCAAAGGAAAATAGCCCTAAACTTGCTTTTAGGACGAGAGGACTGCGGCCCTCTCGATGTGGTTAACTCCCAAGACCTGAATGCCGAGATGAGACTCCTTTTGAGTATTGTCAACCGAGTCTTATTTCCTAAAACCGGCCGCTTTGATTTTGTTTCGGAGCGAGACCTAGTTATCATGCACCACATCCTACTAGGGATTCCCCTAAACCTCCCTAGACTTATGTTGAACTACATTGCTACATGTCATAGGTATTCTAGGTTTAGCATACCTTATGGGATGATCCTTACCCTACTCTTCAAACATTTCAAAGTACCCGTTCCAGAAAATGAGCCTGCAAAACCCTTGAGAAACACCGACTATTATAATGAGAGCACAATGCGAAGAATGGAGTTTCACAAGGTAGATGGGTCATGGGTCAAGGTACCAAAGAGAAAAGCTCAAACCCTAGAGCCTGAGATCCCACTTCAGGAGCCTGATCACCACTCTCCTCCACATAGCCACATGGACTTTCCTGATGTACCCTCCAGCTCAGCTGGACCTTCCACATACATGCCACCACCTCCTCCAGTCAGTGGGCCCTACTCCCTATCAGAAGACCAGATGCGCACTTTAGCATCTGTTATTTGCCAGCAGATGAGGGAGGAGATGAGATCGATGATCTCTACTGAGTTGGCCCCCATCAGAGCCTCACATGAAGGGATTCTACAAGAGCTGAAGGAAATTAGAGCTCAGATAGAAGCTACAGCGCAAGAACTAGTTAGTGTGAATGCCACCCAAGCCTTCAGATCAATTGAGCTACAAGACAGCTTGAGGACCATTTCAAATAGCCTTCAAGAACTGACAAGCCCTGGAGGTAATGTGGGCACTGTGGTTGCCCAACTTCGAGGAAGAATTGAAAGGGCAAGCATTGAATTTGAAGCACTAGTGGCAGCCTTTCATCAGTCCCAGGGAGAGCAGTTCAAAACATTACTAGATTCCATCAATGCATTTATAGATGCAGCTTGTAGGGCTTATGAGCAACGTCGCCGATGAGGGACATTTTGTAGACATCTAGGGTTCTTCTTTTGTAAACCCTAGGCTCATTTTGAAACACTTTTTGTATTAGAAATGAATACTTGTAATGATCTCCTCCTTTAACTTTGTAATGACTTCAAAGGTTTACAATGATATATGAATGACATACAATTTCTTTTGAAACCTTGTGTACATTTCTGACTCTGTATATGTGATTCTATGATGTGCCTTAAAGATCTCATAACATACCTTAAGTGCTCAAATTTGACACAATTTATGAATGCATACAAAACAGGGGGAGCACATCTTGTGGTAACTATTTAAAACAAAAAGAGGAGTCTGAAATGAATTCCAGAACAAAGGGGGAGTGGTATGAATGACTGAATTCATTAATAAAAATAACTTGGACAAGGGGAGCAATAACTTGAATACCCTTGAGTGGTTCATGGTACTATGCTGAATTTTACTAGAAAGTATGCTTTAAGCACCTAAGGATAATTTGTCCCCTTCATTGTTGATGACAAAAAGGGGGAGTAGAAAAACACATTTGTAGAACCAATATATGAAATGCAAAATACAAAATTTACGATCATACTCGAAAGTTGAATTAGAAGAGTTAAAATTGAAGAATATTGGCTTTAAGATAATTGCCCTTCTGGAAAAAAAAGGGGGAGTCAAAAAGGAACTTAGCTCTCAATTGTCTTTAGCATCCATCTACATTTTAACTTGATTGAAATTCAGTAGATATGCTAAAATTGCCTAAGAGCTATTAAGATCAATTTTATGCATAAGGATAGAACTGAAAATTGACTATTTTGAATTATGCACATTGTATCTAGCGCTAATCAAAACATCAGACTTGTACATCTGATCAAATACTGTGTATATGTTTAAATTTCGAATTTTGCATATACTCAGTGTTTTGTCATCATCAAAAAGGGGGAGATTGTTGACCCCCTAATGAATTTTGATGAATACAAAACATTAGAGTATAGTTCCATTTATCTTAACAATTTACTTGAGAATTTTAGGTGTTTAATTAAGAATATTGTTAAGAAATGTCTAGGCAAGTTCTCATAATTTTTATGAATTTATTGAAGAATTTTTTAAGTTGAAGAAAACAGATCAGGGACAGCCGAGACGTCTCCGGTTTGTCCCAGAGACGTCTCTGGCACAAACAGGAAGAACTGGCACGTCGGGAGACGTCCCCGGCACCTGGCGAGGCGTCTCGCAGGGTCGGAGTCGACTCTCTCAGTAGCGGAGTCGACTCTCTCAGTGGCGGCAGAAAGGCTGATTTCAAGAGATGCGCGCGAGCCGTCTCCACAGGACGAGGAGTCGTCCTCGCAAGTAAAAAGCAGACTTCCCGAGTCGTCCCCGAGGTAGCGGAGTCGGCTCTCTCAGGGTATTCCAGAGGATGTCTTTTTCAGTGATAAGGTAGCGGAGACGTCCCCTGAAAGAGCGGAGTCGACTCTCTCAGAGAATTCCAGAAGACATGTTTTTCGGAGATATAACGGCGGAGTCGTCCCCAAGGCAGCGGAGTCGTCCCCATGCAAAAAGCGCAAACAAGCCGAGACGTCCCCGTAAAGCGCCGAGGCGACCCTCTCAGAAAAACAGAAAAACAAGGATTCAAACCGTTCATAATCGGAGTCGCCCCCGTAAAGCGCCGAGTCGACCCCAAACATCGTCAAAAGTAAAATCTTACAGCCGAGACGTCTCGCGATGAAGCGGAGACGTCTCCGAAGCGCCTGGGACGCGACTGACAACTTTTGCAGGTTTGGTTTGAATTTCAAATCTCTTTAACTTTATCTCTAACGGCTATATTTGCTTTTTGGGCTATAAAAGGGAGCTCTTAAGTGCTTTCCAACAACTTCTCAAAAACCCAACACAAGATCATTCAAGAGAGAAGAAAGAAAAAGAGGTTCAAGGGAGTTAGTGCATTCAAGTGAAGAAATCAAGTGCCTTCAACCTTCCCAAGTGATTTCGTGCTCAACTACTCTCTTCCGCTAGGCATTCAAAGCTCACATTCAAGCCAACGCGATCCACATCGGAAGAAGCACCATTTCCCACGCTTCCAATGGCTAAAAGGGTTCTTCCGGGTTTCATTGTTTATCATTGTTATATTTGCTTATTTAGAGCTTTCAAATCTTTTGTAAAACTTTTTCAATATTGTGCTTGTTCCAGTCAAGAGACTTGGAACAAGGGAAAGGCGTCCCAAGCCTAGGTGAAATTGGGGGTTTTAGGGTTCGTTGTTAGCCCGGTGTAAAACAACGAGTTGGGTAGTGCACTCGCAAAACTACCGTACTGTAATCTTGGATTATAGTGGAAATTCCCAAAGGTGCTTTGGGGAGTGGATGTAGGAGCAGTGGAAGCTCCGAACCACTATAAAAGCTTGTGTTTGCGATTGTCTGTTTTCATACCTTTATTTTTACTTTAGCTCATACATTTGTGTGTTTTATTAGACAAAAAGTTTTAAAACACCCAATTCACCCCCCTCTTGGGTGACCATCTCTGGGCAACAAAAGTGTTTTGAGATCTGCACAATGGGTGATCCTTAACTATGGGCTATATAATAAAAATACTTTGAAATCTGTGCAGGCGGATAAATGATGAGATTCGGAGTGCCTTGAAATACATGTGGTGGGTGATCCTTAATTATGGGCCGCATATTAAGAATGCTTTGAGATTTATGCAAGTAGATGAATGAATAAAGGGTTTCGGAGTGTTTTGAGATCTGCACGATGGGTGATCCTTAATTATGGGCTACATACAAGGAATATTTTGAAATCTATGCAAATGGATAAATGAAGAGATTTAGAGCGCTTGGAAATATGCACAGTGGGTGATTTTAACTATAGGCCACATTCTAAAGATGTTTTGAGATCAGACGAATGAATGGTTTCGGAGTCAGTTGAGATTTGCGTGGTGGGTGATCTTTAACTATTAGTCATATACTAATAATGCTTTGAGATTTGTGCAAGTGGATGAATGAAGGTGTTTGGAGTGCTTTGAGATCTATGCAGGACAATGAATGAAAGTGTTGGGAGTGCTTTAAGATCTATATGGTGGGTGATCTTTAATTATGGATCATATGCTAAGATTTTTTTAATATCTATATCAGAACTTCAGGAAACAAACAACTAATATGAAGGACATTTTGGTTAAAATATAATTTTATGCTATAACATGATGGCCACGTGATACCATCGTGTCAACAAAGGTGAACGATAGGACCAGTAAAGCTCGATAAGTTGGTCTGAAACTTTTTTAAGTTGAGGAGATATTTCTGAAAAACGTTCAAAGTCGAGGGGCCACTAGAATTTACCCAAAAGCTTATGCTTCTAGATTTTATTGAATCCTTAAAATCTTTTGGCTTGTGATTTTGATTAAGATTATTTGGAATTAAAGAATTCATTGCAATGATAATTAAAGGTAAGAAAGATGCAAACCCGAGTAAGTTGGGGGAGGTCCTTGTTCCAGGTGTTGCATCCCAGGTACTTGAGCCTGGGTAATCTAATTTCAATAGGTTTCCGTACCTCACTCTTGAAAAAAAAAAAGGAGACCTTTTTTTTAATAAATCATTTTTTTTTTTTTTTTTTTTTTTTTGCTTAAGAAAAGAGGAAGGGGAGGAAGGGACAAGCCTACCCCCACGTAGCAGCCCCCACCCCGCTAGGAGAATGTTCGATGTGGACAGAAATGACCGTGTGTTGGGCATCCCAGCCGATTTTACTTATATCCTCTCCACCCATGGGCTCAGCTCGGATACCCTTCTGGGCTCCGGCACGAATTTTCTGTATGAGTACATCACACCAGGCACCATCGAGGCTACCAGTGGATCAGTAACCCTTCTAAATTCCGTGTCCAAGCAGGAAGCATCCAGTCTTCATAATTTAATCGAAGCCCACGTATTTCAAACTCAAAACTACTTGGTTGGAAGTAAGGTCCCATTCCACTGAGCTACCACCTCAGTGGCCTATATCGTTCTTTTAAAAGTAAGAAATTAGCATATAACCGTAAAAATTTTCTGAAGCGGGTATTGTGCCCGGATGGAAGAAATTTACTTGTTTAATCTACTTCCTCCTCTCTATTCGCACTTACAATTCGAACACTCTAACGTTATGCTTAATGCCTTTGGGACCCATGTCATAATTTATATTTCTGTCACATCTCTATATTTATCATATAAAGCAAACTTGTTAGTTGACTTCTAAATGACTAGATGTTCAACTTATTTATGGTATTTTTTGAAATTTTTATCATTATTAAATGCATTCTTTCACCTTAGGTTAGATCCTCCCCTCCTTACCTAAGAAAGAAACAAAAGAAAAATAACAAGCAGAAGTGGACAAATTGTCCATGTTGGGCCCTCGCATGCATCACATGCATTCAACAATATTAATCATCTATGACATTTTAAATAATATATCTGAGTCTAACAACCCACATTCTTAGGTTGAAATGCCTGCCTCCATTTTTTTTTTTTTTTGCCACTTAAAACACTATTGACAACTTTATATCATCACTCTTTTAGGAGGTGAATTGGAGCATTAGCAAGAGCAAAGTGCAGCTTGAAGAACCCATAAAATCAATGATAAATTGCTAGAACACCGGAGTTAGGATTATAATTTTATCTCTATTATGCTAATGAATAAAGATTATTTTCGCATACCATGCTGGCAAAGACTTCTCAGATACCCAGGAATTGAATTGGCTAAGTTTGCAATTTCGATAATATTTTCCGATATATATTGCCATGCTAGGTAGAGATTATACGCCAAGAATAACAACACTTGCATGCTTAATGTAAACTTAGATTACTTAAAAACTGCATGTACAAGTCAGAATAATGTCATGCATCAATATATGATGCACTTTGCATGACAATAGTTGCATAATATCTGTCATCTTTTTAAAATTTACTATGATGTTGGGTTTTTTTTGTCATCTTCTTAAAATTTACTATGTAAATTTACTATGACCAAATTTTTTTTTCATGTACAAGTAATTAGTTTAAGACTCAATCACTATGACTTTATGCATAAAAGATAATACAATCTAAGAATGTTAATAGGGTGAATGCTTGAATATTTTACATATCTCTAAAATGGATGGATAGTTTTAATTGAAATTAAATAGGATGGTTTCGGTGATGGCTTTAAAAATCATTTAATTTCAGTTTTAGCTGTGGTTTTGGTTATTCTCTTATGTGAAGTAGAATCCAATAGCAAATCCAAAACTAAATATCTGATATTTAATTTTCTTAATACTTTTTATATTTAATTTAAGTTCAAATTACTAGCTCCATGAAAATACCACCCAACATATCCAATCCTAACCTTCTATCCTCTTAAAATACATAAATTTTTTGAAATCAATACAAAATATTAAATATTTTTAAATTTTTTGGTTCAATTTTCGATTTAATATTTTTTTATACCAATAATGTTTTTTTATTTTTAAAATTATTTGGTTTTGGCAAGCTATTGGATCTTTTCATGGACATCTCCGGTACAACTCACCGAATCTATCTCGTAGATATCCGTAGTACAACCCAAGTTGACTAAAGGAAAAGCTCAGCATGTCCCACCACAAGCTAGCCAATATCAAAGAAATCCAAATTAAGTTGATTTGGCTCAACCAATCTCTAGGAAGGAATCACGGTAGATTGAAAAACTTGCTCTAAGCCTTAGTCTCTACTAAAGTTTTTGTTGTATTTAAGAATGAAATATAAATCACCTGAAAAACCCAATTTATCGATATTTTTTTGCAAATTGACATTCTATCCGAATGAATGAAAAACTCTTCCTCATATATTGTTGTAAAAAAAAAAAAATTATAATACCCATCCTTTTTGCCCATATATGCACACATGCAAGGAGAGAGGGTCCATGATTAGCCATCATCCATGTGTTCATTAAACCCTGATGCCCCAATTGCAGCATTTATGAGTCATGCAACGCAACCCCATCTCACGTGGTCAACATCCAATCCCCCAAACTCCAGCAATCAAAGGCAAGCACGTAGAGAGAGAATGCCTTACCTCCACCCTGCACCCCCCAAAAGAACCCACCCTCCTCCAGCCCAATCCTGTTCATGTATGCATTGGTCAGAGAACATGATAAAAAGAAAAGAAAAGAAAAAAAAACAGAACAGGAGAAAAAAGAAAGACCCAGATCTTTGTACCCCCACCTTTCTCCAAGTCACCGCAGAGGGTAGTTTATTAGACCCACACCTTCATGGACCTTCAACTCCCATCCACTCATCCACTCTTTTCATTGTTTTTTAAAGCTCTCCTTTTAGAATGATAAGGGCTTCTATCCCCCATATCTTATCCGCAACACCTTGATGGTCCTTCAGATCCTATCCAATCGCCCCCATTTTTTTATTTTCTTTTTCATAAATAGTTTTTAAAACCGATGAGGGGCTCTAATTAGGGCTAGCTATGGGATGAGTTTCGGGGCTAAATTATATTCATTTTTAGTTAAATTTTAGGTCGGATCTATTTAAAATTTAATATTTTTTGTTGTCAAATTCGGCTAAGGATCAATTTTACTTCTCATACTATATTCATGCATGAGTCGAAACTTAAGTTTTGGAAAGAGTCATTGCTCCTAGAACTAAAAGCTAATTAGATTCATAGATAGGTAGAGCTCATGAAATAAAAAAATTAGCCAGGATCCAAAAAAAAAAAAGAAAAAAAAGAGAGCCTAATTATGAGAAATTATTGTTTTTTTTTTTTTTTTGCTGAATAGGTAAGAGATAGTACCATCCAAACTTTTTGATTTTTTTTTCCTTGGTACCTTTTTCTTATTGCTCTTTTACATGTACTAAGTAACAAAAAATGGTAGGAGGCAGATGGATTAAAATAAGAAAAAGGGAAGAAAGATAAACTCAAATATAACAAATTGTTAATATTCAATTCAAACCAAAGAAAGGCTAGATGATAGAGTTTCTTTTTTTTTCTATTTTTTGGACAAGTGCAGTTTGAGGGGTATGGAGAATCCCAATGCTGAGACTGAAACAGCAGTGTGGAGGCCAAATAAATATACCGCTTGCCCCTCCATTCCCCCCGTCATCTCCCTCCTGATGAGCCCCTCCCTCCCTTCCCTTCTATCACTAATATTTAATTAATTTATTTTCACATGACAATGTCCTCCTCTCATAGATCGACACCCCTTTCAAAATTCTAATTAATTAAGACTACCATCCCTCTCTCTCTTCCCCTCCTCCCATAAATCGTCTGTTCTCCACTCCGATGAGAGAGGAGCGGTCCGACATGTCCGAGGACGAGGACGGGGGAGGTGGCTCCGCCAAGAGCCGGGGCGGCGGAGGCGCTCCGCCGCCCTTCTCCGATCAGGTGCTGGAGAACGTTCTCGAGAACGTTCTCCAGTTCCTGAGCTCGCGCGGGGACCGGAACGTCGCGTCCCTGGTGTGCCGGTCCTGGTACCGGGCCGAGGCCCAGACCCGGCGCGAGCTCTTCATCGGCAACTGCTACGCCGTCTCCCCTCGGCGGGCCACCGAGCGGTTCCGCCGCGTCCGGGCGGTGGTCCTCAAGGGGAAGCCCCGCTTCGCGGACTTCGGCCTGATCCCCAACAACTGGGGCGCCCACTTCCACCCCTGGGTCTGCGCCATGGCCGCCGCCTACCCCTGGCTCGAGAAGATCTGCCTCAAGAGGATGTCCGTCGCCGATGGCGACCTCTCCCTCCTCGCTTACTCCTTCCCTAATTTCAAGGAGCTCTCCCTTATTTGCTGCGAAGGTTTCAGCACCGCCGGCCTCGCCGTCATCGCCGAGAAGTGCAGGTGAGAGCTTTTCTCCAATCTCCTCCATATTCCCGATTATCCGTTACTGAATACCATCGATTAGGAAGCCAATGATGCTAACTTTTGTAGATTTAGATGTGGGTTTCTCGTTTTGCGATGGGTGCTTGATTGATGGGTTTGTTTTTAGGCATCTTCGAGTGCTAGATCTGATAGAGGACTATTTGGAGGATGACGAGGATGAGATGTCGGACTGGATGTCGAGGTTTCCGGAAACGACCACCAGCTTGGAGTCGCTTGTGTTTGATTGTGTAGGCAGTGCGGTCAATTTCGAGGCCTTGGAGGCGCTTGTCACCCGCTCGCCCGCCCTGCGGCGGCTGCGGGTGAACCACCACGTCTCCGTGGAGCAGCTCCGCCGCCTCATGGCGCTGGCGCCCCAGCTGACTCACCTCGGCACTGGGTCGTTCGGATCGGCTGCCGCCGCAATCCCCCAAGGAGGGAACAATGTGGTCGATCTGGTGAATACCTTTGCTGCCTCCAAGTCACTCGTTTGCCTCTCAGGCTTTCGCGATGTGGCGCCTCAGTACCTCCCGGCCATCTACCCTGTCTGCGCCAACCTCACCTCCCTCAACTTCAGCTTTGCGGATATCAGCGCCGAGGAGCTCAACCCAGTGATCCGCCACTGCCACAATCTTCAGAATTTCTGGGTATTGATCGCTACCGGCTTATATAGTCCTATATTGATTTGTGTTGGGATTTCCATTTCAAACTTTGGTCTCTGTGGGTTGTGCTTCAGGTGCTTGATACGGTGCGAGACGAAGGGCTTCAGGCAGTGGCAGCGACATGCAAGGACCTCCGGGAGCTGAGGGTGTTTCCTGTGGATCCGACGGAGGACTCTGAGGTGTCTGTCTCTGATGTCGGCCTCGTTGCGATCTCTGAAGGCTGTCGGAAGCTCCGTTCCATTCTTTATTTCTGCCAGCAGATGACCAACGCGGCCGTCGTGACCATGTCCAAGAATTGCCAGGATCTTGTGGTGTTCCGCCTCTGTATCATGGGTCGGCACCGCCCCGATCACGTTACTGAAGAGCCCATGGACGAGGGTTTTGGGGCTATAGTAATGAACTGCAAGAAGCTCAGGAGGCTCTCTGTGTCTGGGTTGCTCACTGACAAGGCATTTGCTTACATTGGGAAGTATGGCAAGCTGGTGAGGACGCTTTCTGTTGCTTTTGCTGGGAACAGTGACTTGGCGCTGAGGTATGTTTTGGAAGGGTGCACCAAATTGCAGAAACTTGAGATCAGGGATAGCCCATTCGGGGATTCTGCTCTTCTTGCGGGGCTTCACCATTACTACAACATGAGGTTCCTCTGGATGTCTTCTTGCAAGCTGTCAGTAAGGGGTTGCAACGAGGTGGCTCAAAGGTTACCTCACTTGGTGGTAGAAGTCATTAGGGACAGAGATGAGGATGATGATGGTGAGTTTGTTGAGAAGTTATACATGTATCGATCTCTAGCAGGGCCAAGGACCGATGCACCACCTTTTGTGAAGATCTTGTAGTAGTACTCTCTCCATATTGACTGGAGGGGAAGAAAATATTTGCCATTTCTTTGTGGATCAGCCAAGGAGCTTATTTTTGATTGGGTAGTTGATTTGACATTGATGCAGGGAGGGTGAGTCTGTTGGGTGTTTTTCATATCCCATCACACAGAGTTCGTATGCTCCATGCCAAGAAGAAAACTCCTGTATTTTTTGGTTCCATTATTACTTCTGCATCATGGTTGGGCTGTGGGATGACACTTGCAGTAAATCATAAGCAACTGTATCATTAGTTCAGTGCATCTCTTTGTTCCAGTTGAAAATCCCGCAAATTTGATGAAGTGGAAGAAGAAAATGAACTCAAAGTTATGTAATATCAGTACGTCATTATTTATACGTATCTACCTGAATTAGAGTTCATGGAGCAAGGCTGCACAGTAATATTTGAGCAAGTCCGGGTGGGATTTTGATGGTAGGTGATATTTGGAAGTCTCAGACAATAACTTCATGGTGGCCTCTCCTTCTATCAAGCACTATGGATAAGTAATACAGGTGCATCGTTGGATCACTTCGCTTTGGGGACCGGTGTTCAAGTCCCGAGGTGAATTTGATCTTTGATAATTTTATTTGTTGATTGCATAATTTGAAGTCATATGTGGAAGAGTTAACTCTGAATGTTTCTTAGTCCATTTTATCTGGTTCTGTTATTGTCCAGTCATATAAACATAAAATTTCTGTAGAAATTGAAGATCATCATTCTCACCTTTTTTTCCTCGTATATCACTGTTGCATTGCTACATTAAATGCACTGGCCATAAAGTATTAAAATCATTTCTCTACAGTAGTCTGGTACAAATAGTTATATGCTTAGGCCCTACTAATGATTTGGTCATGGAGACTTGGGCATGCCACAGCCCGAAGATTTTAACAAGCCATGAGTCTTCCATTCATATGGTCTACATGAGTTAGGTTATGGTCCACGACAGAAAGGAACAGTTCATTGATTGAAATCACTACCATCATATTAGTGCACCTTTTGGACCGCAAGCCATTGGTTCTTCTGCTCGGATTGGTGGGCAGGTCAGCTGCCTCTATCATCTGTGGTCCATCTAGCTTAAATGGACTTGGCTCCACTTATGTTAATCGCATTCACCAAATCCCTGATGTTATGCCATAGATTCTACAGCCTACATGATAAAGTTTGGCAGCTTTGGCTCTTTGTGATTTTTCCCCCTCTTCGTACTTATCTTCAGACAATAGTTTAGAAGGATGGATGGCTCTCTTAAAAATCTTTTGCTTTCTTGATTTAGATTTAGACCTTTTCAACTTACTATTTGACACAGCTGAAGATCAAAATACTATTCTGAATATTATGGATTCTCCAAGTTCTGACAGGCCTTGAAGGACCCAGCTATAATTTTTGAATGGTTCAGTTTACTGTTATATGTGATTTATGGCACTGTTTGGTCTTGAATTCCACATATTATAATAGACTTAAATGATTAGATAGAACACTATTCTTTCTTTTGGTTTGAATGACAAGATTAAACTGAAAGTTTATAGGTAAACTGAAGATCTTTGCATCATATTAACAAGGATGATGCATTGATTTACATCATCCTTTGGTTTCCTTTGCTCTATGTTTCTAAGATGTTTAATAGTACCTTCTACTACTGCGAGGAAGATGACTACAGCAGATTTTTTGTTTGAAGGCTTGTTTTTGGTGCTTACCTTTGGGCATCCATCTTCCCAAAGAAATGAAAATGACCCATCCATTGCAGTTCATCCAAAAGCATTTTTTGGATATCGGCCAGTGGGGCCAAAGGATTGTGGGGAATCAGGATTAGGAACTATCAGTCTTTAACTTTTTATGTAAATCGCTTGATGTGTGCATGTCAAACTGTCGATTTAATTGACGGTACAACTGAGGTGCACTGCACGGTAGAGAAAGGAAACAGAGAGAATATTTTTAGTGCAAGTCTATCATCTTTATGATATATTAGACTGAACATAGAAGTGGTTTATTAACACCTCAAATTTATGAATTTAGGACTTATTCAATGGTCACACTTCTCTGCTTAGCAATCAGAGTTTCTGATTTGAGCCCCAGCTGTGACATCTCAAGTATTTTGGTTCTAAGTAATTATAGTGTGGATGGGTCTCCCTCCCTTTCTCTCTTAAAAAAAAAAAAGGAAGATGGTTTATTAATGCATCAAATTTGATGGTGCTAGCTGGTTTGCTGGTAAACTCTCAAGGTAATTGCACTATTTGCTTAGGATAGGACCTTGCTAATGATGGTTAGGAATATTTCAGATTTCATGGACTGGCATGTCAAAAAAAATTATCTCAAATTTCAGTGATTTGAGATGAATTGGTTTATAAGCCAAGCAAGCTATGACAAACCCAAGATCTTGAGCTTATGAAACAACATGTGTTCCCAAATCTGCAGTTTCCCCAGTATGATGATGGAAAGAATTTAAACTAACCTAAATGAGATACATACATATAGAAGGCTAAACCTAAAATTGAAAAGAAACGTCAGAGCTGGCATCATATTTCTCCACTTGATTTTCTTTTTATTCTGAACTGCTAAATCTGACATATGAGCTAAGGACTTTAATGTCAAGTTTGTAAAAAGGAGCCAGAGTTACAGTGCTACCAAATTCAGACAAACATCTAAGTTACTGGTTTTTTTCTTTTGAAGGGAAATTTACTTTGAGTTCTAGTTGTTGCCAAATGACCCTGCATAAAATTTTGAGATGATTGATTCCGTAAGCGTACTATGACCAACATAAACAAAATTTGTCGTTAAGTTTCTACACTGCAATGTCCCAACCACCGATCTCTTCTATCTTTTCTGAGAGAAAGTCATACAAGTTGGGTCAATATTTGCAATTGTTGCTATACAAGCAATCCACTGATTTCAAATCCTTTCAGATACTTTCATTGATGTCGCCATCCAACGAATGGTCAAAAGACACTGATAAAGCTACAATTATGATGTCCAACTCTACTGCACAAAATGCAATGATATTGAGGATCTACCTGATAAGCTCGGAAGAAAAGCCAATAAAATCTAGATACACTTCTATAGATCTTGTGCATAAGCTGTAGATTATTATATATATATATATAAATTTGCCTCAATTTAAATCAGTGGGTCAAGAATTTTTTGAAATCAAATGCAAGGTGGGTGTTGCATAGTTTCTGAGGAAAGGTGGAATTACAGTCTCTTTCTTTTCAGGAACAAGGAAATCCTTTCTGTTGCTGGAAATTGGACCCGGGGGCTGCCGCGAAGCCGGAGAAGGAGGAGCTCCGCTGCTACAGGGGGCGGACGGCGGTGCGCCGGCCGGCTGCGTCCTCCACCGTGGGGCATGGGAGCGTCCGAGGAGGGGAGTGGTGCGTCCAGTCCTGCCCTGTCCTGCAAAAAAGCCGGTGGCTGGGCTCCCCGGCGTCGGCCCTCCGATGCCTAAGTCAGAGGGGGCAAGTATGTGGAGAGAGCGGGGAGGAGAGTATGTGGAGAAGACACAGAGGATATTTGGATAAGATCAAGAAGATGAAAGGGATGATGTCATCAATTGTGTCTGTGCTTCCTCCCACCCCCTCCCGGAGGGTCCAGTCCGGGGAGTTTTTGTTAGGGGTTTCTCAGAGTTCGTCCGGAGAGTCCTCAGAGTCCCCCTCCCCCCCCCCCGAGTCCCCCTCCTCTTCCCCCCAGGCTTCCTTTTATAAAAGGATTTGGTTACCTGGGAGGTGGCAGGAGGTTTGTCCTGTTCTGTGATAATTGGGCACGATTTGGCCCATTAATGGCGTGGTGGAAAATAAGGCCGAATCAGACCGGAACCAGGGAGTTGTCACGGTCGATCGGACCTGTTGGGGTGGTTGAACCGCCGGCCGTGGTGGGCCTGGGGTCCGTGGATGGTAAGTGCATTTATTACCAAGTGAACCGGCGGTCAGGGAGAGCCATACGCTTTGATGGTTCAGTGATCCGGAGATCGCCTTGAGCCGTGTTCATTAAATGACTGAATGCATCGGAGACTTGAGGGGGTCTCGTGCATTAATGGCAGGTCGTGCCGAATACCTGCGGAGATCTTATGCCTTGATGGCTTGGAGATAGCGGCAGGTTGTAGTGGAGTTGTCAGGTGGAAATTGGATATTTGGCTAAGGCATGGGCTTGGCCTGCTGTGCTCGGCCTTCTGGTCTCGGCTCTCTGGTCTCGGCCTTCTGGTCTCGGCTCTCTGGTCTCGGCTCTCTGGTCTCGGCCTTCTGGTCTCGGCCTTCTGGTCTCGGCTCTCTGGTCTATGAGCTCGAGAGCGGAAGAGCTCGATCACTTAGGATGAGCTCGAGAGCGGAAGAGCCCGATCACTTAGGATAAGCTCGAGAGCGGAAGAGCTCGAGAGCGGAAGAGCTCCATCACTTAGGATGAGCTCGAGCTTGCTGATGGATTTGGGTGCTATAATTACATTTGTGGGGTGGTCCATTTTTCCACCAACACTATCCCCCGACTTCCGAGTCCGAGCTGCTTTTTGGCTCGGGCGAAGGAAGTAGTTCAGTCATCGATCGTCCTGGTGCTGTGAGCGTTCTTACACCAAGGTGACTGAAGACGCTTTTTCTGCTCGGAGTCCGTTCTTTGGGGACGTCGGCAGAGAAGAATCCAAGTAAAGATAAATGAGAATGTAAAGACATTAAATGAATGGGTACCTTGTACCGTGTGCGTCCTTGCGCCGAGGCGACTGAAGACGCTTCTCTGCTCGGACTCCGTTCTTTGGGGACGTCGGCAGAGAAAAGTCCAAGAATAAAATAATGTAAAGACATTAAATGAATGGGTACCTTGTACCGTGTGCGTCCTTGCGCCGAGGCGACTGAAGACGCTTCTCTGCTCGGACTCCGTTCTTTGGGGACGTCGGCAGAGAAAAGTCCGAGAATAAAATAATGTAAAGACATTAAATGAATGGGTACCTTGTACCGTGTGCGTCCTTGCGCCGAGGCGACTGAAGACGCTTCTCTGCTCGGACTCCGTTCTTTGGGGACGTCGGCAGAGAAAAGTCCAAGTAAAGATAAATGAGAATGTAAAGACATTAAATGAATGGGTACCTTGTACCGTGTGCGTCCTTGCGCCGAGGCGACTGAAGACGCTTCTCTGCTCGGACTCCGTTCTTTGGGGACGTCGGCAGAGAAATCCAAAAATAGAAGAGCGGGCTGAGCTCGTTGGCTGAAGACGATGGAGCACGAGCCGAGCTCGTCCGGTCAGAGAGGACCGCTACTCATCTCGATATCTCGAGCATCCCTATAGCCGGGGCATCCCGACGTCTCGGGGCATCCTGACCGTGGTCAGGGTAGGAGCACGAGCCGAGCTCGTCCGGTCAGAGAGGACCGCTAACTCATAGCCGATGGAGCACGAGCCGAGCTCGTCCGGTCAGAGAGGACCGCTAACTCATATCCCGACGTCTCGGGCGTCCCTATAGCCGGGGCATCCCGACGTCTCGGGGCATCCTGACCGTGGTCAGGGTAGGAGTACGAGCCGAGCTCGTCCGGTTAGAGAGGACCGCTAACTCATAGCCGATGGAGCACGAGCCGAGCTCGTCCGGTCAGAGAGGACCGCTAACTCATATCCCGACGTCTCGGGCGTCCCTATAGCCGGGGCATCCCGACGTCTCGGGGCATCCCGACGGATCGGGGCATCCCGACGTCTCGGGGCATCCTGACCGTGGTCAGGGTAGGAGCACGAGCCGAGCTCGTCCGGTCAGAGAGAACCGCTAACTCATAGCCGATGGAGCACGAACCGAGCTCGTCCGGTCAGAGAGGACCGCTAACTCATAGCCGATGGAGCACGAGCCGAGCTCGTCCGGTCAGAGAGGACCGCTAACTCATATCCCGACGTCTCGGGCCATCCCGACGGATCGGGGCATCCCGTTGCGGCAGGGCATCCCAATATATTGGGGCATCCTGACGTCTCAGGGTAGGAGCACGAGCCGAGCTCGTCCGATCAGAGAGGACCGCTAACTCATAGCCGATGGAGCACGAGCCGAGCTCGTCCGGTCAGAGAGGACCGCTAACTCATAGCCGATGGAGCACGAGCCGAGCTCGTCCGGTCAGAGAGGACCGCTAACTCATATCCCGACGTCTCGGGCGTCTCTATAGCCGGGGCATCCCGACGTCTCGGGGCATCCTGACCGTGGTCAGGGTAGGAGCACGAGCCGAGCTCGTCCGGTCAGAGAGGACCGCTAACTCATAGCCGATGGAGCACGAGCCGAGCTCGTCCGGTCAGAGAGGACCGCTAACTCATAGCCGATGGAGCACGAGCCGAGCTCGTCCGGTCAGAGAGGACCGCTAACTCATATCCCGACATCTCGGGCGTCCCTATAGCCGGGGCATCCCGACGTCTCGGAGCATCCCGACGGATCGGGGCATCCCGACGTCTCGGGGCATCCTGACCGTGGTCAGGGTAGGAGCACGAGCCGAGCTCGTCCGGTCAGAGAAGACCGCTAACTCATAGCCGATGGAGCACGAGCCGAGCTCGTCCGGTCAGAGAGGACCGCTAACTCATAGCCGATGGAGCACGAGCCGAGCTCGTCTGGTCACTTAAGACCGCACCCCGATGTCTCGGGCCATCCCGACGAATCGGGGCATCCCGTTTTGGCAGGGCATCCCAATATATTGGGGCATCCTGACGTCTCAGGGCATCCTGACCGTGGTCAGGGTAGGAGAACGAGCCGAGCTCGTTGGCTAACCTGAAAATAGATAAAATATTGAATTTATTTGAAGCCAAAGTGGCGTCCTGTACCTTTTGGAGATATTTTGATAGCTCTCGAGCTTCGAAGTCCCTCAGGACTTGGTTCGGCACCGGCCTTCTTTGGCTTGATTTTTTAGGTATTTTGCGCTCGGGTTTCTGAGCTCGGTCTGCATGAGCTCGACGGGGGCTTCAGTGATGGCGACGCTCTGAAAGGGGAGCAATGTCGCGGGCGCCGTCCCAAGGACTTACGCCCGTAAGGAGGGAGTACATGCTGGTTTCTTGCTTGCTGCCGGAAGACAGAAGACTTGGAAGGATAATGGGATTTAATGGGGCTGTACCCTTTGTCACAGAGGCTTACAATCCCATTTTAAAGCTCCATAACTTTCCTTCTCCAAACCTCAGCTTTTATTTCTCTTTCCCCCCAACTCGTTGACGTGAGACTTGGATTACTACTTCTCACTGGTTGCCCCCACATACGTCGTTGCAGCGGGAGCCATGCCTGATTCGAGATGGCTCGGGAGTCAGGAGAAAGTTTCTTCCTCTGCTTCACATGATTCCGTGGAGGCGGCACAGGAGGGGCCTCCACTTGTTGCAGGCTTTGGACTGCAAATAGCTAGCGCTTGGACTTGCTGCACAAGCGCATCGAAGTGCTCGAGTTGGACTTATGGAACTTGATCTACCGGAGATCTTGATGGTGAATTTTGGACTGAGCGTTTGGGACTTGGAGCATGATACTCGAAGGGGAAACCCGCTTGTAGGGGGCTCCGGTTGAACTGGAGCCGGAGGAGGCGGTGCCGTTGGGATGCCCCTGGGCTGCAGGCTTCGGACAGCGGTAGCCAAGGCCTGCACCTGTTGTACCAGGGCATCGAACTGCTCCGGCCGAACTTGATGAACTGACTCGGTCGGAGGTGATGAGTTTCGGACGGAACGCTCCGGGCTAGGTGGAGGACGTCGAGAGGCATTGGAAGCCCCTTTGCTTCTTAGCTTCATGGCAGCGAACTCGGGCCCTTCCTCTAGCGCCAACTGTTGCTGGAAATTGGACCCGGGGGCCGCCGCGAAGCCGGAGAAGGAGGAGCTCCGCTGCTACAGGGGGCGGACGGCGGTGCGTCGGCCGGCTGCGTCCTCCACCGTGGGGCGTGGGAGCGTCCGAGGAGGGGAGTGGTGCGTCCAGTCCTGCCCTGTCCTGCAAAAAAGCCGGTGGCCGGGCTCCCCGGCGCCGGCCCTCCGATGCCTAAGTCAGAGGGGGCAAGTATGTGGAGAGAGCGGGGAGGAGAGTATGTGGAGAAGACACAGAGGATATCTGGATAAGATCAAGAAGATGAAAGGGATGATGTCATCAATTGTGTCTGTGCTTCCTCCCACCTCCTCCCGGAGGGTCCAGTCCGGGGAGTTTTTGTTAGGGGTTTCTCAGAGTTCGTCCGGAGAGTCCTCAGAGTCCCCCCCCCCCCCCCCGAGTCCCCCTCCTCTTTCCCCCAGGCTTCCTTTTATAAAAGGATTTGGTTACCTGGGAGGTGACAGGAGGTTTGTCCTGTTCTGTGATAATTGGGCACGATTTGGCCCATTAATGGCATGGTGGAAAATAAGGCCGAATCAGACCGGAACCAGGGAGTTGTCACGGTCGATCGGACCTGTTGGGGTGGTTGAACCGCCGGCCGTGGTGGGCCTGGGGTCCGTGGATGGTAAGTGCATTTATTACCAAGTGAACCGGCGGTCAGGAAGAGCCATACGCTTTGATGGTTCAGTGATCCGGAGATCGCCTTGAGCCGTGTTCATTAAATGACTGAATGCATCGGAGACTTGAGGGGGTCTCGTGCATTAATGGCAGGTCGTGCCGAATACCTGCGGAGATCTTATGCCTTGATGGCTTGGAGATAGCGGCAGGTTGTAATGGAGTTATCAGGTCCCTTAGAGGGTCAGGTGGAAATTGGATATTTGGCTAAGGCATGGGCTTGGCCTGCTGTGCTCGGCCTTCTGGTCTCGGCTCTCTGGTCTCGGCTCTCTGGTCTCGGCCTTCTGGTCTCGGCTCTCTGGTCTCGGCCTTCTGGTCTCGGCCTTCTGGTCTCGGCTCTCTGGTCTCGGCTCTCTGGTCTATGAGCTCGAGAGCGGAAGAGCTCGATCACTTAGGATGAGCTCAAGAGCGGAAGAGCCCGATCACTTAGGATGAGCTCGAGAGCGGAAGAGCCCGATCACTTAGGATGAGCTCGAGAGCGGAAGAGCTCCATCACTTAGGATGAGCTCGAGCTTGCTGATGGATTTGGGTGCTATAATTACATTTGTGGGGTGGTCCATTTTTCCACCAACACTTTCTATGAGGGCAAAAGCTAAAAAAGCAGAGCCAGAACCATGCATAGCCAAAGAAAGACAGCAAAAATGCTAAGAAGTGTGATTACAGAGCTATATCAGAATTTGCTCAGCAACAATATTCTCCTTTATAGTTAATTCTTAGTAGGTTTTGCTCTGCTCTATGTTGGATGAGAGGTCCTTTTTCTCATGATGGGCTGGTCATCCTGTAGAACTTTATCTAAAATTTCCCAATGATACTGAGCATGGACTACTTGATGTGGAAGGACCAAGCTGGAGCATTTTTATCCATAGCTATAAAGATGCACATCCAGACAATGAGAGAAATTGTATGACTTGATGCTTGATTTAAAATGATAGGAAAACGGTCAACATCTAGGTTGAGGCTGCTTGCCACCTGAGCCACTCCTTTGGACATCATAGATGGAGGCGACTTCTCTGGCTTTTCTCTCACTCAACATGTATATTTATCTTCAAGCCCAAACTAGTTGCTCTAAATTCCTACTCCCAATAGTCTCCTTCCACAAAACCTACTTCCAAAGTCTCCCTAGTCATTGCCTCTCTGTACCTCTCCACCGGCCTAATTATATTCCCTTTTTCTTTCACTCTTCGTACTGGGATTTCCTTGAGGGTGCAGCAAATTTCAAACTCCACATCCCCTTCATGCAATCACCATCAATCATTATTGTAATCACCAATCAAACAATGTTTAGACAAAAGCTCGCCAAGAAATGGAAGCTTGAGCCGTAGGGGAAAACATCAAGTTCTGCCATATTCCATGGAACCTTATCCATACCTAGTGTACGACCTTAGAGTAAGCAAATGCTGCGTTGGCCCAATATTTTGCGAAATATGAGAGAGAGAGAGAGAGAGAGAGAGAGAGAGAGAGAGAGAGAGTGTGTAAAACCTAGAATATCTCTTTATGCTTGATGATCTATTAGTAATTCTTTTTCTTTCTCTCTGCAATTTTTTTCTGAGCAACTACTCATTTATATATTTTTCCAATGTTAATGTTAAATCATCTTTTTCTGTTCCATGGACTCATTCGAAGTTCAATTCTGTAAGGTGTGGAATCTTCAGTATTTGAAGAGCTTCTACTCTTTCAAGTATCAAAAGATAAGTTTAAATACTGTGAATAATGCAATATTTTCCTTTCTCCTATTCTATTCTTGTCACGCCCCGAACCCATCACCCGGGTCCGGCACGCGACCGGCCGCATGAGCCCTAGAGCAGTGCCCTAAAGATCATGCAAGGCCTAAGATAAACAAAAATTCCAATAAATCCATAACATCAACGTATTTAAAACAAACCTACTAAAATGTACTGATTTATTACATAATTTCAAATGTCCATAAATAAAAGATAGATTAACTCCTATCTATCCAGCAATCAGACTCCATGCTGATCTTATTTCTCGTCCCACCCAATGGTCTCTATAAATCCAGTGCCTCTGAAAAAGAAAGTAAATGTAGTATGAGCTTTTCCAGCCCAGTAAGAATCCCAACAGCCATACACAGTAATAATAATAAAATAATCAAAACATCAAATAAATGCCATTTCATCTTTTCAAAAGCTCAACAAACAACAAGTGTATATAATCAGTACATATACACAAATCCTTTTTCACATTATGTGATCCATTCCCGTATTACTCTGATTCTCAAGTTTTCAGACTTTTCACTTCTGGCTTTGGACTAACCAAGTTCATGTCCCAGTCCAAGACTGCACAAGTCCCACGCATAAGCTCGTGGCAGCTATCCCACGCGTAAGCCCGTGGAGGCTATCGTACGCATAAGCTCGTAGAGTCTATCCCACGCGTAAGTCCGTGGAGGCTATCCTACGCATAAGCTCGTAGAGGCTATCCCACGCATAAGCTCGTGGCAGCTATCCTACGCATAAGCTCGTAGAGGCTATCTCATGACAAGGTTAGTCCAACCCATTTTACATGTCTAGTTTTACATGTTTAATCACATTTCAATCACGTCACATATTTTCATAAATTCTCAAAATATGTTATTCCTTCCCAATTTAATTATTCCAATACTTTCATAATAAACAAAATGCACACCTCATAGTGTCATACAAGCTCAAAAACAAATAGCAACATACCGATAAAATATATCCAACGATAAATCCAATATATGCATAAATAAAAGTGCTCAGTTGTAGGGATTCTTACAGAAATTTGTGGACTGACTCAAATACGGATCCGGATCACAACCTACTCGCTGGGGTGCTGAGTCCCCTGATCAAAATCTCCTAGCTCCGTTGACTCTTCCCCTACAACATTAATATAAATCACAACTAAATTATTTAATATTAAAATATTCTGAACTATAATTCTCATCTGTTATGGGGTCCATCATCAGGTCCCCAAACATCTCAGTCGTCCCAGATCTAGGGCAGTCGGGATAGCCCGACTCCCATCTTGTACCACCGGCCTACGTCGTCGCCAGCCGTGGCCGCTGCCACGCCGGCGATGATGGCCGGTCCCGGTAAAGAGACCAACATAAAGGAATGATTCCTCTCTCTTCATGGTTGGGAGTACATCTCCCTCCCTCAAATCTTTTTGATCTAAGGGCAACAACCGTGGTGGCTGTGCCCTCTCCTTTCCCATTTCTTGGTCCAAGGGCAGCAGCCGCCACCTGCCAAACCCTCGGCCACCACCCTCCCGACCCTCGGCCACCACTGGCCGAACCATCGTCGGCCGCGTCTGCTGCAGTTGCCGGCGATGGTGGCCGGCGAAAGAAAGAGAGGAGAGAAGATCCCTCTTCTTCTCCTTCCCTTAGAACCGAAAGGGTCCTCTCCCCCTTTCCTGCATCATTGACAGAAGGCAAGCATCCTCACAGCCACCGTGATGGTGGCTCTGCTTCCCACCCGACAGCACCCAGCCGCCGTCGTCGCCGGCCGGCGGCGAACCGACTAGAGGGAGAGAGGAAGAGGGTGGAACCACAAGAGGAAGCCCTCGGTCCACCATCCCTGTCCACAACAAATCCTAGGAATTCATCTCCAACCCTCACACAGATCCGATCAACCCCCTTCCCGCCATGGATCCCGACCAACCCGGCGGCCGGCGGCGGCGGGATCGGAAAGAGAGAGGCCGAAACAGGGGTACCCTGTTTCGGACTCTTCTCCGACGATTCACCGGCCAAAAACCCCTCCAACTCCACCCAAAATCCAGAACAAGAAGCATAAGGAAGGGAGCCCCACTTACCTCGGTCCGACGGCGTGCTCTGGCGACCTTTCCGGCGAGGAATCGGAGGAGGAACCATGAGCAACTCCCCCCTCGGATCCCACGCTTCTTCACCCGATTTGCGGGAGGTCTTCACCGAAGAAAACTTCCTCCGTGGCCGGCCGGATCTCGGTCTCCTCTCCGACGCTCGGTCCTCTCCGGTGATCTCCTCTAACGCCGCCGCCCTCACCCCTCAACAGCCCCCTCTTCCCTTCGTCCACCCCGATCGTGCCTAGGGCACGATCGTGATAAGGGGATGGGCCCGGGCTTTTCGGGCCGGCCCGTCCCCCTTTTCTTTTTTTTTTGGGTTTTTACATTCTCCCCTCCTAAAAAAAAATTTCGTCCGCGAAATTAACGTACCTGGAATACCAAAGAGTTGAGGATGTTTGGCTTTTATTTCTTCCTCGAGCTCCCAAGTGGCCTCTCTTTCTGAGTGATTGCTCCATTGCACCTTTACATAAGGAATGGTCCGACGTCGCAACACTTGATCCTTTCTATCCACAATCCGTACCGGGTACTCTTCATAAGTTAGGTCCTCATACAGACTTATAGGCTCAAAATATACCACATGGTTCGGATCCGGAATATATTTTCTCAGCATTGAAATATGGAATACATTATGTACACCTGATAAAGCTGGTGGTAGAGCCAAACGATATGCCACTTCTCCAATTCTATCCAGGATCTCGAACGGACCAACATACCTAGGGCTCAATTTGCCACGAATCCCGAACCTCATCATACCTTTAGTAGGAGATACTTTCAAAAAAAATATGATCACCAACATGAAACTCCAGTTCTCTTCTCCTATTGTCAGCATAACTCTTTTATCTACTCTGAGCTATAAGGAACCGTTCTCTGATCACCTGTATCTTATCCACAGTTTGCTGTACTATCTTTGGACCCAATGCTTTTCTTTCTCTCACATCATCCCTGAGATCTCAAATAGTCTCCCTCTCGAAGTATCTACTCACAAGATTTTGACATACAAAAATCACAGCATCTCAAAACTTGATCCTTTTTATTTACCACACATAGTAAGTTCTTTTGATCTCCTTCAAAAGAATTCCAAACTTCTAACCTTAGATTAAAATGCCATAATTATATCCCAAGAAATTAATTTCTCTTGATTCTACACAGAGATCATAATTGGCTTGATAGAAATAGGAGAAATCTTTAGTATCAAATGTTCTTAATATTCTATAATCATTTTTCTTTTCTTTCTCCCACATCATTCCAACAAATAAGAGATCCATAGAATCAACAACATTCTCCTGAAACTAACTCAAGTATTTCATCATAATGCCTTTTAGATCAAATATTAATGATCTTAACCAGTTTCAAAATAAGTCAAACCACCACACTTCCGCTGCACTCTCTGATTTAATTCATTTAATTCTCTAAAGTCACAAAATGATTTCTGACTAAAGTATCACTTTGCATTGAGACTAAGAAACTCCAAATTTCAAATTTCCAAGTAGAACTAGAGCAAAACCTCTAGATCTTTTTGTCCTCAATTTATATAGAGTGTACATACCATAACTAACCCCAGATCCTTTAGTCAAGTTTAAGGTCACGATCTCTACAACCTTTTTAGAATCTGAAATATCTAGGTTTAATTTAAAGGGGGGTAATTCTTGTATTCCCTTAGCAATTTAATTAGAAGATCTACATTGATTTTCCTTCCAACAAAATTTACTTCAAATTCAATGGGTTAGAAGTCATTGAGCCAATACACTATGATTAGAATTTAACTCGATCGATCTCCAGATCTTCCTTCACCAAGATTCTTAACATCCATCAGTAATGCTATATATGATAATTCATGTAAGCATCTCATGACCGAAGTCTCTACTCAATATGACATTTATTGGTGGCTTCATCAACAATGACAAAAGATCCCTGCTCAAATCTTAAACCTAGGCTTGAGTTTTAAATTAACACATCAAATAGTCTTCTATAATTATAAGTAAAATCCAGTAGCCCAATCCAAACATGAGAATTCAAATAATTAGAATTCTCCCATCAATATGCATACTCTATGGCCTCAAAATAATCAAATACATCCATAGGAAATAGACCTATTTGCAATATCCAATATGCCAATACCAGATATAATCCACATACATTTTCAACTTCGAAGAACGTTCCTTTCAATATTATAAAATCTCCTTAGCTTACTCCAATACTAAATCGACGTACAAATCCCACTCTAATAATTAGCAGCAAAACCAAAAGTATGATCATATCAAAACCCACATCAAATTTGAACTTTCAAATCATTTAAATAATATCTAAACATCGTATAACCGATATGCCATTGTTGACCTTCCTACACTTATCTTAGGTCAAACCTCTCTTATCATGATCAAAGACAATTTATACTTTCCTTCCACACTCATCGAAAACCAAACCTGATGCATACGTTTTATCACAATGCCCAGTGATCTTACACCTTAAGCACTGAATCTAATTGTCATGTCCCTAGTGATCATAACCTTAAGCTATGATATATTTCCGTCGCAAACCCAAGTGATCTTAATCTTATGCTTGGGTTCAAATTTTGTCACTAATCCCAATGATCTTAAACCACAATCACTGATGCCACTTATGCTACAGTTCCCAGTGGTCTTAAATCCCGAGTGATCTTAAACATATGCTCAAAGTCCAATTTTGTTACTATCCCCAATGGTCTTAAACGTCAAACTCTAATGCCATTAAGGCCACAGTCCCTAGTGGTCTTAAATCTTAGATTACAATATCATTTCTGTTACAATCTCATGTGATTATAAACCAAGACTCCGATAGTTTTTCTATCATAATTCTCCACTAATACTCACCTGAACTTAAACCCTAGGATACCTCAACCTGGCTCTGATACCACTCTGTCACGCCCCGAACCCATCACCCGGGTCCGGCACGCGACCGGCCGCATGAGCCCTAGAGCAGTGCCCTAAAGATCATGCAAGGCCTAAGATAAACAAAAATTCCAATAAATCCATAACATCAACGTATTTAAAACAAATCAACTAAAATGTACTGATTTATTATATAATTTCAAATGTCCATAAATAAAAGATAGATTAACTCCTATCTATCCAGCAATCAGACTCCATGCGGATCTTATTTCTCGTCCCACCCAATGGTCTCTCTAAATCTAGTGCCTCGGAAAAAGAAAGTAAATGTAGTATGAGCTTTTCCAGCCCAGTAAGAACCCCAACAGCCATACACAGTAATAATAATAAAATAATCAAAACATCAAATAAATGCCATTTCATCTTTTCAAAAGCTCAACAAACAACAAGTGTATATAATCAGTACATATACACAAATCCTTTTTCACATTATGTGATCCATTCCCGTATTACTCTGATTCTCAAGTTTTCAGACTTTTCACTTCTGGCTTTGGACTAACCAAGTTCATGTCCCAGTCCAAGACTGCACAAGTCCCACGCATAAGCTCGTGGCAGCTATCCCACGTGTAAGCCCGTGGAGGCTATCCTACGCATAAGCTCGTAGAGGCTATCCCACGCGTAAGCCCGTGGAGGCTATCCTACGCATAAGCTCGTAGAGGCTATCCCACGCATAAGCTCGTGGCAGCTATCCTACGCATAAGCTCGTAGAGGCTATCTCATGACAAGGTTAGTCCAACCCATTTTACATGTCTAGTTTTACATGTTTAATCACATTTCAATCACGTCACATATTTTCATAAATTCTCAAAATATGTTATTCCTTCCCAATTTAATTATTCCAATACTTTCATAATAAACAAAATGCACACCTCATAGTGTCATACAAGCTCAAAAATAAATAGCAACATACTGATAAAATATATCCAACGATAAATCCAATATATGCATAAATAAAAGTGCTCAGTTGTAGGGATTCTTACAGAAATTTGTGGACTGACTCAAATACGGATCCGGATCACAACCTACTCGCTGGGGTGCTGAGTCCCCTGATCAAAATCTCCTAGCTCCGTTGACTCTTCCCCTACAACATTAATATAAATCACAACTAAATTATTTAATATTAAAATATTCTGAACTATAATTCTCATCTGTTATGGGGTCCATCATCAGGTCCCCAAACATCTCAATCGTCCCAGATCTAGGGCAGTCGGGATAGCCCGACTCCCATCTTGTACCACCGGCCTACGTCGTCGCTAGCCGTGGCCGCTGCCACGCCGGCGATGATGGCCGGTCCCGGTAAAGAGACCAACATAAAGGAATAATTCCTCTCTCTTCATGGTTGGGAGTACATCTCCCTCCCTCAAATCTTTTTGATCTAAGGGCAACAACCATGGTGGCTGTGCCCTCTCCTTCCCCATTTCTTGGTCCAAGGGCAGCAGCCGCCACCTGCCAAACCCTCGGCCACCACCTTCCCGACCCTCGGCCACCACTGGCCGAACCATCGTCGGCTGCGTCTGCTGCAGTTGCCGGCGATGGTGGCCGGCGAAAGAAAGAGTGGAGAGAAGATCCCTCTTCTTCTCCTTCCCTTAGAATCGAAAGGGTCCTCTCCCCCTTTCCTGCATCATTGACAGAAGGCAAGCATCCTCACAGCCACCGTGATGGTGGCTCTGCTTCCCACCCGACAGCACCCAGCCGCCGTCGTCGCCGGCCGGCGGCGAACCGACGAGAGGGAGAGAGGAAGAGGGTGGAACCACAAGAGGAAGCCCTCGGTCCACCATCCCTGTCCACAACAAATCCTAGGAATTCATCTCCAACCCTCACACAGATCCGATCAACCCCCTTCCCGCCATGGATCCCGACCAACCCGGCGGCCGCTGGCGGCGGGATCGGAAAGAGAGAGGCCGAAACAGGGGTACCCTGTTTCGGACTCTTCTCCGACGATTCACCGGCCAAAAACCCCTCCAACTCCACCCAAAATCCAAAACAAAAAGCATAAGAAAGGGAGCCCCACTTACCTCGGTCCGACGGCGTGCTCCGGCGACCTTTCCGGCGAGGAATCGGAGGAGGAACCGTGAGCAACTCCCCCCTCGGATCCCACGCTTCTTCACCCGATTTGCGGGAGGTCTTCACCGAAGAAAACTTCCTCCGTGGCCGGCCGGATCTCGGTCTCCTCTCCGGCGCTTGGTCCTCTCCGGTGATCTCCTCTAACGCTGCCGCCCTCACCCCTCAACAGCCCCCTTTCCTTTTTTTTTTTTTTTGGGTTTTTACAATTCTTCGCCCGATTTTTCCTTTGCTTATTCAAGCATACATTAAATGAGCATAGTTGTGGAGATACCAACTGCAAAACCATGGACAATACCTATTTAACATGTGTTACCAAAACCTCATATGTGAATTGAAACAAAAGTTCGGTCAAGGAATATGATTCAACCTTATGAATAGATAGAATATTCTGTTATTAAGTGAGTGTGCGAGCTATATTTTGTAGGTTTTTGTTAGATTCCTAGTTGAGCTACCTCCAATTAAACTTGTTGGAGATTAATGACCTATCCAAAAATATATAAACAATATAAAAATAGAAATATACAATAAATACAAAGATATGACATGACCAAAATATTTTATATTTTAGAGTATAATGAAAGCAAAGATGATAGGGCTGAAAGCGGGTCGGATTATATCCGACCGTATCTGTTTTTATATCTAATTCGGATCAGATTCGAATACTGTTTTTTTTTTATCCGATCGGATCCGGATATAAATTCGGATAGCCAGTTTAAAAATCTTCCGGATATAGATACGAATGTGGATACATTTATTTTTTTCAGATTCGGATTTGGGTCCGAATTTTGTATAATAAGGATACGTAAAAAGAAGAAGTTTAAGTTAAATTAAATTAGGAACCAATTAAGTGATTAACCAAATTTAAACTAAAAGGAATACAGATATCGGATGACCGTGACTTAGGACAACCCGAATACAGAAAACTCAATTCGAGTAAAATCTTTTACATCACTTCGCTTGCCTAGAAGGCTCAAACCTCTCATTCGTCTATTTTGTCCCTCTTTTTTTTTGTTGTCTTCAAATAACCGAGGTTTCGAAGGTTTCGTCCATTTTTTAGTTTCCATCCTGCGATTGCAACCGGCGATAGCCGTGAGATGCTTTGGAGGCGCCATAGATTCCGTCTACTCGGTGATGACTAACATTAAGTGGCATATCTTTTATGAAATTATTAGTTTTTATTATTGATAAATGCTTGCTAGAATAAAATTTTTTTAATTGATTTTTTTTATTATGATCATGTCTTCATTGCTAGTTTTTATCCTTGAATTTTGCTCAAATTTGATTAGTATCTGAAAAATTATTCAATTTATATCCATATTCAGATTAAGAAAATATGAATATATTTAATATCCGATTCATATCTATATCTATTATAACAAATATGAATATGTTTAATATCCGTATTTGTTAAAAAATATAGATACAAATATGAATATATCAATATTCAATCTGTATCCAATCCGTTTTCAGCCCTAAAATATGAGGTTATATCTTCTCATGATAATTTATTATTTATAATTAGGGATGGGCTTTAGTCATCCCAGGAGGAAAGGGTATCCATTCTTTTTGGCTCTAAGGTCAAGAAAGGGGCATCCAAATCAAAAATTTATACCGTTGATTATAATGTATACCACTAAAGAGACATAAAGTAAAAAATTATATATTTTCGTGGTCTCTAATCTAAATATCATATGGATATAAAAATAAATGGTTAAAATGATATTAAATTATATTTCTATATGATCATTAAATCTCTATATATTTAAACGTACGAAGATCATGATCAATGAGGTGTATTCTTAATTTGAATTTTATATCATGCATTTTAGCATACTACTACAGTAAATGCCATCCATTTTTGTCTTATATGCTGCATTGGACCATCAAAATATGTAATCTTTGATTTCTAAGCATTTTTAGTTGGATATATTATAATCAATGGTATAAATTTTTTATTTGGATTCTCCTGATTTTGAAGTTCAGTGGAGCAGATTTCCTCTCCTCTTAAGAGAACTTTAAAGCCCATCTCTTATAATTATTTTTGGTTATATTTTAGCTCCTTTTGTTAGATGTATATACATAATTTGCATATCTCGTAAACATAGTGCAGATTGGTAATTTGACCAATTGACCCCAGGGATATGTGTAAGTGGTCTAGTTGACTTTTAAATCATCCATTTTGGATTAATTATTGAGGTTAGGGCGACATATTTAAACCTAACACATGTTCAGGTCAGGTCCCAATATATTTAGGTGAGGTAGGGATTTAGCTATAGTTTGTTCATGTTTTATGGAACCATTTTTTGAGAATTAACATGGGAAAAGTTCTAGTCAAAACTGGGGCGAGGGTGGGACTCAAACCCAAATTCTTGTTACCAAGCTGGACTTTCCCAACTGTGCTAGTTGACATCCTCATATTTGGTTGAAATGACTATTAGCTAATGCTTTAGGATTTGTTTGGTTCGCGGAAAATTTTTTTCCTCACCGAAATATTTTTCCTCGAAAGGTGATTTTTGGAAATATGATGTCTGAAAAATAGTTTTGGTATGTTTGGTTGACCATAAAAAAGTGGTACATTTTAGAGTGGCTTATATTTGATTGGACATTTACTTTTCTGAAAAAGTTGTATGAAATATTTATTACATCCTTAACAATGAGAAAGACCTTATCTATAGTTTTTGATGGCTTAAGGGTAGTTTTGGAAAAAAATAATTTTAATTTTCGATCAGCAGAAAAGTAGTTTTTTCATGTCGCTTATAAGTTTTTCCTTTTTCTTTTCTATAAAATATAAGAATCTTATTCCCATGAAAATGCTATTTTTTCATTTTTCTTATTTTTCTGTTGGCCACACTTTTTCTCCTTCTTTTTCCGCGAACTAAACAAGTCTTTATTGTTACCAAATTATATCTAAAATTCATATTTGAACCTAGAGTTTATTTATTTAAATTAATTTGATTAAAGTCCTGCTTTATTTAATTAGAACACAAATTAGGTCAATTAGATCTAACCCAACTTGACTTGAACCGATTAAATTGTGAAGCCACCATTAACCATTTGCAAACCAGCTAAGATTGGTTCATAGTTGCATGGCCAAAATAATTCCAAGATGTCAAGGTATTTATAGTGTTAAAACATGCACTGCACATGCACATCTAAATTCATAGACCAAGGGAGCCTTAGACGGTTGCCTTTGAGCTTGAGTTAACTCAAGTCCTTTTGATGCAGTTCCAGTTCGAATTAGGCTCATTTTGATGGTGGTTTGAATTCCAATCCAATCTCCATAATCACCTTCTCTTGCATATTAATTTCTCATCAGGTTGCATGGTATTCTCATGTGAGAACAAGTAAATAAGCTACTTGAGGGGTGTAATCTAATCTTTATGTAGGCTTTTTTTTTTTTAATAGAAATACGGATGGGGTTATGCCCCAATAAATTAAGATAATGAATAAAAAAGTACAACAGCTATACATAGAACCCAACACCTATGCATCCATATAAATATTTATCCATCCATCCGTACGCACACACATATACATATACGTATAAATATTTAAAACCTATTGATTTGGAAATTGGAAAAATGTTAAGTGATGACAACAAATTTCCAAAATCTCTATATGAAAGCAGGTCACATTAACCTATAATAAGGCAAACTATTGCATATGTTGAAATAGGTCAGTTGGAGTAGTCTAGCAGATCTACTGTATATAATAAGATTGAGTTCAATGAATCAAATCTATCAACCTCATCTTTAGGTTGTGGCTAGACGTGGAGCAATGAAGTTTAATGTGAGGGGTTCAACCCAACTTTGACTTGCAAGAGACCCAGATCGCTATTGGATTTAAGGCAAGCCTTTTTTTTTTTTTTTTGGTAAACCGGCGTCTCACTTACACATATATGTGAGCATGCCGCGAGGAATCATAATACAAAGCACGATCAAGGCCCTGTGGGATGGGGCCAGTGCCATCCCATATGAAGGCCCTGGAATGATGAGCTGCGTAGGAGGCGACCCAGTCTGCTACACTATTCGCTTCCCGAAAAATATGTGCGACCCAGAAGGAGCCAAGACTGTCCAGAAGGTGGCAAATATCCCTGACTAGAGGGTGTAAATCTGGCCTAGCACGTCCGCACCTGATCCACTCAATCACTGTGGCAGAATCACCCTCCAAGAATATCCGCTGGGCCCCCAAGTGTACTCTAGCATGTACGAGACTTTCCCACGCCGCATGCAGCTCTGCCACAAAATGCGTCGGCCTCCTGCTGCAATCAACCTGAGCTCCTGGTCTCGGATTACGAATCCCACTCCACATCTGCTGTCGCCCTCGGAAATACTGCCGTCAAAGTTTACCTTGAGAAAACCAGGGGGTGGGAGCTCTCAAGATGCCATGGGTACCATAGCATGTTTGATTGAGAGCAGACCTCAGCATTTGCTGGGCTGGGTTGAGATCTTATATTACCATGATAAATTATAATATTTAAATATAAATTTATAATTGATCATATTGGGTTGGGTTGGGTTAAAAATAATAAGTTTGAGCCTCATCTGACTTTTGTTGGGCTTAAAAAATTGAAGCCCTCTATGACCTGATGGAATAAGTAAACATTCAATAGAGGCATTTCCAATGGCCTGGCTGTTGGGTCCGGATTGCATTTAAACCACATTTACTACAAATGATACGAGTCAACTAACCCAATACATAAACTAGCAATAATTTACTCAACGATGTTATGCTTTCCATGCATCTATTTCTTCTTATGATGAGCCCGAAAGTTTCTCCAAGGCCATAAAAGATATTTAATGGCATGAGATGACATATGGCAATTGACTAACTTGCTGCTTGAGAAGCATTGTATCTATTGTCAAGGGGTCTATAAATTCAAATACTATGTATATAATAATATTGAACAATAAAGGCTTGACCCGTCATGAAAGGTTATACCCAAAAGAAGGGATGGAGTGAGATGGACTATCCCAAGTTAGCTACTATTTAATGTTCAATAGCTCAGGCAATCCAAAAATTGGTTTGTATACTAGCTGAATGTCAACAATGACTTCCTCCATGGTGACTTAGCTGAAGAAGTTTATCGGAGCCAACCACTTGGATTTCCATGAACGAGGGAGCATGGTGACTCGATATGTCTGGTTTAATACCTCAATAGATCATCATATAGCCTGAAACAAGCATCCTGGAATTGGTTTTCAAAGTTTCCTAATGCATTTCTCGAGATAGGTTTTCGACAATCAAGTGCAGATTATTCCCTTCTTATTTGAAGTCTAGTATTCACATTACTGATTTCCTTGTTTATGCCAATAACATAATCATCATAGGAAATAATCTAGCTATAATAGCGTCCATCAAATCTTTTCTCCCCTCATATTCCACATTAAAGAGCTTCGTCTCTTAACGTACTGTCTCGACATTGAAGCAGCTCATTCTCAGAAAGGGATCTCTCTCACAAAGAAAATACGTTCTTGATATTTGAAGGAAAACAGACTTATTGGAGCCAAACCTATTGACATTTTAATGGAGCAAAATGAGAAACTATATCTGGATATAGGCACTCCCTTCGTTGATGCTGGGCCATATTGAAGATTGAACGACTTATTTACCTTACCATCACAAGGCTGAAAATAATTTATGCTGTCAATATTCTTGGCCAATTTGTGCAAGAGACACGAAAACATATATAGAAGTGGCAATTCAAGTTCTTTGTTATCATAAATCTTGCTCAAGGAAATGCATACTCTTGTTATGAAACAGTCATTGGACTGCTTGCCATACTATTGGTCAATCTATTACTAGCTATTGCACTATTAATTAGAGATCGAGGTTTGCAAGCTTGGTACCGAAACTTGTATTGGTACCATCTTGGAACAACATCGGTACACATGATATGGCGTTCAGTATTGTATACTCGATATGCACCGGAGCCAACTGATATGATGTACTATATTATAGATAGTCCAATTTTATGGTGTATTAAGAAACAAACTATGTTACGGATAATACAGTTTTACGGTGTATTAAGAAACAAACTACTACTTCTTGATTATTGACATAAGCCAAATATAGGGCTATGGCATCTTATACTTGTTAAGTTATACAGCTCAAATATTTTCTAAATGATTTGGGTGTTTGACATAATCAACCTATATATCTTCATTGCAACATTTAAGCTGCATTGCATATCGCTTCTCATCCAGTAATTCACTAGTACATAAAATTTGTTGGAGTTGATTGACACTTAGTGCTTGAAAAGCTACAACCATAAGGAAATTCAAACTCTATCTATACACAACCTAGTTATCAAAGCGCTGATTTTCATTTTTACTTAGCCATTGGGGTGAAATAAACGTTTATGTATTTCAAGGCAAGATTGGTGTTGTTAATATACATACATATCAATTGAGGATGTATGTTGACATTCAGTATGTGCATGGCCAACTCTACCATATGTGTATGTGTGACTGCTCAAATTGGGATTTAGGTGCATGATGATTTGAAATTGCTGAAATCATGTGCAAGACCGTAATCTATATTTATGAAAATAAAACCACATGCTAAACAAGTCTAATTAATTATGATACTTCATAAACTAATAATTCATGAAATCTCCCAACAAGTCTAACTACTTATGGCAACCAACAACCTCAAAAATTTGATTTTATCGACATCTCTCAGTGACCAAAAAATCATTAGAAACATATCAAAACACAAGCATAATAACTTTTATAAATTTATAGAATTTGCGTAAGTCTTGATAGCGAGTTATGGACTTTAGCGAGTCACATTAAGCCCCAAAACAAAAATCTAGATATCAACTACATAAAATCCTTTTATACTTCCAATTTACCTATTATAATAATAGAATCCAAAAACCGATTTTTTTAATTTTTATTCAATTGTTACAAGTTCGAACAATGACATGCAGCCTTACAAACTTAATTAATTTGCATATTTTTGATTATATAATTTTTAAATAACTCGAATATCTTATATGCAGAAGTATACCACTCAAAAAAATTGTTTTGCTATATTTTATTATATATAAATTAAAATACAAACTTTCAATTTAAAGAGATGAAGCTATGGTGCACTAGACTCCTACTAATGACCAACTCAACCGTAACCATTAACTAAAGAACAGGTTAATTAATTAATTAAGTTGGATATTCAGAATCCAGGATATTATAATATGGATTTTGGGTGCTCGTTCAAAGGGCATTCGTTCATTCATCAGAATCACTGATTAAGGGATTGCGAAGCTCATTCCTATGTAGTCTTGTCGGCATATTTTGACTATTGCACGGAGAGACAGAAGAAAATATATAGGAGCGCTGAAAGGGTGGGATTGAGGTGATATTATGGATTTAAAAGAGAAGAGTTGGAACGTGCTACGATTTTAATCTTGCTTTTTTAAAAAAAAAATTAAATGTAGAATATTCCAAGTATAGGGTGTAGCAAAGTAATATTCTCGGTGAGTCCGAGATCGAATCCATAGGGATTTGACAGTGAACAAAAACTAAAGGCTAAATAATATTCAGATTGACAAAAATATAACTAAGGCATTAGGATTCAGCCTAGCACTTAATCATGTTTTTCTTAAAATCATCTATTAATCATAATAAAATAGATTTAGTTTTATGGGCAGCATTACAATAATTCTATTTTAAACTACAGAGATTTCTAGCATCTGTTATACCTGGGGGAAATAACAAATCAGAGAAAATATATAAGTTTGAAATAATTTCTATCAATCTACTGCACCATAAATTAAATCAAAAACATTAAAATCCAATTGATGATTAGAGGAAATACATGAAGAAAATGCTAGGCTTTTCCCTAGCCTTAGCTTAAAAAGATTTAGCTATCCATATGAGATGCAAGCAATTTTATAAAAGGGATTAGCATAGAATAAATAAAATAAAACATAAATCCCTTTTTTTTTTCTTTCTCCTCTTAAGAAAACAGAGTGCTCTGTTTTCTTTCTTTTCTTTTTCTTTTTTCCTCCCGATGCTTCTCCTCCTTCTCTTGCCCGGTTGAGAAGATGGATCGGAAGAGGAGTTGAGATGTTTTGCTTGCTAGTTCCCTTGGCCTCTTCCTCCTTCGTCGCCCGCCCAGCTGTCCTCTTCTCCTCTCTCCCTCGGCTGAGAAAAATCGGAAGAAGGACTGCGGTTGTTTGGGAGACCTCTGGTTTCCTTCTTCCGTCCCTCGCTCCGTGTCCTCCTCCTCCTTCTTTGCTCCGTCCTCCCTCTCCTTGATCCGTGGCCTCCCTCTGGTTCCTCCCCCTCCTTTTATAGACACCTTAAGCCTGTTGAAGGTGTGGCTGGGAATACGGATCGGGGTCGCAGCTGAAACGCATGGATTTGAATGCAGAACCCATGGCCTCCTTCTATTTGCTTGAGATGCGGGATGAATGAAGTTGAATCGACTTTGGGAGATCGCAGAAGCTGGAACGCTGCTGAGGCGGGATGCGGATGAGATGCTTTGGATTTCCTTCGCTGCCGTTGGGATGTTGAAACATAGACGAAACCGTTGGGAAATTTAGAAGACTCCTCAGATGGCTGATGGGGAGAATGGAATGCGGCTGAAACGCGGACTGTTTGGCTTCGGATTCCCTCGCTGGATGCGGATGATATGCCACGATGCTTGGAAGATCCACGGATGGTTGGAAGACTTTGACGTCGGGAAGTTGCTGGGAAACGGATACTTGGTTTGAGAAGCAATTGAATTGCTTTGGGACTCTCGAGACGGCTCGGGGACACTTGAAGATATTGGAAAATCACTTGCTTCAGCCCGTTGACGTGGATACATGGAAATTTTAGGTTAGGAACTGTTAAGTCGCCTCATCATGGACACTGGAGAATTTGTTGAGCTCGAGCTGACAGGCATTGGGCTGAAACCCAGCATTATTGAATCTCTTGAATTACTTGCACTCAGAAAATAATAAAATATTAATTAATTAATTTTATTAATAAAGATTAGCTATAATACTAATTAAGATAATATGAAAATTTTACTTTTGTACTCTCATCAATAAAAAAAAGATATGTTGATAAGAAGAATTTTGATAAATCCGTTGCAAGACACGGCAATATGCTTGTGTCTGGAGACAAAAGTTATTATGATTTCTTTGTTCCTGAAAATATTCTATCTCCTAGACGTCGTAGAGAATTGAGAATTCTAATTTGTTTTAATTCTCGTAATTGGAATTTTGTGGATAGAAATCCAGTATTTTGCAATGAAAACAACATAAGAAACTCTGGAAAATTTTTGAATGAAGACAAACATTTTAATACTAATACAGATACAAATAAATTCATTAAATACAAATTGTTTCTTTGGCCCAATTACCGATTAGAAGATTTAGCTTGTATGAATCGCTATTGGTTTAATACCAATAATGGCAATCGTTTCAGTATGTCAAGGATATATATGTATCCACAATTCATAATTTGTTAATAGTATATTTCCTATATATCTGTGATATTTTTCGGTAGATGAAAGCCGAAAGATATACATATACGCTATATTACATTCTGGTACATAACACGAATCTAATGGCGTATCAACTCAATTGGATCTAGGACGAAATCGGCAGAATCTTTTTAGGTACAAAGAAATCATTCTCTTCCATGAATGTAGAAATGTATTTTCTCTTTCTTTTCTATCCAAATCAAATTGCACACCCCCCAACTAGCTTATTGCTAGTCTCTAGCAATTTAGTGTGAAAATGATAAAATGAGGATGCAAAAGTATTGTTTATTAATATATATCAATATGCATGAATTAAAATAAATACTCACTTTCGTAGAGCATTATGATTGCACTTAGCATATGCAACAAGCCGTTAAACCCCTAGGTTACCCTAGTGGACGAGTGTTGTCTCGTGAGGGTTTGCAGTGATGTTACCCACAAACATCATTTTTAAGTTAGAAGATACTTTAAAACATAGCAACCCTTAAGGCAAATGTAAATGTGACGTCTCAGAATACCTATACCTCCACCACAATTGGGTACCCCTTGAGTTCTAGGTGCACTACTCAAATTCACAAGTGTTAAATATCATTTGTTAGCTCCCGACTCACTAAATTTTCCGAATATCACATGTTATTTATCCAGAATGGTTCGCATATAAAAATGAAGCTATCAATCCCAATTAGACATCCCAGGTACACAGAGTTCTAAAACAATGGAGTCAAACCAGTCATCCACATGTCACTTGGTTTAAGTTTAACTAACTCACTCATGTTTAAAATATATATATATATTTTTTCGCACAGTGACTACAACAGTCCAACTCTATTAGGCTCTATTAAGGTCCATGTAACGAGCTTTGGGTCAATGACTCTTGATCCAGTTGGCTCAAGGCATTAGGTGAAACACCTCTCGGACTTAATTACTCGAACCAGACTATGCCACGAGGCCAGACTAGTCACTTATTTCAGTCATTTTTACCTTTTTACGCGAACACTCGCTGCTTTGTAGGCAAGAGGCCCGGTTACTCAGTGAAGACAAACTGTATTATTTCTCTCTTTTTTTTTATATATACAAATGTAACGTGACCGTATTGTGACTATAGGTCAACCAAGGTTAGAACATAAGGCACCCAGGTGATCTAGCCAGAAATATCAAACTCTATCTTTATGTAAAAACCAAATAATGAACTTTAGGAAAAGGACACTTGTACTTCTCTTGCGAATAAGGTCAACAAACAAATAGGTAACATAAGTGAACTCCTGAGGCCTTCCTATTGTCATTGAATACTTGTGTGGGGATCTAATAATAGGTCTCTAATAAGTCATAATGTGCTCCTTGCCTTAATAGCTACACATGTTTAATTCTTTGAAAAAATTAAAGTGGTAATTAAATGCAACAAAATATATGTTTGTTATTATTATTACTATTATTATTATTATATATATATTATTTTTTATTTTTTTTATTTTTTATTTTTTTTGAAAGATATGACAATTGGTATGATATATAGAAAAATAGAGTAATCTCTCCCCCCCAACTTAATTTCAACATTGTCCCCAATGTTGCAACATGAATGCATAAAATATGGCATTAATGATTGTATGAAGGATAATAAGGCTGAAGGTGAGAATTTACCTGATAGAATGACTGCATACTGTTGTTGCTCTCCAATTGTCATTTTAACAGAAAATAAAAGAAAGACAAATTATGATACAAATAGAGGATCTCTAGCAGATATAGAGATCAATCCTGATAAACAGGATCTCCCAGATTGGTCGATTCAACCTCTAGGGTAAAGTTGTCTAAAAATAACTTCAAACGTTGGCCATTTACTTTAAAAATATTATCGGTGTTTGGATTCTCTATCTCAACAGTTTCATACGGATAAACAGTTTTAACTATAAACGGGCCGGTCCACCTAGATCTCAATTTTCCTGAAAATAAATGAAGTCTTGAATTATACAATAGAACTTTCTGGAAAGGCTCAAATGTTTTCCTTATAATATTTCTATCATGAAAGACTTTCATTTTGTTCTTATAAATTCGAGCATTCTCATATGCTTCATTCCTGATTTCTTCTAGTTCATTAAGTTGAAGTTTGCGTAGTGAACTAGCTTTATCCATATCAAAATTAAATCTTTTAATAGCCCAGTAGGCCCTATGCTCCAATTCCACAGGCAAGTGACACGATTTGCCAAAAATAAGACGGTACAGAAACATACCAATCGGGCTTTTAAAAGCAGTACGATAAGCCCATAGTGCATCAGTTAAACGCAAAGACCAGTCTTTGCGATTTGGGTTAACCATTTTTTCAGAATATTCTTAATTGATCGATTGGATACTTCAACTTGTCCACTTGTTTGTGGATGATAAGGGGTGGCGATTTTATGGGTGATTCCATATTTTCGCATTAAAGCCTCAAAAGTCTTATTACAGAAGTGTGAACCCCCATCACTAATGATGGCTCGAGGCGTTCCAAATCTGGAAAGAATATTTTCTTTTAAAATTTTAAAATAGTTTTATGGTCATTATGTTTGCAAGGAATTGCCTCAATCCATTTGGAGACATAATCTACAGCTACTAAGATGTACAAATTTTCGAATGAAGGAGGAAATGGACCCATAAAATCTATTTCCCAACAGTCAAATATTTCGATAATTAAAATTGGATTGAGGGGCATCATATTCCTACGAGTTATCCCACCTAACTTTTGACAACGCTCGCAAGCTTTGCAAAAGTTATGGAAATCTTTGAACAAGGTGGGCCAATAGAAACCGCACTGTAAAATTTTTGTAGCCGTTTTCTTAGCAGAGAAATGACCACCGCAAGCTTCAGAATGACAAAAGGAAATAACACTAATAAATTCATCATTAGGTACACATCTCCTAATAATTTGGTCTGGGCAGTATTTGAAAAGATAAGGATCATCCCAGAAGAAATTTTTTATTTCGGTCAGAAATTTTCTTTTGTCCTGTTTATTCCAATGAATCGGGAGTTCACCCGTGACAAGAAAATTTGCAATGTCTGCAAACCAGGGTGACGACGTGATCTCAAAGAGTTGTTCATCAGAGAAAGTGTCTCTTATGGGTGAATTGTCTATGGAATCTGGAAGAGTGAGATGGGACAAGTGATCAGCTACTACGTTCTCTACCCCTTTTTATCTCTTATTTCTAGAAAAAATTCTTGGAGCAGAAGGATCCACCTAAGCAAACGCGCCTTAGCATCTTTTTTTGAAAGAAGGTACTTAAGGGCAGCGTGGTCAGTGTAGATAATGATTTTGGATCCAATCAAGTAAGACCTAAATTTGTCTAGTGCAAATACTACGGCAAGTAGTTCCTTTTCCGTAGTGGTGTAATTCTTTTGTGCACTATTTAAAGTCTTACTTGCATAGTAGATAACATAAGGCTTCCTTTTTTTTCTTTGTCCTAGAACTACCCCAACTGCATATTCACTAGCATCACACATAATTTCAAAAGGAAGCGACCAGTCAGGTGGTTGCATGATGGGAGCAGAGGTCAGCAAGCTTTTAAGTTTATCAAAAGCTCTTTGACATTCTTCAGACCACACAAATTGGGTTTCCTTTTGAAGGAGATTACATAAGGGTTTAGATATTGAGCTAAAATCTTTAATGAATCTCCTATAAAATCCTGCATGACCCAAAAATGAGCGTATATCTTTGATAGTTTTTGGGTTGGGTAAGTTAGCAATTAAGTCAATTTTAGCCTTGTCTACTTCAATTCCTTCAGATGAAATGACGTGCCCGAGAACAATTCTCCTAGTTACCATGAAATGGCACTTTTCCCAGTTTAAGATTAGATTCTTCTCCTCACACCGAATTAAGACTAGCCTTAAATGGTCCACACAGTTTTCAAAAGAGGAGCCAAAAATCGAAAAATCATCCATGAAGACTTCCAAAAAATGCTCAACCATGTCAGAGAAAATACTGAGCATGCATCTTTGGAAGGTTGCAGGAGCATTACATAATCCAAAAGGCATTCTCTTGTAAGCAAATGTGCCAAAAGGACATGTAAAAGTGGTCTTTTCCTGATCTTCAGGATCAATTGCAATTTGGTTATAACTGGAATAGCCATCTAGGAAGCAATAAAATTTATGACCTGCCAACCTTTTTAAGATTTGATCAATAAAAGGTAGAGAAAAGTGATCCTTCCTTGTGACAGAATTAAGTTTTCTATAGTCAATGCATACACGCCAACTAGTGGAGACCCTAGTTGGAACTAATTCATTGTTGGCATTTTTGACTATAATAACACCAGATTTTTTTGGGACCACTTGGGTTGGACTTACCCATTTAGTATCTGAAATTGGGTAGATCATACCCGCATCCAGAAGTTTCAGAACTTCTGCCATAACCACATCCTTCATGTTTGGGTTTAATCGACGTTGAGGTTGACGAGAAGGTTTGGCATCAGCTTCTAGGTGGATTCTATAAGTGCAAATTGAGGGACTAATTTCCTTGATATCGGCAATTGTCCACCCTATTGCTTCCTTATGCTCTTTGAGAATTTCTAATAATTTTAGTTCTTGACTTTGTTCGAGTTGGGATGATATGATCACAGGAAAAGTCTCTTCTTGACCAAGGTATGCGTACTAGAGCTCAGATGGCAAAGGTTTTAGCTCAAGTTTAGGTGCTTGAACACTAGATGGTAGAGGACTATTGTTGCGTGTGGGTAATTCTTCAAAACGAGATTTCTACCTATCTGTATCCAACAAAGGAGCTGAATCTAATATAGCACTGATTTCTCTAAAGTTTTGGTTGATATCTGTATTTCCGAAATGAGTTAGGCATGTTTCTAAAGGATCAGAAGAAAGAGATGGGACAAGAGCATCTTCTACAATGGAGTCGATCAGATTAACTCAATGAATCTCATCATTTTCGTTGTCATTATCGGGTTGTTTGCAAATGTTAAATATATTAAAATCTATAGTCATATTCCCGAATGACATTTTCATTATTCCATTTCGACAGTTGATCAAAGCATTAGAAATAGCTAGAAATGGGCGGCCTAGAATGACAGGTATTGGAGTGGTACAATTCATGACAGGCTAGGTATCTAATACTATGAAGTCGACTGAAAAATAGAATTTATCAATTTGGACAAGTACATCCTCGACTACTCCTCTTGGTATCTTTATAGATCGATTGGCAAGTTGGAGAGTAACCTTGGTGGGTTTTAGTTCACCAAGTCCTAATTGTTAATAAATTGAATAGGGCAGTAAGTTAACACTTGCACCTAAATCCAGAAGGGCTCGTTGTATCCTGAAGTTTTCTATGATGCAAGATATGGTAGGACAACCAGGATCTTTATATTTAGGTGGGGTGTTGTGTTTGAGAATAGCACTCACCTGTTCAGTTAGAAAAGCTTTCCTTTGTACGTAAAGCTTTCGCTTTATGGTACAAAGATTTTTTAAAAATTTGGCATAAGATGGGATCTGCTTAATGGCATCTAATAAAGGAATATTAATCTTTACTTGTTTAAAGATTTCCAGAATTTTTTGGTCAGGTATTTCCTTTTTAGCTGCAAGCAAGCGCTGAGGGAATGGAGCAACTATCTTGTGATGGGGTATTGGATCATCTTGTTCATTATCATCTTCATCCTTCTTTTCAATAGATTTTTCATGTTTGTCATCTTCTATCGAAATTTCTTTGTTAATTATTTTTCCGCTACGAAGGGTTGTGACAGACTTAACTTGTTCAAATTTAGGTTGGGATGAACTTGTTTCATGGACCTCATGTTGACCCTTTGGGTTAGATTGAGGTTGGGCTGGAAATGTCCCTTTTTCCCTAACATTGAGTTGAGCCTCAATTCTACCTACAGAATTTTTAAGTTCTTGGAGTGATTGCATTGTATTCTGATTTATTTGAGTCTGCCCTTGCATGAAGATTTGCAAAGTATCTTCAAGGGATTTCCTATGTGGTGGCACATAAGGAGTAGGAACAGAATTTTCTTGAGATTCATTGGCAGTGGGTCCATGTCTCCAACTAAAGTTAGGATGGTTTCGTCAATTAGGATTATATGTTTCTGGAAATGGTCTTTTATAAGTATTGGTGAAATTTGCTTGATCATGTAACACTTCTTGAAAAGCAGGGATTGTAGGACAATCCTTGGTCACATGTGCATTACTCTCGCAAATTCCACATATACTTTCAACAATAGTTTGTGCTTTTCCTAAATTGGCCTTGCTTAATTCCATGGCTTCAACCTTCCTAGTCAGATTAGCAATTTTTACATTGACATCATTATCATCTTTAATAAGATATATTCCTCCTTTTGCCTTAGGTGCTATTTTAGATTTTTCATTTTTATCTGTTGTATCCCAAGCTTGTGCATTTTTTGCTAAAAGATCAAAATAATCCCAGGCTTCATTTGGTTCCTTACTCATGAATTCACCGTTACACATCATTTCTACAAATTGTCTCATATTGGAGGACAAACCATCATAAAAGAAACTAATGACCGTCCAAATTTCATATCCATGATGTGGGCAAGCAAGCAGAAGGTCCTTAAATCTTTCCCAACACTGAAAAAATGTTTCTCCATCTTTTGGTGCGAAGTTCATGATATTTCTTCTAAGTGTGTTTGTTTTATGTGTTGGGAAGAATTTCTTTAAAAATTCTCTTGTCATTTCTTGCCAGGTAGCTATGGTCCTAGGCCTTAAGGAGTGTAACCATGACTTAGCTTTTTCTTTTAAAGAAAAAGGAAATAACTTAAGTTTAACTACCTCTTCAGTGACATCATTGAAATGAAGTGTTGAACACACTTCATCAAATTCTTTCAGATGCAAATAGGGACTTTCAGAATCAAGTCCGTGAAACTTTGGGAGTAACTGGATTATTCCTGGTTTCATATCAAAAGCTCCCGCAGCAGTAGGAATAACCATACAGGACGGGGTACTAGTCCTAGTGGGTTGTAGATAATCACGAAGCGTTCTAATAGGTAAGTCATCTTGAAATTCATTATCTCCCTGATTACTACCATTATCTTCCATTTGATTATTTGAATTTTGAACAATTAAATTTTTATCTCTTGGTTCAACTCGAAATAATCTATTCGTTTTATCTTTTTCCCACAATAGCATATACTGAAATTTTATTATTTTATTATTTTTTATTATTATTTATTTATTTTATTTTATTTTTTTGGGTTAGTACAAGTACCACCTAAAGAGATCTAAACTAACACCCTAACAAATAATAATAATAATAATAATAATTAAAATTAAACATGCATTAAAACATCATCCAACAATTTCTAATATTTTTCTAAAAATTCTAGACAGCTCCTAACTGGTTTGAAGAGAACACCTAATCCTCCAATCCGGTCTAGTAACCTTAGTCGACCAGGTAAGCTCCCAGGTAAGTGGAGGGGTCACGATGCATGTAGCAAAGGTCCCATTTAAAACCCACTTTTCTCGAACAGAAACTGTCTCCCTTTAATCACTTAGAGGGACAAAGCTTACCTAGACATCGACCCGGGCCATAGAGCGAAATTGATGCAACTTTCAGTAGTCTTCGTCCTATTGAGCTCGAATATCCTTAGGGGCCAATGTCTAGTTGATTTTAATTAGGCTTAGGATATTTATGCACTAGGATGATTTTTGGACTAAGGACGAGTGATGAAATCCCGACCTTATCTTTTTAATGGGTTCAGCCCTTAGATTATTTTATGCAAATGCTTTATACTATATGCAACAATCAAGAAGATTTTTAACATTTTATGTCATGACATTAAATTGCATTTGAATAGTTGATCAAGCAAACTAATTTTTTTTTATTATTATTTTTATTATTATTTTAATTAATAATTTTTAATTAATTTTTTTAAACAAGAGTAAAATTCTAATCTAGGAAAAATAGAACTAGTATGAATAAAATAGAAAAATTAATTTAAATACTCACGGTCGGAGTTCGTTCACTCCGAGAATCCAAAAATTTGATCTTGATCTTCCTCGTTACTGGTCCCACTTTTTGTCGTCCTTGAATCTGTAAAGATTTGAAATTTCAGCCGTGTTAAAAATAAAGAAAAATTGAAGAACTAGAAATTAAAAATTGAAATTTGCAGCCTTGTTCTCGTTCGCACGTTGCAAATCTCCGGCAACGGCGCCAAAAACTTGCTACGATTTTAATTTTGCTCTTTTAAAAAGGAAAATTAAATGTAGAATACCCCAAGTATAGGGTGTAGCAAAGTAATATTCTCGGTGAGTCCGAGATCGAATCCACAAGGATTTGACAGTGAACAAAAACTAAAGGCTAAATAATATTCAGATTGACAAAAATATAACTAAGGCATTAGGATTCAGTCTAGCACTTAATCATGCTTTTCTTAAAATCATCTATTAATCATAATAAAATAGATTTAATTTTATGGGCAGCATTACAGTAATTCTATTTTTAACTACAGGGATTTCTAAGCATCTGTTATACCCGGAGGAAATAACAAATCAGAGAAAATATATAAGTTTGAAATAATTTCTATCAATCTACTGCACCATAAATCAAATCAAAAACATTAAAATCCAATTGATGATTAAAGGAAATATATGAAGAAAATGCTAGGCTTTTCCCTAGCCTTAGCTTAAAAAGATTTAGCTATCCATATGAGATGCAAGCAATTTTATAAAAGGGATTAGCATAGAATAAATAAAATAAAACATAAATCCCTTTTTTTTTTTTCTTTCTCCTCTTTTGAAAACAGAGTGCTCTGTTTTCTTTCTTTTCTTTTTCTTTTCTCCTCCCGATGCTTCTCCTCCTTCTCTTGCCCGGCTGAGAAGATGGATCGGAAGAGGAGTTGAGATGTTTTGCTTGCTGGTTCCCTTGGCCTCTTCCTCCTTTGTCGCACGGCCGGCTGTCCTCTTCTCCTCTCTCCCTCGGCTGAGAAAAATCGGAAGAAGGACTGCGGTTGTTTGGGAGACCTCTGGTTTCCTTCTTCCGTCGCTCGCTCCGTGTCCTCCTCCTCCTTCTTTGCTCCGTCCTCCCTCTCCTTGATCCGTGGCCTCCCTCTGGTTCCTCCCCCTCCTTTTATAGACACCTTAAGCCTATTGAAGATGTGGCTGGGAATACGGATCGGGGTCGCAGCTGAAACGCATGGATTTGAATGCAGAACCCGTGGCCTCCCTCTGTTTGCTTGAGATGCGGGATGAATGAAGTTGAATCGACTTTGGGAGATCGTAGAAGCTGGAACGCTGCTGAGGCGGGATGCAGATGAGATGCTTTGGATTTCCCTCGCTGCCGTTGGATGTTGAAACATAGACGAAACCGTTGGGAAATTTAGAAGACTCCTCAGATGGCTGATGGGGAGAATGGAATGCAGCTGAAATGCGGACTGTTTGGCTTCGGATTCCCTCGCTGGATACGGATGATATGCCACGATGCTTGGAAGATCCACGGATGGTTGGAAGACTTTGACGTGGGGAAGTTGCTGGGAAACGGATACTTGGTTTGAGAAGCAATTGAATTGCTTTGGGACTCTCGAGACGGCTCGGGGACACTTGAAGATGTTGGGAAATCACTTGCTTCAGCCCGTTGATGTAGATACATGGGAATTTTAGGTTAGGAACTGTTGAGTCGCCTCATCACGGACACTGGAGAATTTGTTGAGCTCGAGCTGACAGGCATTGGGCTGAAACCCAGCATTATTGAATCTCTTGAATTACTTGCACTTAGACAATAATAAAACATTAATTAATTAATTTTATTAATAAAGATTAGCTATAATACTAATTAAGATAATATGAAAATTTTACTTTAGTACTCTCATCAGAATGCCCAAGCTAAGAAGATTGGAAAATAAGAATTTAGAAAGGCGAAAATATTAAGGGCATGCTTGAATATCTGTATGCAATCTATATACAGTATTCAATTTTTTTTTCGTGGTTCAACCTGAATCTCATAGAAAAAACTTGATCTCGCTAGATTTTTTTTTTGTATCCTACTAGAATAGACTGGAAGAGGCTGAGTCCGATCTTATATTCTATATAGGTTCCTCCAGTTTACATAGACTGAGTCGGATCTTATATTCTGTAATACTAGATATAATTTGCACATAGAGTTTAAAAGACATGTTGGATGTGTTAGGCTCGATTTCTGCAGGATTTTCAGTCTAATTTTGTAAAAATATCTGTCACACCCCGAGCACAAGGTGCAGCAGACGCCGCACGCCCACACGGCGGGCCACACAGGCGTGCAAGGCATCAGATCATATCAAAGCAATCACAGATGTTTAAAACTGACATAAATATTTAAGTTGTTCAAAAGCAGTCTTACAAAATTTCAAATAACATATGCTGACGTAGGTCAAATACTCTAATCAATCTAACTAAAGGACTAATAACTGAAGGAATCGTCGAAAAATCTAATGCACTCCCCAATCCCGCGCAATCCAGCCTCTCGATCTGAAAAACAGAGAAAATAAAAGAATGAGCTACACTAACCCAGTAAGCAACAAAATATCCCAAAGTGGGGTCAGAGCATATCAGACCAAAATACAGGATAATATCTGGAATAAATCATAAATAACATCGTTTTTCTGTTTTCAAAATTTATTATCATTTTTTCAAAAATCTGATACCAAAATCTCAATATGATAGGCTACGGCCGCATAACCCAGTGGCATGGGTTGCACAGAGTGCCAGAAAGCACTATTGTTAGTCACCGGTGGCAACGGTGTCCAGAAACTACTATTCTAATCACCGGTGGTGCAGTGTCGAAACCGGTTTCTCACAGATTACAAGTCGACAGGTCCAACGTATAATCCCCATTGGCGGGGCCAGAACAGAACAGATCATAGCCATATTGAGAATGCATATATATATATATATAGAAAAATAAATTTCATAATTTATCCAGTCATATTTTGTGGATTTCAGAGCATACAACATAATTTTCAAATAAGATTTAATATGCGTGACCCATTTTACAGAATACAAAACATTCATCAAAATTTAATCTATTTATCAAATAATTTGGAAATCACACTTGAAGTATTAAGTTAATTACCTCTTCTCGCTTAATTCCCACTTCAGATAGACGGATCAGGTTCACCAGTTTAAATTTAATTAATTCCTTGTTAATTTCAGAGCTAAGTAAAATTCAAAAATAATACTACTGGGCATGGCACAACAGAGTCCAGAGTTGGCCCATAGTGGGCATGTCCCGATAGGGCCCATATCGGACACGGCCCAATGGGCCCGCATAGACTTGGCCCAATAGGGCCCCCAAAGTTGGTTTCTAATGGATTATTTATGCAACACAATTCATTGCAGGGACTAATAATTAATTACATGGTACTGTTCTATAATAAAACTTTAGTGGAGGGACCAATCAAATATATTTGGGGATCCTTATTTAATAATCTTTCTTATAAGGAACAAGCATAAATTGCATAAGGCTCTTTTGTGAATAATATACTATCCAGGGCTTCACTGCAAAATTCTATTTATTGGCCAAATGGATTCGGATTTCGGGTTCCGGATTTTGGGTTTGAACTAGATTCCGGATTTCGGATTTTCTCTTTTTTTTCGCATCTTGGGTTCGAAACGGGCCCAAGTTGGGCCCGCGGTGAAGAGGGCCCAAGTTGGGCTCGTGGCCCCGTTCGGCCCGTAAGGGCCCTCATCTTCCCCAAACCCCCACAGACAGGGGAAGGGGAAGGATGAAGAAGCGACCGACTGGGGGGGGGGCAGCCTAGGCAGCCGAGGGCTGTTGCCCGGTCGATGGCCAGCCGACTGCAGTGGCGGCCGATGGCTGCTGCGGCGACGGGCGTCGAAGGAAAACCGAGTGATCTCAGTTTGGGGCCAAAGCAAAGGAAAGAAATCAAGCATGTTCCGGCTAGATCGAAGAGCAAAAAGGGAAGAGGGCTTACCGGTAGTCGATGGAGGTGGCGGATCTCGGCCGGGGGAGGCTCGATCTGGCGGTCAAGTAGCGGCGACGACACTTGGAACCGAGAGGAAGGAGATCTCGAAATAGGGGAGGCTCGGGTGGTGGTGGTGGTTAGCCGAGGCGGCTCACCGGCGACTTGGGAAGAGGGAGCAGAGGAAGGAGAGGGAGAGGAGAGGAGGCTTAGATGGTAGGGAGGAGGGCTTGGAGGCGATGGGGGGTTTTTATCACCCCCCTCGTAATGGCTCCCCGCCGCGAAGATCGCGGCGGCCGAGCGAAATCCGCGGCTGCGGATTAGCTGGAGGGGGGGCTGCCGCAGAATACCTGCGGCGCCCTCGCCCCGATCATCCCCGAAAGAGCCGGAGAGGATCGCAAATTGCGATCCTCTGTTCCGCTCTTCCCAAAAGGGGAACGGGACTGAAGTCGGCAGGGGCTGCCGACTTCAGCCCGTATCTCACATTCTCTCCTCAGAAAAATTTCGTCCTCGAAATTTAACATACCTTAGCTTGCAAAAAGGTCCGGATATTTTTCCTTCATCTTGTCCTCCAGTTGCCACGTAGTCTCACGTTCCGAGTGATTGCTCCACTGAATCTTAACATAAGAAATAGTGCTCCTCCTCAACACTTGTACCTTTCTATCAACCACACGTACAAGCTGCTCAGGATATGACAAATCTTCTCTAAGCTGCAAGGGAGCCACTTCTACCACATGGCTCATATCTAGAATATACCTTCTTAGCATGAAAACATGAAAAACATTGTGAACTCCAGATAGTGAAGGTGGGAGTGCCAATTTGTATGCAACAGCTCCTACTCTTTCTAGAATTTCAAAGGGGCCCACATAGCGTGGACTGAGTTTTCCTATCGAAAACAATGGATATAGATATTCATTTACTACTGGAATATCTTCCAATCTTTGATCTGTGTAGTGTCAACTACTGTGGCGATATACGTCATACTCCCCTTTTTTGAGTAGCCGCTTAAATTGCATAGCAGAGACAACTCAAGGAGAAGTATAAGCACCACTACCTATGAAGCAAAATTCAATGTCTCTAGGGATCTAAAATTTTATCCGCTTTTCATGACAATTAATGGTAGAAAAGTGTGATGCTAACTAGTCCATACCGAGAATTATGCCAAAGTCATACATATCTATAACTATCAAATCAGCAGGAAAGTCTCTTCCTACTATCTGAGCTGGACAAGTTTTGCATACCTGATTACCGATCATCCCATTCCCGGTGGGGGTGCTGTCGGGTTACACCCGCATACCGATTCCTCCTTTCTAACACCCCATTGAGCTGATGTGTGCTAGGAGGGGTCCATTATGAAACTATACCATTCTCCTTGAGATAATCACGGAACTCTCTATTAACATGTTCACCTCCTCGATCTGATCGAAGAACCTTAATGAGTTTTCTTGTTTGTTTTTCTACTTCATATCTGAACTCTTTGAACTTTTCAAAAGCTTCAGATTTGTGTCTCATACACATATCCATACCATAAGTAATCATCGTTAAATGAAGTAAAAATTATGACCCCTAGCCTGCACATCAAATGGGCCACACACGTCAGTGTGTACTAGGGTAAGTATTTCAGTGGACCTCTCCCCATATCCTACAAAGGGTAATTTGGCCATCTTTTCTTGAAGGCAGGATTCACAAATTGGATATGACTCGGAAGTCAATGAGCCAGAAGCCCATGTTTCTCCAATTTGTTTATTCTGTCTTCTCCTAAATGGCCAAGCCTGAGGTGTCACAAATAGTTTAGATTTATCTCATCTCAAGATCTTTTGGATCCTATGGTACTCATTATTTGCTCAGATAATTTCACAGATACATCCAAATGTAAGTGATAGAGACTGTCAATCATAAAACCATATGAAACCAATTTATTTCTCAAATAAATGGAACAACAGTCTTATACAAATCTTTCTGTGCTAAACAAGATACAGAAATCAAATTTCTGCTAACAGCAAGTAACAGTTCCTAAGTATCCTGAGCATATTTGACATACCTTCTTAAGGTGTGTCACCCTTTCATGCTTTTTATGCTTTCCATGTATGTAGGACAATTCCTCTTCTAATGGCCGTACATAATGCAATGGAAACACTTTTCCTTGCAATCAGCCTTTTTCTTGGAACTTTCTTACATGGCCTTTTCTCGGTCTTCCGCTTCTTCGCAGGCTTCTTCTTCTTCCAGGTAGACTCTCTCTTGGAAGTAGAAGCCAACTCGACAGTGAGAATTATATCCCTTGAACTCTTCAAGGTCCCTAAGGTAGTTACCAATTTATTTAACAATTCTATTTTGGTACATACAGTCTTGTTCATATGATAGTTTACTATAAACTGTTCATATGAAGCTGGAAGAGATTGCGGGATCAAATCCGTTTGCAATTCCTTGTGCATGGTCATGCCAAGCTTCTCAAGCTCCTCCCAGTCATTTATCATGGTCAGACCATGATCATGGACAGACTGCCCTTCGCGTATCTTGGCCTTGAAGAGCCTTTTGGACACTTCAAACCATGCTGTGCGACTCTATTCACCCTACAACTCTTGCAGGTGATTCAATATGTCCCTGGCAGTCTTCATGTTCTCATGCCATTATATAGCACCTAACTTTATTGTTATCATTCGTCTACTTGTCATGCATCTTACGTTGATCAGTGATCGGACGAACTGGTAACACAGGGATGTCATGGTCTAGCATATACCCTAATTTCTCACAATTCAAAACTATTTTAAAATTGCTGAGCCAGGCTTTATAATTGAGTTTGGTCAAACGGTTATTCTCTAGGATATGAATTAAGAGTTTGGAAGCTAACTTTATAATCCTCAGAGAGAAAAAGTTCTAGTTAAAATTTTGTACTTGAACTCTATTTGTTTTAGGGACATTTAAAACAAACACCTTCCACTATTTTCTCGAATCTCTTACACTCCTCCGGTAGAGAAACGGAAACCTGCGACTCTAGGTTTCAAGTGGGGTGCTACGGTCCCACCAATTTACATGTCACTTCATCTAACAGTTATTAGTGACATATAAACGATGAGTGTACTACTCCTTGACAATGCTTCTCAAGCAAGTTGTAGCCAACTTGGTTTCCAAGTCATAAGAAACTTACCTAACAGTTATTGGCCCCATTCCTTGGTTAAGTCAGACCCACCATATATCCCGCAGAAATAAAGCTGTCATTGGGTTCTCAGCTAACAATTATTGAAGCCCAACCCCATCTTTACTCCCACTACATCTCATGTCAATAGAGAGGTCCAATTCCCTGATGCAACTTGCCCACTGTATCCAGCTGAGACAAATCAACGCCGGAAAGACCTTAGCAGCTCTACTACGATGGAAGATGATGAGAGCACAAAAGTGTGAATTATATATCACTTAAATTAGTATTATTGCTAACAAATAATGATAAAAGTATTGTATTTATATTATATTTTTGTAAGGTGCAGGTGATTGTAAATCAAAGCAAAAATGTGCATTATGTCCAAAAAGATGCACCACCACGGATGACCAGCCAACCATATGAGTCAACCCCAGTTGCACACTTGAAGGAGGCTAAGTTCAGCCGACCAGTTCACTGCAACCGATTCCCAGTAGCCCAACGCAAAGTGTGCAAGCTCAGCCATCTCGCAGCTTGTTGAGTTGGTTTCCGCATCAGCCTTCCATCCCAGCATCGAAGCAGGGGAAGCATCCAACCCTCCGTGATCCACGCGGTGAACCAGCGACCAGCTCCTTCCAACGCTGCATCCAACGAGTGCCCACCGAGATCAGCGCCTCCCATCAGCCCGTCCCAGCCACCCCGTCTTCACTGCATTCCAAGCTTCAATCCCGCAGCCGTCCGCTCACCCTCCAGCTCCAGCTACCGCGATCGGCTTCGAGGCACCAATCGATCCCAGCCATCTACCGCATCTCATCCTAGAACACCCAAAGCGCCACTGATCCCGTCCTCCTAGCCGAGATCAGCACCCATTCCTTCCGATCCATCTTTCCAGCAGCCTATCCCGCATTCACAGCAGCGGCCCATCTTTCCGGCACCTCCCATGCGTCCGAGATCCAGCATCCAGCCGTCCATCTCCAACCTCACGTCCGAGCTTTCCATACCTTGCAGCTAGCTGGGATTTGCATCATTCCAGCATTCCTCCTTCCAACAAATCCCAGCGGTCCGTGATGGTTTCATGCCTCGTCCGTCTCCCACGCCTCTCATGCATTCAATCCCGCCTGCAGCCATCCATGAGCCAGCGATCAACGTCCCCTTCTTCCGCCCAAAACTGAGACCCCGGATTTCGACCAGCATCAGACCTCCCAGCGCGATCAATCTTCCGTAAGCGTCGCACCGATCAGCGCCAGATCCGCCCGCGATCAACGTTCGAGATTCCCCTCCATTTCCTTCCATCTCCACCGCGTGTGCTCAAGGGGGATCGAACGCCACTATATAGCTCTCATTCGGGAGGAAGAAGGGCGGCCAGCTGGGGTTGAAGGAAAAGATTGGAAGGAAGAGGAGGGGAGTCGAGCCCTGTCATTGAAAAGAAGAAACAGGGCATCCCCTATTTCTGAAAAGAAAAAAAAAGAAAAAAAAAAAGAGAGTGAAAAAGGGAGAGATGCTGATGTTTGTAATGGCTTGCTAATTCCTTTGGCAAAGGGTGATGGATGAACCCTTGTCATGTTGTTTTCATCAAGTACACTCTAAACTTTAATTCTAATTGTTTTATATCCATTGGTATGTTTTGGGTTCTTGCATATTTATTTATTAGATAGATCTTGCATGGTTTATATATATTGATGCATGGATTATTTCGATGCTTGATTTGTCGTAGACGTAACCGGCACGATAAATACTTGGATGTTTAATTCATGTTTTCCGATTGTATACTCCATGATTAGAACTACCCTATCATATTAATCCTTAATCAAGAATCGCCGAGTCTATTTGTTGAAAGTTACATTGTCAAGGAGGATTCCGGATCCCTAGCCTTCTCTATATTCTTGAACGTTGTTTAATCACATATTATTCTCTGCTTTTAATTTTTAAAGATCAACTAAAAATTACATCGAAAGATTACGCTAATAATCCATAGATCGTTTCCTGAGGAATCGACCTCGGACTTCCGAGTTATACTACTTGTGCGATTCTCCTGCACTTGGGAGAATAGTTTTATTTTTGTATTAGAAGACCTCTAGACTTAATATTAGGTAATCTAGTCTTAGTGATTCCAACTTTGAGCTCTTCATAGGTGATAATCGATCAATTGGCCAGGTAAGCAGGTGGGAGGCTCCTCTTACTCAGAAAGTAAGATCCTAATTAAGTAACCACCTTTAATGCTTTCCTAGACACCAATTAGAACAATTAATCAAATATGGCTAGCTCAATGTATCATTCACTCTCGACTGATTGAGAAGGTTTTAATCGATTTAGGTTTCGATTAGGTTTTACATCTTATGTAAATATGAAACTTCTTTCATATGTTATGCGTTTACATCTTATGTAAATGACATATTTGTTTAGGTTTATATCCTATGTGAACATGAAACCCTTTCATATATTATGTGTTTACATCTTATGTAAATGACATATTAGTTTAGGTTTACATCTTATGTAAATGACCTAACCTATTTGGGTTTTATTTACATCCCATATAAACATTGCTTAACATATATATACATCTATGCATATATTAATTTTCTTTTTAAGCATAATCCTAAACAAAATTATCCTTTAATAAACATGATTCTATGATTTGATCATATCTTATGCATATCATGCAAATATCAATTTCCTTTTAAGCTTAGGCATAAATAGAAATTTATCTTTTATGATCATGAATCTTTGATTGAATCTTATCACATACTTCTTATGTAATTTCAGATCAAGGTCGTGATCTCACCGGGATGCTAGCTCCCTTGCAGAGATCCCTTTTGATGGTTGGAACTCCTCTAAGCAATCAACTCTTAATTGCTTCCAAGAGGAAAAAAAAGGAGAAGGAAGAAACGCTTTCTTTTCTTTTCTTTACCATGGATGAAGAAGGAGGGAAGAGAGGAACACCTTTCTCTCTTTGTTTTCTTCCATGCATCTGGTGAAGAGGAGGAAGAATAAGGTATCCTTGCTGCCCCTCTTTTGCCTTCTAAAAAGAACCACCAAGAATAATCCCAAGGGGGGCTGCCCCCTTTTTTATTCTTTTTCTTTGAAGCCCTAGGCGTGGACTCCTCCTAGAAGTTAGGAGTCGCACCAAAGTTTGGCCAAAACGGATCTCGCGACCCGGGCATCTGGGACGCGAGTCCCGTCCATCCGGGTCGCGCATCCTGGCCATCTGGGATGCGGATCCCAGGAGCATCCGAGGAAGGGAGGGGGAAGATCCCCTCCCTTCTAATCCTAATCAAATTAGGATTTAGGTGGTCCTTGGTTCATTGAATCCTAATCTAAGTAGGACCCAATTAGTCTCCCTATTTGATTCACATGAATCCTAATCTAATTAGGAGTCATCTTTATCTATTGGACCAAAATTAATTAGAACTCTAGGAATCCTAATTCAATTAGGACTCATATAATTTTAGTCCTAATCTAATTAGGACTTTTAGGAATCTTACTCCAAGTAGGACTCTAATAATTTGATGTCCTAATCTAATTAGAACTCTTGGAGTCCTACTTCAAGTAGGACTCTTGAACCTTATCAAATAAGATCGAGTCCAATTAATTAAGTCCAATTGATTCAATCAAATTGCAATCCAATTGCAATTAATTCCTTCTTCAACTCACTAACTCTTAGATCTGAAATTAATACACTCCCCAATCCCGCACAATCAAGCCTCTGGATCTGAAAAACAGAGAAAATAAAAGAATGAGCTACACTAACCCAGTAAGCAACAAAATACCCCAAAGTGGGGTCAGAGAATATCAGATCAAAATACAGGATAATGTCTGGAATAAATCATAAATAACATCGTTTTACTGTTTTCAAAACTTATTATCATTTTTTCAAAAATCTGATACCAGAATCTCAACATGATAGGCTACAGCCACATAACCCAGTAGCATGAGTTGCACAGAGTGCCAAAAACCACTATTATTAGTCACCGGTGGCAACGGTGTCCAGAAACTACTATTCTAATCACTGGTGGTGCGGTGTTGAAACCGGTTCCTCACAAATTACAAGTCGACAGGTCCAACGTATAATCCCCATTGGCAGGGCCAGAACAAAACAGAATAGATCATAGCCATGCTGAGAATACATATATATAGAAACATAGATTTCATAATTATCCAGTCATATTTTGCAGATTTCAGAGCATACAACATAATTTTCAAATAAGATTTAATATGCCTGACCCATTTTACAGAATACAAAACATTCATCAAAATTTAATATATTTATTAAATAATTTGGAAATCACACTTGAAGTATTAAATTACGTACCTCTTCTCACTTAATCCCTACTTCAGATAGGCGGATCAAGTTCACTTGTTTAAATTTAATTAATCCTTTGTTAATTTCAGAGCTAAGCAAAATCTAAAAATAATACTACTGGGCATGGCACAACCGAGTCCAGAATTGGCCCATAGTGGGCATGGCCCGATAGGGCCTATATCGGACACGATCCAATGGGCCCGCATAGACTTGGCCCAATAGGGCCCCCAAAGTTAGTTTCTAATGGATTATTTATGCAACACAATTCATTGCAGAGACTAATACTTAATTACAGGGTGCTGTTCTATAATAAAACTTTAGCGGAGGGACCAATCAAATATATTTGGGGATCCTTATTTAATAATCTTTCTTATAGGGAACAAACATGAATTGCAGAAGGCTCTTTTGTGAAATAATATACCGTCCAAGGCTTCACTGCAAAATTCTATTTATTGGCCAAATGGATTCGGGTTTTGGGTTCCGAATTTTGGATCTGAACTGGATTTCGGGTTTCAAATTTTCTCCTTTTTTTTTTCGCATCTTGGGTCGAACCGGGCCCATGCTTGGCCCCATTCGGCCCGTAAGAGCCCTCATCTTCCCCAAACCCCCACGGACAGGGGAAGGGGAAGGATGAAGAAGGGACCGGCTGGGGGGGGCGGGCAGCCGGGGGCTGTTGCCCGGTCGACGGTCGGCCGACTGCAGTGGCGGCCGGCGGCTGCTGCGGCGACGGGCGTCGAAGGAAAACCGAGTGATCTCGGTTTGGGGCCAAAGCAAAGGAAAGAAATCAAGCATGTTCCGGCTAGATCGAAGAGCAAAAAGGGAAGATGGCTTACCGGCAGTCGACGGAGGTGGCGGATCTCGGCCAGGGGAGGCTCGATTCGGCGGTCAAGCGGCGGCGACGACGCTTGGAACCGAGAGGAAGGAGATCTCGAAATAGGGGAGGCTCGGGTGGTGGTGGTGGTTGGCCGAGGCGGCTCACCGACGACTTGGGAAGCGGGAGCAGAGGAAGGAGAGGAGGTTTAGAGGGTAGGGAGGAGGGCTTGGAGGCGATGGGGGGTTTTTATCACCTCCCTCGTAATGGCTCCCCGCCGCGAAGATCGCGGTGGCCGAGCAAAATCTGCGGCGCCCTCGCCCCGATCGTCCCCAAAAGAGCCGAAGAGGATCGCAAATCGCGATCCTCTGTTCCACTCTTCCCAAAAGGGGAACAGGACTGAAGTCGGTAGGGGCTGCCGACTTCAGCATGTATCTCACAATATCCAAATAGATTTAAAAAAAATCTGTCCACCCCTCACCATCAGCAGTCTTAAAGCGCCTACGGTGCTTGATTGTGCCTGCCCACAATGAAGGCCTTGGAATCACAAAGAATCTCTTACCTCATCTTCCATTGTTTGTACTAGGCTCTTTTCCTTGCTATGCTGTAAAAGAATCTAAATAATTTCTTTGAGGCTTTTTGTTTTTTAAAATTCTAAAATGCAGCTCCTGGCCCATGCCGAAATAATTATGTCAAACCAAACTCAATATAATTCTAAAGTATTCAAAATAATCGAAGAGCCAAAAAAGGAAAAAATTGGGTATAAATATCTGTTCTAGCAGTTTAAATTATAAGCTCCATCTCTCGTGAATCAGATGCTGAATTCAGTTGCGCGTGGGACCAATGCTAATTTCCTGCTACTGCACTTGCCTTGGCATGAAGCTATCAGAAAGCCACCAGTAGTCAAATATTTCCCCCCTTTTTTAATGATAAGCGTGTTTTTTTTCTGAGGAATTTAATGATAAACTGTTGAAGTGATAACAACGATTTAGCTGTTTCCTTTTGTAAGCATTCATGGGGGGTGGGCTCAAGTGAGACAAATTTCCAAACAATCTGATCATAATTGAGAGGTTCACCACAGAGAAGAAAGCTACAAATAATGAATGCTTGATCTCACTTTGGTTCCAAGAATCACTTGCCTGTGATCTGATATCTTCATTTAAAAGCAAAGTAATTTAGGAAGATCACAATTCAACTACATTTCTGATGGAAAAAATATTTAAAATTTCATAAAATTCTAATTCAAGTATTGATTGGATTTGAATGAACTATGCCTCAATCTAAGCATAAATTGGGTTCAAAATAGCACAATATATCTCTTACCCTCAAAGGTATTGGACCAAGTTTTTCTTAATAATAACTTTATGTGGGTAATTATTTTTCTCATCCTCGTTCAAAACTTTTTTACATAATTTAACAATGTGGTTGTTTATAATATAAGTATTCTTGTTATTTTCTTAATTGATATATCAAAGATACCAGAGAGTATCTTATCTCTTCATATTTTGTGGTTCATGTCTGCAGAGGTGATCCAATTCCAGCCAAAAACTACTTGACGAGTGTAAGATCCTTTTCTTTTAGTAATCAGCTGATATACTAGTATTTCTAGTAATCACTACATTTCATAAGCACTGCATATTTAACCCACCATCAATTGCATATTAAACTCCCACTTCTTTAGAAAGGATCAACGCAGCACCAATAGGACCAAGCCCCAACTAGCAGGATTTAAATAGTTGGCTCAAAACCAGGTCAAGGTCATCCTAATCTGATCCACGGAATTTTTCTTTTTAACCTAGGTTCGGCACAGCCAGAATTTAGTTTTTTTATTTCAAACTTAGGCTTGGCTCATCCCGATCATCGACGATCAAACATACATCTAATTGAGCAGTCGAAGAAAATTTTGATCTACGCATAATTATCTTCCTTGAACCAGCTTAATCCAAGTTGGTGAATAGGTCTTGGCATTGACAAGAAAAAGTTTCTTTTCCCCACTTGTTTTTTTCTTTTTTTTTTCTTTTTCTTGTTGCGTGATATGGTGATATTGTACCACGACCATTTTGTTTTCTGAATATCATCAAGATCTGAACACCACATCTCCTCTAAGAACAAACTATAGGTGTGTGGTGCTAAAACAATTGAGCTAATAGCTATTGGTTATGCAATAAAACAGAATAAGTGACTTTTTTTTTGAAATTACATAGAAATTTTGGAATGACATGTTCCCCCTGACTAGCACTACCAATTAGTAGTACATTCACTGTTCTGTGCAAAAAATCATCCTATAATGTTAGGTGTGGTGCATATGGGACTTGCTCAAATGGGGCATCCAAACATAGCTTGCATTGGGACCAAGCTTTTTCGCAGATCGTGTGCAAATTTGAGGCTACTCAGATTTCAAAGAAATTAACAGTATATGTTGCCTAAGCCATTCATCCTGAGTATGCAGCCAACTTAATTATCACCAAAAAAAAAAAAAAAAAATGTAACCTTCAACTTGCCCATCATGTGTTAATCATAGAGCAATGAGTCAACAAATTGGCAAAATTCTCAAGCAACCCTCACAAAAAGAATCAAGTGCAAATACTTGAAAATGCGTATTTGAATGCAACCTTATCATGCTATAATCGTATTTAGATTTGTGATTTGAATAGATGTAAAGTATAACTGTGGAATCAGATGAAAGTCTGCCATCATTAAACAATAGTAGTTTCATTGGGAGAGATATATCCATGAGCCTTGAAGTAATACAAGTAGGATGATAGGCTCCTTGATCATTAAGTTAAGTTTAACATCACAACTCACTATCAAACCAAGTAGGAAGCCATTTAAATCAAAAAAATCACAATCCAAATTAATATTTAATTTTGATTGATAATCCAAACAATATTTCAATATAATCTGATCTTTGGAGCACCTCTAAACATAGAGGAACTCAACACATTCTCCTATCACATGCATTGAGCATGCTCCAGCTATGCTACACTTGCTGGCAGATGTAATAAAAATTTCGCGAATAAACTCACAATGCTATATGACGAAATATTAGATAGTATGTGATCCTAATCAATCAAACCATCTTCGTTATGCTTATTGTTCAATTTTGTGCCTGTAGACAAATCATTTTCAATCTTCTGCAGAAAGTCTAGCATCATCTCCAAACTTTTATCATCTGCAACAGAATAAACAGAGAAAAAATTCATTTGACAAAATATCAAAAACTACTGATTCAGAAATTGGAAGAAAAGTGAAGCAATACAAACAAATGTCCATAAACTCTATAAAAGCAGGTCACAGTTAACCTAAGGCAAATTATCGCACATGTTGTCAGTTGGAGCAGATCTAATCTATATGATAAACTGATTTCAATGTACCAGACCTATCTATCAATGAGGTGTTCAGGTGGTGCCTACTAAATGAAGCAGTAATGTTCAAGGAGAGTTGTCCAACCCAGCATGACTTGCAAATGACCCATATTGCTTTTGGATCTAAGAGAAGCTCTTTGGAACAGATAGTTCAGAGGCATAAGAAAAAAAATGTAAATATTCAAGAGACATGCTCAACCAAATGGTCAGATTATTGGGTCTAGGTAAGATTTAGACCAAATTAGTGACAATAATACAAGTCTAATAAGTCACCATCTTAGACTAGTAATAATATATACAAAGATAGTTTTCATGCAGACAAAGAAGCCCATCCTCTTAATAAAAAATTAGAAAAATTGATCAATGAAGAGTGGCCCATTGAGGGGCTCAACTAACTAAACTATGATAACATAAAATTAATGAAAGTAGGAGGAAGGAGATCACATAATGAACTCACCAAGCCTGGGGACAGTGTGGCCCTTGGGGTGGCGGATGACGAGCGGATCCACAAATGACTCCAGCAGTGTTTCACCAGGTGTTTTTAAGAAATCCATCTCCCCTGCAAACGAGATGCAGCTCCAGCTCAGTGATCTTGCAACAAATTTTAATTTCAATCTACTTCTATATTAAGATAGGAAGAATACCATTAGTCTATTCTGGTCCCTTTGCATTGCAATCAATGATTGATGGAAAATGAGTTGCTCTTAAAGATTCTCTAAACTATTCTACCAAGAAGCCTCATAAGCTGACTGTTGTAATAGTGCTCAAGTAAGATAAACTACACGTACTGGGGCTATGTAATGATGAAAAAAATCCAAAAAAAGGTCAATTGGTTTGGTTGGATCCTGACTGGAAGGCCAGACCCATTTAAGGAACTATGCATCCAAAGTTTATCTTAAATAATTCTCCTCACATATAATTCTCTCTAAACCTTCTACTTCATCAAACGATATTTTCCTCTTATCACTTCATTGATAATTCTATATAATAAACGCACTATGTCTCAAGTTTATGTTCTACGAGTTGAAATATGCAACAATTGTGAAACAAGAACATTATCAACCAAGCTCAATCCAGCATTTTCAAAATGTTGTGAGTTATGAATATGAACCCAAATTCAAGACAATACAACAAAGTAGGTAACCATGTACACAACGATAGAATAGTCTCTTAGGACTCGTTTGGTTCGCGGAAAAAGAGGGAAAGTGTTGTCAACAGAAAAACAGAGAAATGTCTCTTGTTTGGTTAGAGTTTTCAAAGGAGAGAGATGGAAAAGTAGCATTCTCATGAAAATAAGATTTTCATGTTTTAAGGAAAAGAAAAATCCATGGGGGACATGAAAAAGTTTTTCCAAAGTATCCTTAAGCCATGAAAATCCATGGGTAAGGTCTTTCTCTTTATTAAGGATATAATAGATATTTCATACAACTTTTCTACAAAAGTAGATGCTCAATCAAACATAAGCCATTCTGAAATGTGTCATTTTTCCATGATCAACCAAATATGCCAAAAGCATTCTTTCAGGTATCATATTTTCAGAAATCATCTTCTCAGAAAAAATATTCCAGTAAGAAAAAATTCTTTCCGCGAATCAATCGAGTCCTTAAGCAAAAAAACTCAGAAAATTATAATAATATAAGTATGTGATTAATTGAATATGCAAATGACAACTATGCCTAAAGAACATTCAAGAGATATGACAAAAATTAGCTGGCCTTCAAAGTCGACACGTATATGAAGAAGTTACCCATCCTCTAGATTGGACTGTCAAAGGAAGGGAATCAATGGACTAGGAGATAATTGTGGATGGCCAACAGAAGACATCACCTGCAGGGCTGGTAAAGCTTGACTCTAGATATAGAGGTGTTGTGCAAATATATTTCTGCATTTATAATTAAGTGTCACACATGGACTTCTAATTGGTTGAGTTAAGTTCCACATACCCTCACCTTGATTTTGACTGGGCTTCCTCCCATCCTATTCTGAAAGAAAAAAATTGGCATGGCAATACTATGACATGATGTCTCATAAAAAACATGAAAAGAAATAAAAGAAAATCCAGGGTGGTGTGTAACGTTGCATAACATACTACACCATGATGTCTCATGAAAGCCATGGAGATAAATGACCAATTGACCTTCAAGAGCCTGTTTTCTCCCCAACATAAACAGAAGGTTCCTTCGATTTCAGGGTAGGCAGCTAATCTACATCATTACATATTTTTATACTTATATATTATATAATTTTTATATTATCAATTGTTATTACATTACATTACTACGACAAGAGGAGAAAATACTACAATACTAAAATTTAGAAGAAAAAAAAAAAGCAACTTTGTTTTAAGAAAAAAATTGATTCCTCTTTGTCATGCTAACCTGATTAGGCCCCAAATCTAGCACAACTCTCATTAGCTTTCTTTTCAAACTACCCTAATTTCAAGTCTCAATAAATAGATATTACCCAAAATATATGTCCGAATCCTTGCCTGATGCTCACAACCGTACGATATATACAGACGAAATCAAGCAGCCATTCCCGACCACAGGAATCTAATGGCCATTCCCACATCTACCCTTACCAAAGCGAGAAAATTACGGACGTACCTATAAAGTGGAGCGAGGGGCACTCGATCTTGGACACGTACGCCTTCTCCGCCACCGCCGGTGACTGGAACTTCGCCCCTCCGATTATTACCACGCACTTCACTTTCGGTACCCTCGTCAACGCCAACCCCTATTATTTAAAAATAAAATAAATTAAATTAAATCTGCCCAGACATTAGCCCCTCGAGATGCCGAAAATTACGGTCTCGCCACCTACCCTCGCTTGCAGACCCGGCAACGCGGCAGAAAGAATCGCCCCCTACCATCCCAAAGCCCCGATCAGTCAATAAATAGACAAATAAAAATAATTTAACATAAATATAAAATTTTAAAAAAATATTTACCTGAGAGAAGCCCATCAGACCATCGAACGGCCCGTGTTTGATCATCAATTCCTCGATGTACGCCAGGCACTCGTCGAAGTTCCTGTACTCCAGGAATTTCTTTTTTTTTTTTGGAAAAAGAAAAATAGATGAGGAAAGGGGAGGAAAGGGAGGAAGGAGAGGGAAGAGTGGGCGGTAAGCGTACCCTGTCGAACTGGAACCACTCGTAATAGGGGGGAGGGAATATTCCCTCAACGTCTGACTTGCCCTCCGCCGGGAAGGGGGCGTCGGCGAAGAAGAGGTCGAGGCGGGCGGTGACGTGATCCGGCCACTTGCCCACCACCTGCGTCCGCATAATCTCGCCGCTGGTGCGGAATCCGTGGAGGCAGAGGAACCGCGGCCGCTGCCGGGCACCGGTCGTCGCCTTATTCTCCTCCACGAGGCTCCCCATCGCGACTACCTTGACGGCAAGATAACGGAACCACCGGACTCGCCCTTCCTGTCCCCCCGCAGAAATCGGAGCAGAGGGAGCCGGTTATAAAGAAGGGAGATCCGGTCTGGTGTACCCTTGAGAATTTTGGAATAAGTAACTCGGCCGATAAGATCGCTTTGTAAATTATTTAAATATTGAGATGAAGGGTTGGGATGTGATGCGTTATAGGTTATTTTGAGTTCGTGAGTACACGATAAGTGCTGGTCTCGTGGCGGGCCTGGTGGCGTGATGTGTAGGCGCGCACGTGGGGAATGGAGTGGTCGGAAGGTTCGCAACCCCGCGTTGAAAGGTGCCGCGGATTCTACACACAGAGGGCAGAGGGGAGCAGTGCACATTGTGGTTGGCGAGCGAGTGTGTTTGCTTTCAGACAGTTTATATGTATCGACGGATGAATAGAACAGTTAACTGGGTGGCCATCTATGCTACTCAGCATATCAGAAAGATTTTCTGAACATGGAAGTTGGATGCTCCTTGAGTAACCTTTTTTTTCTTTTGATTGTCCTAGTCATACGCATACAAGATTACTGTAAGTTACCGATTAAAAAAATAAAAAAAAGAATAATAAGAAGTGCCGCGGTACGTGATTCGTCTCAAAGGAGTAGAACTTTAGAGTTTGCTCCAGGTCCGCCTGTGATGCACGTGGACATTGCTATTGGTGCTCTCCGCCGTTGCAAATACATGCCTGCATTACAGTATACGTCGAAAATGGAATGATCGCCGACGGAAAGCACACGCAGAGTCTCCCAATGGACCAGATTCGCCCTCTTTATTTGCCCCCTACGGGTCACATGTTTAATGGGGCATAATTGAGCCAAAATGCTTTTGTCCTTCGAGCCTACCTTTGAAATTAATTTCGAGCTTTAACTCGGAGGCCAAGCTTGATTTGTTTATCAACCGAGTCCAACACTAAATGAAATCCAACTTTTAGTTCCATGTGACAAAAAAAATACCAACTGTTGCTGGAAATTGAATCCGGAGGCGACCGCGGACCGAGGAGGAGGAGCTCCGACGAGAGTGGCGGTACGTCGGCGGACGGCATCCTCCGGAGGACCTGCAAAAAAGCCGGTGGCCGGGGTTTCTGGCGCCGGCCCTCCGATGCTTAAGTCAGAGAGGGGCTTAATTTTGGAGAAGGAGATGGACTGTAAGTAAAAGTCCCAAGCCCTCCCTTGGGAGGAAGCCCCTTTTTAGAGGAAGAAGCTCCCCTTTTATAGGGGGAGTGCCAGGGTTACCTGTGATGTGACTGGGCGAATTAATGGGTTACCGTCACAATTGGACGTGGGCTTGTGAAGTAATGAGTTGCCGTGGATGACCCGTTCCCATCATGGGAGGAGATGACGCGTAGCCAGAGTTTGCTTGTGGCGTGCAGTGCAGTACATTCTTGGGAATGGTGAGCCGTTGACAGTCGTAGCAGGGTATGATCCTTGGTTGGCGTGGCCGGCAAGTAAAGCATGGTGCGGTGAGGCTGCTGCAGGGTATGGCTGTAGCACGTGGACGATGAGGTCGGCCTTCTGAGGTCAGCTCGGCCTTCTGTGCTCGGCAGCCTTCGGAGCTCGGCCTGCATGAGCTCGGCCTTCTGCATGAGCTCGGTCTTCTGAGCTCGGCTCGGCCTGCATAAGCTCGACCTTCTGGGCTCGGTCTTCTGCATGAGCTCGGCTCGGCCTGCATGAGCTCGGCCTTCTGCATGGGCTCGGTCTTCTGAGCTCGACAGCTTTCTATGCTCGGCCTTTTGTGCTCGGCCTTCTGCATAAGCTCGGCCTTCTGAGCTCGGCAGCCTGCATGAGCTCGGCCTTGCTGTCGGATTTGGGTGCTTTAATTGTATTTGTGGGGTGGTCCATTTTTCCCCCCAACACTACCCCCCGACTTCCGAGTTCGAGCTGCTTTTTGGCTCAGGCGAAGGAAGTAGTCCAGTCGTCGATCATCCTGTAATATAGCCAAATATATATGGAGATGTGCGTGCCAAGTAAGGTGTACCTCTCATGCTGTTGGAGTTAAGTGCTTCAGGTCGACTCAGCAGCCTTTTTTGGCTTGTGGTCGACTCAGCAAGGTGCCCCCACTCAGATCGGGGCATGTTGTCGTAGGAGGCGTCGAATGGCGTTGAAGGGCGTCGAACGGCGTTGACATGGCGTCGAACGGCATTGACATGGCGTCGAATGTCGTCGAGTGGCGTCGAATGTCGTCGAATGGCGTCGAGTGGCGTCGAATGGCGTCGAATATCGTCGAATGGCGTCGAGTGGCGTCGAATATCGTTGAGGGGCGTCGAATGGCGTCGACATGGCGTCGAATGTCGTCGAGTGAGGTCGAATGTCGTCGAATTGGCATCCCGAGCTTAGTCGGGGCATCATTGGAGACACATATAGGAGACGGACTTCGTCCGTTGGCGATCGTGCGCTTTTATTCGGAGCGGGGTGACGTTGGAGATAGAGATACCCGTAGGTCGTCTTTTGCATTCTCCGACCTGGAGATAGGTAAAATATTAAAATTATTTAAAACCAAAATGGCGTCATGTACCTTTTGGAGATATTTTGATGGCTCCCGAACTTCGAAGTCCCTCAAGACTTGGCTTAGCACCAGCTTTCTTTGGCTCGATTTTCTGGGGGAGGTGTTCTGCGCTCGGGCTTCTAAGCTCGGGCTTCTGAGCTCGGCGGGGGCTTCGGTGATGGCGACGCTCTGAAGGAGAGCAACGTTGCAGGTGCTGTCCTGAGGACTTACACCCGTGAGGAGGGAGTACATGCTGGTTTCTTACTTGCTGCCAGAAGACAGAAGAGTTTGAAGGGCAATGGAATTTAATGGGGCTGTACCCTTTACCACAGAGGCTTACAATCCCATTTTAAAGCTCCATAACTCTCCTCCTCCAGACCTCAGCTTTTATTTTTCTTCCCTTCCAACTCGTTGGCGTGAGACTCGGGCTACTACTTCTTACTAGTTCCCCCCACGTTCCACGTCGTTGCAGCGGGAGCCGTGCCTGGTTTGAGATGGCTCGGGTGAAAGTTTCTTCCTCCGCTTGACGTGAACCAGTGGAGGTGGCACAGGAGGGGCCTCCACTTGTTGCAGGCTTTGGACTGCAATGGTTAGCGCTTGGACTTGCTGCATCAGCGCGTCAAACTGCTCGAGTTGGACTTGTGGAACTTGATCTACCGGAGATCTTGGTGGTGAATTCTGGACTGAGCGTTCGGGACTTGGAGCATGATGCCAAGAGGCATTAAAGACTCCTCTGCTCCTTAGTTTCATGGCCGCAACTTGGTCCCTTCCTCTAGCGCCAACTGTTGCTGGAAATTGGACCCGAGGGCGGCCGCGGACCGAGGAGGAGGAGCTCCGGCGAGAGTGGCGGTACGTCGGCGGCCGGCGTCCTCCGGAGGACCTGCAAAAAAGCCGATGGCTGGGATTTCCGGTGCCGGCCCTCCGATGCTTAAGTCAAAGGGGGACTTAATTTTGGAGAAGAAGATGGACTGTAAGTAAAAGTCCCAAGCCCTCCCTTAGGAGGAAGCCCCTTTTTAGAGGGAGAAGCTTCCCTTTTATAGGGGGAGTGCCAGGGTTACCTGTGATGTGACTGAGCGAATTAATTAGTTACCGTCACGATTGGACGTGGGCATGTGAAGTAATGAGTTGCCGTGGATGACCCGTTCCCATCATGGGAGGAGATGACGCGTAGCCAGAGCTTGCTTGTGACGCGCAGTGCAGTACATTCTTGGGAATGGTGAGGCGTTGACAGTCGTAGTAGGGTATGATTCTTGGTTGATATGTCGTGGCGTGGCCGGCAAGTAAAGCATGGTGCGGTGAGGCTGCTACAGGGCATGGCTGCAGCACGTGGACGACGAGGTCGGCCTTCTAAGGTCAGCTCGGCCTTCTGTACTTGGCCTTCTGTGTTCGGCAGCCTTCTGAGCTCGGCCTGCATGAGCTCGGTCTTCTGCATGAGCTCGGTCTTCTACATGAGCTCGGTCTTCTGAGCTCGGCAGCCTTCTGTGCTCGGTCTTCTGCATAAGCTCGGCCTTCTGAGCTCGGCAGCCTGCATGAGCTCGGCCTGCATGAGCTCGATCTTGCTGTCGGATTTGGGTGCTTTAATTGTATTTGTGGGGTGGTCCATTTTTCCCCCCAACACCAACCAAATAACTTCAATACAGTGTTTTACGCAATGAGTTCTTCAATAAAAGAGAGACCAATAATTACTTTAACTAGGTTACCAATCACTCTAGCTACAACCCGGACATCCGCTAGGATTGCTAGTTTGCCTTATCTAAAAATTGAGAAAAAAAAAAGCGCTCCACAGCCCAATAAATTCTGGACTAACATAAGCTCGGAAATTTAAGGGCGTACACAGGATGAAAAATCAATTTGAACGCACTTCATTCTACTAAATTTTTAGATATAGAAAAGCAATAAGATGGCAGTCCTTTGAAGCTCTGGTTGTTAGTTTTGTAAGATTTTACTTTTCAGACTTCGCCTCCTTTTGTACCAGAAAAAAAAAGGTCTATGACATGCATCAAATAGGGTAAAAAAGCTGAGTTGAGTTGAGTATCAGGCCACTCAGGTTCGGCCCATGAACTACACAAGCTACTTGGGCCTGGGTTGAACTCGAGCCGAGCTGAAGAGAATCTGCTCATGCTTGGGTCGGCTAAGCTTCGAGCTAAGTTTTAGTTGAGCCAAGCCGAGCTTTCCCCTTATCGATGAATAATCCAAGTATTCAGGCTTGGCTTGTTTATGCGTCAAATTTCAAGCTTTGCTCATTTTTTGACTAAGCCAAGCCTTAACCAAGCCAGTGTAGAGCCAAGCCCAAGCTACTCATGACTCATCTCATTAAAAGCATCAATCAGTTGCCTAGTGAGCCCCATTAGAGATGTCGATCAGCTGTCATAATTTACCTCACGACAAGCATTGATCAATGTTGATGATCTACCCCATGATAGACATTGGATTGGGCTTTTGTCCGCTGTCCAAGAGTCCCCGCTGCTATCCATCCCCCCATGGGGAGTCCGGATCGTGTCCCAGCCCAATTCAGCTAAGCATTATTAGCTTGGAACCAACACATAAGGAACCTCCTTCTTCTCATTACGTATGTGGCCGTGGGCTACCTCCCTCATCCCGAATGGATGAATGGGAAGAAGCAATTTTAACAAAGACATGAGAGATTTGATACTCTCTCTGTAAGAATCGGCCTGTTCTAAGAATCGGCCTGGAGTTTGAGCCTGTTCCTAGCACAGGCTCTGATAAGGCAGGGGGCCATCGGCTATATATAAGACTTCTTCCCCTCCTCCTCATGAAGCCCAAAGCCTACTCCCTCTCTTTCCTCTTCTTCTAGTTTCTCTTAGTTTTCGGTTGCCGTCTGCCAACGTCACTATGGCCATGGCTAGACGTCGCGAGAATCAAGGTAATGATGCTCTTTTTCTTTAATTATTGATCCTTCGCTATATCTTCTCCAATGCTAAGGTCATGGATTTTGTCCAGATAGTCACCAAACTTGGGAGAAAAGAGTGCTCGATTTTGATTTTTGTGTTCCCTTATTTTTGGATTTGATCTCCAACGTTATTTCCTTCTTTTTTGGCTACTGCTACCACTGTTTTCCCTTCCCATCATCTCCCTTGACCGATCGTGGCCGTATGCCGGAGCCTGGTCATCGATTGAGCAGGCTAGAGCTCAAAATCAAGCCAAATAAAACAACTATTTCTAGCTCTATTTCAGTTTGTTTCGACCTAATCTCTCACTAGCTACCGGCGTCGCTGGTCATTGGCCCACCACCATTGCATGCTGTTGCTCTCTGGCCACCACCACTCATCGCTTACATTATCCTCTATTTCCCATTTTTCCAATTTGAGGAGACCAAAGCCCATTTGCTTGTTAAAAATAGAGAGGAGAAAATCCCATATTTCTCTCTCTCTCTCTCTCCTCCTTCTATTCTTTTCTTTCTCTACCCGATGGCTGATCTATATATGGACCTAGATGGGGTCCCAAGCGTTGAACCCGAGTTGACCCCAATGAAGGGGCTTTGAACTGCCTTCTAAGTTGGGCAGCATGTCGGCACCACCCTGGCCTTTCTCGAATATTACTAGATTTGGTGATCCTTGATCTTTATTTCTATTGAGCTATCTTTATCCTATTTTAAATTTGATTAGAGAAAATATTTAATTAGATACACCTGGGGTGTCCGACGCTATCGCTTGGCCAACCTTTCCTTCCACCATCTTTTTGTTCATATCTATCCTCCCTTATACTATTATCTAGCGTAGTATTCTCTAACTATTAAATTTGATCCTAATAAAAGCTACTGGGACTTAAGATTTTTATTTTTAAAATAATCATGGCTGAATTATTGATAAAAATATAATTGTTGAATATCAGGATCTGAGGGAGATTTTTAGAGTTAATTGGATTTGTCGGCTAATTCTAGTCACAGGGTAAGTAATGAATCTTTCTATTCACAGGGTAAGTAATGAATTTCTTTTTCTAGATTTACTAGTAAATTATAAAATATTTTTTGAGTCAAATTATTAATTATTTATAAACTTGATGCATAGTTTTTATTATTGAATATACCTTTTTCTAGAATATTATATGATTCTTGATTGAACGTATAGATTTCGATATAGATTACGCTCGATTGTTTTCGATGTAGATTTTGGTCAATTGATTTTGATATCACATGATTTTTTGTATCTTTCAATTTGGAACATGCAACAAGTTTTCAAAAGAGTTTTGATTCTAGATTAATTTGGACTCGTAGCCGGACTATGTTTTAATATCTTGTTAATGGGAGTTTCATGTTGGTACTTCGATATCCTACTAGCGGGGATTACATGTTAGCACTTCGATACCTTGCTAATAGGGTTTATATATTAGCACTTCGATGTTCTATCTATGAGGATTATACATCACAATTCGATACCCTACAAGTGAGGGTTATATATTGCCATTTTGATACCCTACTATTAGAAATATTGGAGGTCATCCATTGATAATATGACTATTTTTGAGCTTATTATCTGACCCAACTATAAAGTATAAGTATGGTAATAGTTCATGGCTGATGAGATGAACTTGGTATTTTGCAAAATTGGAATTCTTGAAAGTTAACTTAAAATTTTGAGTAGGATTTGATTCACATGTATGATACTTTGATCTTGCTGTATATTTAGATCTGATTTTTGAACTAGCATACTTCCATATGCTTATTTTCAGTAAAATTATTATTAGCTCATCATCTGATTTATTCAGTTAAAGTGTCCATTGCTTATTAAGAACTAAATTGGCACTAAGTTATGCTTCGAAAGAATGATCAAAAGTAGAGTTTTGGTCTCTTATTTTAGTTTAGGATTTTATTTAAGTTTCATGTAAAACTATTAGATTATTAAAATTTTATAATACATTAAGTTCGAATGGTAGTTCTTTAAATTTTAGATTTAATTAATTAATTAATTATTTCGCTGTTTACTTTATGATGTCATGAGATGCTTTACATATTTGCGGAGAAAGCTCTCTATGAGCATGTGGTGGTTATCTCATCCTCGGCTCGCGATTTTGAGTTAGGGGCGTGACACCCCTCTTCCATATTATGAATAGATCCATAATTAGGGTTTCAAAACTAACAATGTAATTTAGCTATTAATTAATCTAGTCTCATTATGTAAAACTCAAAATTCTTGATAGGCCGTGCTTGCATGTATAGAGAGGGAGAAGAAGCACTAGAAACAAGAAGAGAAAATCTAACAAAATAAATCTTTCTTTTATTAGTCAATCAAAACAAGCCTATCTCAAACTAAACCCAAGGTCACATTATATAACCAAGCCTTACAAATTTAACCAAAAATAGAAAACCCATCTAAAAAGTAACTGGAAATATATTAGGACAACTCGATTATAAAATCCAAAAATTAGCTGAAAAATCAATAATGTTTCTAATGGAAAATTCATTGAAATTTTGATCATTAACATGTTACGAACCTATATATCGACTCCTATGAGGCTTCGAACGGTCCAATTGATCATAGTATTTGCTAGTTGTATCCTATACTAGATTGGCTCTATTTTTATAATCTATTTTATAGATTACTAGAAATTCTTTTGACATCATGAATGCAACAATATCCATAATAAAATGTGTGACTTCATTTTTGCAAAAGAGCAGTTGTATAGAAAATAAAACTTAAAGATTTTAATGTAGTAGGGAGAGTCTGTGAAGAGAACTTGCCTCCAAAGTGTATTGGAGAAGACTAGCATGTAAAAAGGACGTGCATATTCATCTCGCCGAGGGTGACTTTTTAATCATACAAATGAGGACATATAATTTTCTTACTACTTTTTAATTTACTTGAAGAAAATATGGTATTTTTGTTAACCTCTTTGAAAACACGATTTTCATTATATACGCTGCATGCCTATACGGCAGACCGTATAGGTATGCAAGGCAATAGATTATATCAAAACAACAACAACAAATCTTTAAAATTTATTTAAACATTAATTTGTTCAAATAGTTCTTACTATAGTTTCAACATAGCATGTGCTAACATAAATCAAATAATCTAACTAATTTAACTAAATGATAATAACCGAAGAATCTTCAAGAATCTAGTGCACTCACTAAGTCTCGAGCGATCATATGTCTATGCATCTGGATCTGAAAAATAGAGAAATATAGTAATGAGCTACACTAGCCTAATAAGCAACATAATACCCTAGAGTGAGGCCAAAGCATGCCAAATATTTAATTAAAATACAAAATAATGATTGAAAAATAAATCACAAATAATCATATTTTTCTTTTAAAATTTATTAAATATTTTTATAAAAACTGATACTAGGATCCCAACATCAATAGATTATGGCCACGCAACCCAATGGCATAGGTTGCACAAAGTATCCAAAACCACTATTATTAACTGTCGGTGGCAACGGTATCCAAATACCATTATTCTAATCACCGATGGTGTGGTGTCGAAATCAATTTCTCATAAATTACAAGTCAACAGGACAAACGAACAATCCTTAGGTGGGGCTACATCAAAGCTATGCTGAGAATACATACAAACAAAATATATAACTTGCCCAGTCAAATTTTTTAGATTTCATAACATATAACATAATTCTGAAATTATTATTAACATGCCTGACCGGCTTTACTAAGTACAAAATAAATATCGAAATTTAATCAACTAATTATTAATTTTATCAAAAGTTTAGAAAATACACTTTGAAGCATTAGGTTATTTATCTTTTCTTGCTTAAATCCCACTTCAAACAAACGTGTCAGATACACCTGTTAAATATCATTAAAATATTATTCTAGAAGTCAAAATTAAATACTACTGTCTTATGCCCCCAAGTTAGGTTGGTCGGATGATAGTGCCCGACTGCTCAGGGCAATTCGAGCCAAGAGGATTCAATAGGTTAGATAAAGATAATGTGGAGTGATTGATTAAAACCCCATTTGATTTTGATGAGCTCAAAGCATTTGAGTATATCTTTTGATTACTAATGAATTCAATTGAGTGTTTCAGTGAAAATCCTGTCTAAGTGTCCCAAGACTTGGTTTATAATTTTTGGATAAGTTAAGGAGTCTGTTTGAACCAATGTCTGAGACTCGAGTCGACTCCTGAGTATCACGAGTCGACTCCAAGCGTATCAAGTTCACTGGGACGAGCTCGAGTCGACTCCAGATAAGTACGAGTCGACTCCGACTGAGAACAGACAGAAGGACAGAAAGCTTCAACTCAGAACCTGTCAGCGAGTCGACTCCCGAAGTGCGCGAGTCGACTCCGATGTTCACCGAGTCGACTCCAAGCAGTCACAGGCAGAAAAGTCAGAGAACAGTTTTCGGGTCTGAGATTCGAGTCGACTCCAGTGGAACGCGAGTCGACTCCGATAGGTGGCAAGTCGACTCCAGAGAAAGCAAGAGTCGACTCTCAGCGGTACACAAAGAAAAAGTCAAAGAGCATTTTATGGACTCTGAGATTCGAGTCGACTCCCACAATACGCGAGTCGACTCCAAGACACCGCGACCCCAAGGCAGACAGAAAACCAAGTTACTGCCTCTGAGATTCGAGTCGACTCCCAGACAGCTCGAGTCGACTCCAAGACAGCTTCACGTCAAAAGGCAGAAGACCATCTTTCGGAAACTGAGAGCCGAGTCGACTCCAAGGAAGTTCGAGTCGACTCCAAGACTGGACGAGCCAAAAGACAGAGGATCGGGAGTTCGGGCTCTGAGATTCGAGTCGACTCCCAGGACAGTCGAGTCGACTCGAGTGGACAAAATTCAAAATTGGATCCACGGACTTCAGTGGATGAGCCGACTCCAAAATTGCCAAGTCAGCTCCAGAAGTTGACGAGTCGACTCCAGGTCAAGACGAGTCGACTCCCAGTCGTGAAGGCAACTTTAATTCAAATTTGGAACAGTTGCCGAGTCGACTCCGGAAAAGCTTGGGTCGACTCCCGCTACAGCCGAGTCGACTCCTGATCGCGCGAGTCGACTCCAACCCACCAACGGTCATATTGTCAGGCTGCGCAGAGTGTTCAGAACGGGTAGAAAAAGCACTCTAACGGCTAGTTTCCGTGGGGGTTGGCTTAAATAGCCACAGAGGACTGTAGCAAGGCAGAGAACAACCATTCCACTCCAACTAATCAAGCATTCAAGCTCTGCAACGTGCTCTTCAACGAAAAAGAGGAAGATCTGCATTTACTGCTTCCAACTACATCTTCCCAGCAATTAAAGCCTCCTTCTCCTGCATTCAAGTCGACTACTCTTTCAAGAGGAGACCAGAAGTTTAAGAAGCCATTCCTCATCTCCAATCTAAAAGCGTTTGAGGCTTCTTAACTTCATTTATTGTTCATATTGTTTTCATCTGCTTTTTGAGAAGCTCATTTTCTGTTTCTTTCTACATCTTGTATTTACTTGGTTCAATCGGAGATTGAATCAAGGGGATTGAGGTTGGTTGGTGAGCCGAGTTAAAACCAACGTGTGTAAGGGTTTGATTGTGATCCCGGAAAAACAATCGGGGCGGTTCTAGTCGGTGAGCCTGGGAAAACCGACCGAGTTCGTTGTGAGCTCGTAAAACAACAAGTTTGGTTGTGAGCTTGGAAAACAACCGGCTGTAATCCAAGGGGGTTATAGTGAATTCCCAAGTGAGACTTGGGGAGTGGACGTAGGAGCAAGGGTTAGCTCCGAACCACTATAAAACCTTGTGTTTGTGTTGGATTGTCTCTCTTCTTCTTCCCCTCACATCACTCACAGCACTTAGCATTAATTAAATAACTTGCAATAGTTTTTAATTAGTCAACCACATCGTTTTAATTATTCAAATTATTTTAAAACCCAATTCACCCCCCCCCCCCTCTTGGGTTGTCTATCTGGGCAACAAGTGGTATCAGAGCCTAAACTCTTCCACCCAAGAGTTAAAAGATCAAAATGACAACCCCATTTGGATCTTCCCACATTGAGGGTCAGTCCACCCAAAGACCCCCTTTCTTTAATGGATCCGACTACTCATACTGGAAGGCTAGGATGAGAATATTCATCCAAGCCCAAGACTATGAGATGTGGACCATTGTAGTAAATGGCCCATACATCCCATCCATATATGTAGAGGGTGTCAAGGTACCCAAACTAGAAAAGGATTGGGATGAACATGACATGAGGAAGGCACAACTAAACTCTAAAGCTATGAATGTATTTTATTGTGCCTTGGATAGAAATGAATTCAATAGGGTCTCTACTTGCAACTCTGCAAAAGAGATTTGGGATAGACTTGAAGTGACCCATGAGGGCACGAATCAAGTTAAAGAATCCAAAATTAATATATTGGTTCATAAGTATGAACTATTTAAAATGGATTCTAATGAGACAATCACTAGCATGTTCACTAGGTTTACTGACATTGTCAATGGCCTAAAAAGCCTTGGCAAGAGCTATACTAACAGTGATCTTGTCAGGAAAATACTTCGCTGCCTACCAAGGTCATGGGAAGCCAAGGTGACGGCAATCCAAGAAGCTAAAGACTTGAACAAGCTTCCACTTGAAGAGCTCCTTGGATCCCTAATGACTCACGAGCTAACCATGAAGCAACACAGCGAAGAGGAGTCCTCCCACAAGAAAAAGGTAATAGCTCTTAAGTCTACTTCATCTAACAAGGACTTGTCTTGCAGTAGCAGCAGTGACGAAGAAGAGAATGAGGAAGATGATGGTGAGGCACTTCTTGTGCGCAAGTTCAAGAAATTTATCAACCACAAGAAGGCGTATCATCAAAGGAGAGGCCCCTCAAATTCCTACCGCAAGGACAAAGGTAAGGAAAGGGAAAATGAGGGGATTGGGTGTTACGAGTGCAAGAAGCCGGGTCACATAAGAGCAGAGTGCCCCCTACTGAAGAAGGGGAGTAAGTACAAGAAGAAGAAGGCTCTTGTCACTACACTATCCGACTCCGACTCATCATCCTCCTCATCAGATGATGAACAAGAAGAGAAGGCCAATTTCTGCTTCATGGCCAACGAAAACGAGGTAACTTCTGATACGCATCTTGATTTTTCTTTTGATGAACTTTATGATGCATTTAATGAATTAATGGTAGAATATAAGGCCATAAATCTTAAGAATAAAGAACTAAAAATAGCTAATCAATCATACCTACATAAATACGATAAATTAGTTAAGGATAAGGATTTAATCATCAAAGAAAATATAGAACTTAAGACAAGCAACCAACTTCTAACTCAAAAGAATAGTACCTTAACTAAAAATAATGAAAAACTAACTAAGGAACTTTCAGAACTTAAAAATCATAAACAAATCTTAAATAAGGATCTCACAAAAGAACTTAATGACCTAAAAGCAGAAAATCAAACTCTAACTAAAGAACTTAACAAATACAAACCCTTAGTTGAAAAATTTACATATAGTTCTGAAAAATTAAACATGATACTTAATAGTCAACGAGCCGTATTTAATAAAGTGGGTTTGGGGTATAAACCAAGAAATAAACAAAAACTTCTTAGTAACTTCTTTGTTAAAGCTGGGGAAACTAAAACTAAGAAAATAACTTGCTTTTGCTGTGGTACTATAGGTCATAAAGCAAATGTGTGTAATTTTAGGAAAAATAAAACAAAAAAGAAAATTAAAAGGGTATGGGTTCCAAAAGGAACCAACTTGACTAACCATGAAGGACCCAAGAAAACTTGGGTACCTAAGATGACATGATTTGCTTGTGTAGGAGTGTCTTGCAGCCAAGGTCAACAAAAACTGCTGGTACTTGGATAGTGGCTGCTCAAGGCACATGACGGGTGACAAAGATCAATTTTTCACCCTTGAAGCTAAGAAGGGAGGTGCTGTGACTTTTGGAGACAACAACCAAGGTCACATCATTGGTATTGGTAAAGTTCAAATCACCCCTTCTACTTTTATTGATAATGTTAGATATGTTGATGGTCTTAAGCATAACTTATTAAGCATTAGTCAATTATGTGATAAAGGGTATGATGTTATGTTTAAGCCATCACTATGCATTATAACAAACCCTAATGATAATAGTTTAGTTTTTAAAGGGATTAGACGTGGAAATGTATATGTTGTAGACCTAGAAGATCTTGCAAAACATAACCAATGTTTAGTTGTAAATGAAACTAAAGATAATGATGCTAGTTGGTTATGGCACCGTAAGTTAGGTCATGCAAGCATGGACACAATAACTAAACTAGTTAAAAGAGACTCCGTGATAGGTTTGCCAAAATTAAAATTTGAAAAGAACAAAATATGTGAAGCATGTCAATTTGGCAAACAATCTAGGAACTCTTTTAAATCCATAAAATGTGTCTCTACCTCTAGGCCTCTAGAATTATTACACATGGACCTATTTGGTCCAACTAGAACAACAAGCCTAGGTGGAAATAAATATGGTCTAGTTATAGTAGATGATTACTCTAGGTACACATGGGTCATGTTCCTAATGCATAAGGATCAAGCATTTTCTATGTTTAAGAAGTTCCATAAGGAAGTAACAAATGCTAGAGAGTCTTCAGTCATAGCCATTAGAAGTGACCATGGTACCAAATTCGAAAATCAGTCATTTAATGAATTTTGTAGTAAGAAAGGGATAACCCATAATTTCTCAGCACCTAGGACACCACAACAAAATGGAGTGGTGGAAAGGAAGAATAGAACACTAGAGGAAATGGCTAGAACTATGTTATGTGAAAGTAACCTCCCTAAGTACTTTTGGGGAGAAGCCATTAATACCTCTTGTCACATACTAAATAGAGTTCTATTGAGACCCATTATAAAGAAAACACCTTATGAACTGTGGAAAAACAGAAAACCAAAGGTTAATTATTTTCATGTTTTTGGATGTAGGTGTTTTGTGCATAATAATGGGAAAGATAATCTAGGGAAATTTGACCCTAAATCTGATGAAGGAATATTCTTAGGTTATTCTACAACTAGTAAAGCCTATAGAGTCTTTAATAAAAGAACCTTAGTTATAGAAGAATCTATACATGTTGTTTTTGATGACTCTAGTGACATCTCGTCTAGTAAAAAGGTTAATTTTGATGATGATGTTGAAATACTTGAAGAAAAGATAGATGAGATGGGATTAGAAGATGATAATCAAAAGTTGATTGAAGGAGAATCATCAAGCCAAGAGGCTATTATGGATCATGGGCTAACTAAAGCTTGGAGGTATGCTCATGGGCATCCTAAGGAACTAATCCTAGATGATCCATCTCAACCCGTTAGGACTAGAGCATCCCTTAGGAATTTGAATAACCATCTAGCTTTTATTTCACACTTTGAGCCCAAACATATAGAAGAAGCCGAAAATGATGTAAATTGGATAAATGCAATGCAAGAAGAACTAAACCAATTTACTAGAAACAAAGTGTGGAATCTAGTAGAGAGACCTTCTGAATATCCAATTATTGGTACTAAATGGATTTATAAAAATAAACTTGATGAAAATGGAATTGTTATAAGGAATAAGGCTAGACTAGTAGCAAAGGGGTATAATCAAGAAGAAGGTAAAGATTTTGATGAAACCTTTGCTCCCGTAGCTAGACTTGAGGCGATTAGACTACTATTAGCATATGCATGCTCTAAGGACTTCAAACTATTTCAAATGGATGTAAAAAGTGCATTTTTAAATGGGTATATTAATGAGGAGGTATATGTAGAACAACCTCCTGGTTTTGAAAATCATCAATACCCTAATCATGTATATAAACTGAACAAAGCACTTTATGGCTTAAAACAAGCACCTAGAGCATGGTATGAGAGGCTTAGCAAATTTCTATTAGAACATGAATTCTCTAGGGGAAATGTAGACACAACATTATTTCTGAAAAAGCAAAATAAAGATATGTTATTAGTACAGATTTATGTTGATGATATCATTTTCGGTGCTACTAACAATCGCCTCTGCGAAGAGTTTGCTGATTTGATGCAGAGTGAGTTTGAGATGAGCATGATAGGAGAGCTGAACTACTTCCTCGGGCTACAAATCAAACAGTCAGAAGGAGGCATCTTCATCAATCAAGCCAAATATATCAAGGAGATGCTCAAGAAGTTTGATATGGAGGGAAACAAATCAATCAGCACCCCCATGAGCTCATCATGCAAGTTAGACCAAGATGAATCAGGTAAATCTGTAGATCAAAAACTTTATAGAGGTATGATAGGATCTTTACTGTATCTTACTGCAAGTAGACCTGATATTATGTTTAGTGTGTGCATGTGTGCTAGATATCAGGCTAATCCTAAAGAATCACACCTAGCTGCAGTTAAGAGAATTTTTAAATACCTAATAGGAACTAAGAACATAGGGCTATGGTACTCTAAAGAATCTAGCCTAAACTTAATAGGATACACAGATTCAGACTTCGCTGGATGTAAGCTTGATAGAAAAAGTACCAGCGGGTCGTGTCAATTTCTAGGAGAAAATCTTATCTCTTGGTTTAGCAAGAAACAAAACTCGGTTGCATTGTCTACTGCTGAAGCTGAATATGTTGCAGCCGGGAGTTGCTGTGCTCAAATCTTATGGATTAAACAACAATTAGAAGATTATGGCATTAAACAAGATAAAATTCCCATTAATTGTGATAATACAAGTGCCATAAATCTAACTAAAAATTCAATTCAACATTCAAGAACTAAATACATTGAGATAAGACATCACTTCATAAGAGATCATGTATTGAATGGTGATGTGACACTCCAATTTGTTTGTACTGATAATCAATTAGCAGATATTTTTACAAAACCCCTAAGTGAAGAGAGGTTTAGTGTGCTTAGGAGGGGATTAGGAGTGATTGATCCATCCTAGTGGTTCCACTAGATACATTGATTTTGATGATTACAATGTGGTTAAAAATAGAGTTTCTTTCCAATGATCATCAAATCAGATCTTAATTAAGTAATTTTCCGTCATTCGGCACGATTATAGCATGAGTTTTAGGTGCGTGCCAAAGTTAGAGACGACTTGAGTAAGTTTCAGAGCCGGCTCCTAAGGGGGAGTCGACTCGCGCATTGGCGAGAGTCGACTCGCAAAGATGGCAGCAGAGGGGGAGTCGACTCGCATACTGTCGGGAGTCGACTCGAGGTCCACAGGCGCATAAGGAGAGTCGACTCGCGCATATTCTGGAGTCGACTCGAGGTCGAGTCGACTCGCGACTCAGTGGAGTCGACTCGCAGTCGGGATCCGACTTTTTAACCATAGATTTGTCGTTTCAAAAACACTTTTCTTTCAAGCCGCCACTGTTCAAAAAGCCCTAGAGCCGACTCCTAGGTCGTCCCCGATCGTCTCCAAGCCATTTTCCCGTCGATTCTTCGCCGGACATTGAGTTCTCCTCCCTTCCTAGGTCATTCCCGGTCGGTTCCGAGTCTTTTCCGTCGGTCCTTCACCGTCCTCTAGGTTTTTCCTCTCAGTTTAGGTCAAAATGCCGCATAAGACCGTAGTTAGGAATAGGTCCCGACCCGAGGCCGGTCCCGAGCGGCGCTCCAAGGCGCGGCACGATCCCGCGAGGCAACCACCTCCGGCTCGTTCCCCGCCTAGGGCGGTTCCCGCGAGGCCATTGGCCGGGAAGGTCGTCTCCACCGGGAGGTATGTCGATTTCGACTTCCTCTCCCGGGAAGGGTTCACCATAGGTGATAGACTTAGGGCCCAGGGCCTAGAGTACTTCCTTACACTGGACCTCCCCACATACCCGGGCCTTATTAGAGAGTTCTATGGTACCGTCCATCGGGGAGATGGAGGTATCGAGGGCACAGTAGCCGGTGTCCCTTTGCGTGTCACGGAGGATCTTATTGCCCACATCCTCCATCTTCCATTAGCAGGGGTGGCTCCCGCACACCCTGAGGATAGGGTTGAGGCCCTTACGGCCGTTCTAGGACATCCACCCCAGTCACCTCTAGACGAGGTATCCGTGAGCTCACTACCGATTGAGGTGCGGATCCTCTTGAGTATTTTGTCTAGGTCCATTTTCCCTAAGACAGGGAGATTTGATTTTGTAAATGAGAGAGACCTAGCTCTTATGTTCTATATCCTTCAGGACACCCCAATCAACTTCCCTAAGCTCATCTATAGGTATATGTGTGAGCCCCTAGATAGACCTAGGCTCACCCTCCCATACGGCATGATTTTCACCCTTCTTTTTAGGGAGTACGAGGTTCCCATTCCTGAGGGGGAGCCCTTTCGCGCTTTGCGATGGACTGATCGCACGCGTGTGGGGACCCTACACAGGATGGGGTTTCGGAAGAGAGAGGGGGTATGGGTTAGGAAGTCTACCCTCACCGCTCAGACCACCAGACCTTCACCCAGTCCTGAGCCCGATTCAGACTACCCAGACCATTCAGACCTTCCATCCACTCCTCCTGCTCCTACCACCTCCGCCGGACCTTCCTCCTCGGCTCCACCATCCATGGAAGTCCGGATTGATCCTGAGCAGCTCCGGGAGCTACGACAGGAGATAGTCAGAGATGTGAGGGATGAGCTGCTTCGGGAGCTCCGAGGTGCGGTGCCTGCTCCCACTCCTGCACCCGTATCTTCTCAGTTGGTCCCTTCCTTGACAGTCGTGACTGACATGACGGCTCATGTACGGGAAGAGAACTACAATGTCCGGAGTTTGGTCCAGGCCCAGTTCCACAGCATGAGTGAGGTCACGAGCACCACTCGACAGATGCGAGAGGACATAGGTCGTGACATGCACACCACCACCGAGGGGGCCGAGCGCTTGTCGAATGTACTCATCGACAAGCTGGACGCACTTCAGACGTCGGTGACTGGGCTTCAGACGTCGGTGACTGAGCTCTCCACTACACATAGCAGAGCCACTACGTCTATTATCACGCAGCTTGGCCATGTTACAGATGCAGTCACCCTCCTCATGGAGCAGAGCCGATTGAGAGGAGGAGCCACATCCACGAGAGGAGGACCCACATCCTCGAGAGGAGGTGCCTCATCCTCGAGGAGGCCATAGATGTTTTTGTGTTTTGTCTTGTTTTACTTTACTTATTGTATTCTCACATGTATTCACATTCATATCAATACAATGAATAGACATTTTATCTTCAATTATGTGCCATTTGATGATTGGTTGTGCCATTGATTGTGTGTGATTACCTCCTTTTTGATATGATGACAAAAAGGGGGAGAAATAAAATATGTAAAAAAAAAGGGGAGAAATATGTATAAAGTATGTAAAAGGGGCGAAATATGTAAAAGAAATCAATGGAAATCAATAAAAACATAAAACTCTTAAAAACACACAAATTTGTTCTAAGTGGATTCGGTACCTCGAGGCTCATTATCTCTCTTTTGGAGCTCCTAATGGAGTAATCTCCAGAATCTATTCAAGGGATATTCGGAGATTAGCTGAATCCTATACAAGAACAAATTGACAGATTTTCCCTCTAAATACAAAAAAATTCAGTTCAAAAACTTCAAAGCATTAAAAGGAAATTCAGAGAATCAAAACATAGTTGAATGCATATGTTGAGGGGGAGAATCTAAATTTTAATCAAACTAAATCATTAATGACATATAAGCCAAACAATTGATTGCATAATATGAAGGCTTATATAATTCCAAATGAAAGGGGGAGCTTTAACTCCGAAATTTATTGTTTCACTCCTTTCAAGCTTGGATAAATTGAATTACCAGACATTTGAATTCATTTATGGATTTTATTTCATTATTTATTGAGCAATTCATTTTACATATACTCAAAGTTTTGTCATCATCAAAAAGGGAAAGATTGTGGAGTGATTGATTAAAACCCCATTTGATTTTGATGAGCTCAAAGCATTTGAGTATATCTTTTGATTACTAATGAATTCAATTGAGTGTTTCAGTAAAAATCCTGTCTAAGTGTCCCAAGACTTGGTTCATAATTTTTGGATAAGTTAAGGAGTCTGTTTGAACCAATGTCTGAGACTCGAGTCGACTCCCAAGTATCACGAGTCGACTCCAAGCGTATCAAGTTCACTGGGACGAGCTCGAGTCGACTCCAGATAAGTACGAGTCGACTCCGACTGAGAACAGACAGAAGGACAGAAAGCTTCAACTCAGAACCTGTCAGCGAGTCGACTCCCGAAGTGCGCGAGTCGACTCCGATGTTCACCGAGTCGACTCCAAGGAAGTAAGAGTCGACTCCAAGCAGTCACAGGCAGAAAAGTCAGAGAACAGTTTTCGGGTCTGAGATTCGAGTCGACTCCAGTGGAACGCGAGTCGACTCCGATAGGTGGCAAGTCGACTCCAGAGAAAGCAAGAGTCGACTCTCAGCGGTACACAAAGAAAAAGTCAGAGAGCATTTTATGGACTCTGAGATTCGAGTCGACTCCCACAATACGCGAGTCGACTCCAAGACACCGCGACCCCAAGGCAGACAGAAAACCAAGTTACTGCCTCTGAGATTCGAGTCGACTCCCAGACAGCTCGAGTCGACTCCAAGACAGCTTCACGTCAAAAGGCAGAAGACCATCTTTCGGAAACTGAGAGCCGAGTCGACTCCAAGGAAGTTCGAGTCGACTCCAAGACTGGACGAGCCAAAAGACAGAGGATCGGGAGTTCGGGCTCTGAGATTCGAGTCGACTCCCAGGACAGTCGAGTCGACTCGAGTGGACAAAATTCAAAATTGGATCCACGGACTTCAGTGGATGAGCCGACTCCAAAATTGCCAAGTCAGCTCCAGAAGTTGACGAGTCGACTCCAGGTCAAGACGAGTCGACTCCCAGTCGTGAAGGCAACTTTAATTCAAATTTAGAACAGTTGCCGAGTCGACTCCGGAAAAGCTTGGGTCGACTCCCGCTACAGCCGAGTCGACTCCTGATCGCACGAGTCGACTCCAACCCACCAACGGTCATATTGTCAGGCTGCGCAGAGTGTTCAGAACGGGCAGAAAAAGCACTCTAACGGCTAGTTTCCGTGGGGGTTGGCTTAAATAGCCACAGAGGACTGTAGCAAGGCAGAGAACAACCATTCCACTCCAACTAATCAAGCATTCAAGCTCTGCAACGTGCTCTTCAACGAAAAAGAGGAAGATCTGCATTTACTGCTTCCAACTACATCTTCCCAGCAATTAAAGCCTCCTTCTCCTGCATTCAAGTCGACTACTCTTTCAAGAGGAGACCAGAAGTTTAAGAAGCCATTCCTCATCTCCAATCTAAAAGCGTTTGAGGCTTCTTAACTTCATTTATTGTTCATATTGTTTTCATCTGCTTTTTGAGAAGCTCATTTTCTGTTTCTTTCTACATCTTGTATTTACTTGGTTCAATCGGGGATTGAATCAAGGGGATTGAGGTTGGTTGGTGAGCCGAGTTAAAACCAACGTGTGTAAGGGTTTGATTGTGATCCCGGGAAAACAATCGGGGCGGTTCTAGTCGGTGAGCCTAGAAAAACCGACCGAGTTCGTTGTGAGCTCGTAAAACCACAAGTTTGGTTGTGAGCTTGGAAAACAACCGGCTGTAATCCAAGGGGGTTATAGTGAATTCCCAAGTGAGACTTGGAGAGTGGACGTAGGAGCAAGGGTTAGCTCCGAACCACTATAAAACCTTGTGTTTGTGTTGGATTGTCTCTCTTCTTCTTCCCCTCACATCACTCACAGCACTTAGCATTAATTAAATAACTTGCAATAGTTTTTAATTAGTCAACCACATCGTTTTAATTATTCAAATTATTTTAAAACCCAATTCACCCCTCCCTCTTGGGTTGTCTATCTGGGCAACAGATAAAAAATAGCCCAATCTACTTGAGGCAGAAGTAATAGCCAGTCTACCGCTCGAGGCCGTTCAGGGTCTCTAAACAGAGTCAATTTGGATCCGAGCAGCAAGAAGAATAGTGCTTACACTAGGATCCCTAGCATGTCTAGAGAAAGAAAAGAAGAGGAGAGAGAAATTTAGCTCACGTTTGGATTTGGTCTGATCCTGGTCTTGGGCTCGGTTCGAGTGGTTCAGATCGACCACTAGAGAAAAGGTCTAGATCTAGTCAGAACGTGGGCTTACTTAGAAAGAGAAAGATATACAAGATCTAAGGCTAACTAAGCTTTTGGGTCTGATCCACCTGGTTAGGTCCAATCAGAGGCTTCACCTATTCAGTCCATTTTGACCAAAATAGAAAAAGAGAGATTTGGCCAGGGTCGACCTAGATCAACGTATCTGGTCCACGAGTCAAGTAGAGAGAAAAAAAAGGGTTTTTCTTTTCTTTCTTTATATTTTTTTCTTGTCCAAAATGAATGGACTTGGCCCACATGGATGAATAGGGCTCAAAAGGTATACGACCTACAATGGACACGGCCCAGCACGGCCCAAAATGACTGAATTAGGCCCAAATTTGGCCAATAGTGGGCACAGCTTAATAGGGCCTAAAATAACTGAACTGGGCCCAAATTTGGCCCACAATAGGCACGACCATGCATGCCCAAATTGATTGAACTGGGTCTAAATTTGGCTTATAATGGGCATGGCCCAACACGGCCTAAAATGAACGAAGTGGGCCTAAATTGATGAACACGGCCCAAGTAGATGAACACGGCTCAACACGACCATAATGGATGAACTCGATCCAAGTAGATGAACGCGGCCCAAATAGATGAAGTTGGCCTAAGTACACGGGCCAATATAAATTTTTTCATCCTGTTGAACATGGAGGAAGAAGGAAAAGACGGAAGAGGCGAAGGAGAGGTGAGAAAGGGGTAGCCGATGGCCTAACGGTGACCTGGCTAGCGGCTCGTGGAGGCACGGACGGTGGCGAGGTGGCACGGTCGGCAAGAAGGGGCCAACAACTTGGCTCGAAATAGAAGAGCGATCATGAACACAGAAGAAGTGGAGGAGGGGAAAGAAAGGGGGTTGCGCCCCCTAGCTATGTTAGAGGTGGCCTTCTGAGCCAACGAAGAAGTCATGGCAGGGAAACTCATCGGCAGACAGTGGTGGCGGTGGATCTGGTGGCGGCAGCGGCGACAGCTTGAAACTGATCCTAGAATAGAGGAAAAATAGGGCCATGGGAAAAACATTGGATGGAGCTTGGCTGGGGTGGCATGCCGGCCACCAGAAAGAGGAGAAGGAGGGAGGAGAGGCTCGGTGGTGGTCCGATGCAGGGGAGAAGGGATATTTATAGTGGTTTTCAAATGGGGTTGTGGCTCATTCACCACTGCAATTCTTGCGACTATTGAGTAAGATCGGCGGCCATTCAAGACGGCCGCAGAGCTTCCGCGGAGCCACTATGGAGCTGCCGCAGAGCTGCCGCGCATCTCGCTTCCGTTACCTCAAGGAAGGAGATAGAATGTGATCCTCTGCTCTGATTTTTCTTTTTTTTATGGGTTGAAGTTGGCTGGGCATGCCGGCTTCAGCCCATTCCAAATCTCCTCTCACATTCTCCCTCCTTAAAAAAATTTCGTTCTCGAAATTTGAAGAAGTGTGCCAAATGCTTTCTTGATGTGCCGGGGTCAACCCAATCATCCTTTGGGTCGACTCAATCCACACTTTGCTGCATCTCAAGGTTAGATTCATTCAAATAAACAATGAAATGTATCTATATCAATTTATACAAATATACTGAGAGTAATAGACTTATAAATGAAGTATCGATTTAACTTATAACATACTCTAGATAATTGCTTGTTAATCATCAAAATAACACTATCATCCTCAATCTCTCCCTTTTTGATGATTATAAAATAAAGAGTATGAGCCTATTGATACTTATCTTAAAATCAGTTTTTTTTTGAAAGGGCTTAGCTTGCTGAATTTCAGCTTTTCATATATAAGAGTGAAGTCTCCCCCTATATCATTCAAATATTGCCAATTTGACTTTTTGAATTGCTCCTCCTTTCATTTATAATTCATTAAAGATGAAACTCCAAAAATTTGAGATAAAACATGAGTTTCAGGTTATGTATCAAGGTGTGAAAGGTGCATGCCAAATTCTGAAATTCTATGTGCCAAATTCTGAAATTTGATAGAAATTTTTGATTTGATCATTTTCATTGTTGCAAATTGCTCCCCCTTGGATGTATATGCTTTCCTATATGATTTTTAATTTGTTTTACAAGTTATTTCGTTATTTCTCCTTCTTTCTTTACTTCTCCTCTTATCACTCTATCTTTACTTCTCCCCCTATTACTCTTTCTTTACTTCTCCCCCTTTTTGTTATCATCAAATAGATGCATGGGAAAAGACACAATAAATAACAAACATTCAAACTTCATTGATCAAAAATAGAAACATTTTAGTACATTCATGCCCAAAAACAAAAACAAATACAATGTTCCTCAGTCAAAGTTTAAAGATACATGATAAACACAAAATACATATGAGAACTAGATATCTAGCCTAGGCTCTAAACAGAAATGCTAATATCAGCCTAGGGAGTATCTAATGGCTGGGATCTAGTCCTCATCCTCCTAGTGTACGTGGCGAGGGGAGGTCGAGCCTGGTGAGACTGTGTCTGGCGTGGAGCACGACGAGCTGGATGACTCTGTGCCGAAATCTCTGACTCAGCAGCCTGTGGCACAGATGGTCCATGGGTCTCTCTCTCTCTCCAGAGTGCTCCTATCTGCTGCCTCAGATCACTGATCTCAGCAGACATGATGTCCAGTCGGCTCGTCAGCCCATCAGTAATAGTCCTCGCCTGTGCTGACATACTATCTAATCTGCTCGTCAGCCCGTCAGTGATAGTCCTCGCCTGAGCTGACATGATCTCAATCATCCTACTCCAGAACTCATCTGTATCTCTCGGAGGAACAGATGACGATGGTCCAGCCTCCGAAGGTGCAGTAGGATGATCCATATGCTCCTCATCCTTAGGGATAGGGTCTCCATGATCTGGTGCATCACCCTCTGGTGCCTCACCCTGAATCCCTGCTCCAGTATTAATCCACTGCCCGTTCACTTTCTCATATCCCATGCGTATAAGTGTCCGTGCAGTGTATGTGTCAGTATGAAGCAGACTTCTGGATGCCTCCCCCTCGACAGATATACCGTGCTGTCGAAAAATCAACGTGAGTATCATACCATAAGGTAGTGATACTCTGGAGTTGCAGATTACTTTCCTCATCTGCTTCAGTATCATGGCCGGGAGATTCAGGGGAATACCCTGAATAATTTACTCCATCACTACTAGATCTCGCTCTGTGATGAGATCGAATCTCCCGCTCTTTGGAAATAAAATTCTATTTATGATACTGAGCAATAATCTCATTTCAGCAGATAAAGAGCTTGCTATTACCTTTTCTGAGAAGTCAAAGTCCTCATTTTCCATAATCAACTGCAGAGCTCTCATCTTGTTTTCTGGCTTTTCCGGAGTGGCTCCTTCGCAGGGAAGATGAAGTAGCTCACTCAAACTTTTCTCAGAAACTCGAACCCTAACTCCTCGAACTTCCGAAATAAGCCCTCCCATTCCAGTTTTAAGGAAGGCATAGAACTCCCGAACTAATCTGGGGTAGATCATCACATCTAGGGAGCAAAGATACTCCCAACCTTGCCTTTGGATCCATTCCCGCAACCGGAACCCTTCTTGATCAAAGAACTCGGAATGGATCCTTCTCCCCGTTGTAACTGGTCTCCCCGCAAATCTTGCAAGTATAACTGAGGGGGAAGGAGGAGGAGGTGGCTCCGCACGTGCCTCACGTTGTGGAGACACTGTAGATGGCTCCATAGGTTGCCTTTCCTCACGTTAGATCCATGAGACTCTTCCGGATCTCTTGGCTACGGCTCTTTTGGGTCCCATTTCTCCAAGATCTTAAGGTAATCTACTGTTTGGAGGAGTTTGGAGGAGTTTGGAGAGTGGAGAATAGAGTATTCAGAAGAGGACAAGGGCAAACAGTGCCCTAATAGAGCTCTCGGGTCCCCCTTTTAACAGTGGGGTCCCGACGTTGGGTCGACTCAAGAAATTTCTTGGGTCGACTCAACGTTGGGTCGACCCTAATCTGGGTTGGGTCGACCCAAGTGCAGAATTTTTCTTTTCTCTTCCTTTTTGCTTCTAAAAATTTTCCTTGCTTCCAATCCTTATAAATTCTTTCTGGGACAATGATACATGAGTAAGGAATCTATAGATAACAAGTATGACTCATGTTTCATGGGTTTTTTGAAATTGAAGGAATGTATCATGAGACTACTTGCTCCCTTTTATATTTCTTCAATAAAAAGGATTACATATGCCTAATTCCCTCCTTAGCATGCAGAATCTATCTTCACTCAAGGGTTTTGTAAATATGTCGGCTAATTATTTTTCAGTGCATATATGTTCAATACATATGTTTCCATTTTGCACATGATCCCTAATAAAATGATACCTTATTTCTATGTGTTTGGCTTTAGAATGCTGAACTGGATTTTTAGTAAGATTGATGGCACTAGTATTATCACACTTAATAGGAATATTATCTAGCTTAACTCCATAGTCCTCTAGTTGTTGCTTAAGCCATAGTACTTGAGCACAACAACTACCAGCAGCTATATATTCAGCTTCAGCTGTGGACAGTGCCACTGAATTCTGCTTTTTGCTAAACCATGATACTAAGTTATTTCCTAAGAATTGACATGTGCCACTTGTGCTCTTCCTATCTAATTTGCATCCGGCAAAATCAGCATCTGAATATGCAAGCAAATCTAGACAGGAGTCTCTTGAGTACCATAATCCTATATTGGTAGTTTCTCTTAAATATCTAAGAATTTTTTTAACAGCACTTAAATGTGACTCCTTAGGATCCGATTGGTATCTAGCACATATTCCTACACTAAATACGATGTCGGGTCTACTAGCAGTAAGGTAGAGCAAGGATCCAATTAGTCTTCTATAGAGCTTAATATCAATACTCTTCCCTTTTTCATCTTTGTCTAGCTTACTAGTAGGATTCATTGGAGTGCCTACTTTCTTATGATTTTCATTCTCAAACTTCTTTAGTATTTCCTTTGTATACTTAGTTTGATAAATGAAAATGCCTTCCTTAGTTTGTTTGATTTGTAATCCTAGAAAGAAACTTAGTTCTCCCATCAAACTCATTTCGAATTCTCCATGCATTAAATCAGCAAATTCTTTGCAAAGAGTATCATTTGTGGCACCAAAGATTATGTCATCTACATATATTTGTACCACTAATAGATTTTTGTCCTTTCTTTTGAGAAATAGAGTTTTATCTACATTTCCTCTACTAAAGTCATTATTAAGCAGAAATTTGCTTAATCGATCATACCAAGCCCTAGGTGCTTGCTTTAATCTATATAATGCCTTATGTAGTTTAAACACATGATTTGGCAATTCATGATTCTCAAAACCAGGAGGTTGTTCTACATATACTTCCTCCTCAATAAAATCATTTAAGAATGCACTCTTCACATCCATTTGATACAATTTGAAATCCATGAAACATGCAAATGCTTGAAGTAATCTAATAGCCTCTAATCTAGCTACAGGAGCAAATGTTTCATCAAAATCTATTCTTTCTTCTTGATTATATCCCTTAGCTACAAGTCTAGCCTTATTTCTTATAACTAACCCATTTTCATCTAATTTATTTCTAAATATCCATTTTGTTCCAATTACTGAGTTATGCTTTGGTCTTTCAGTTAATATCCATACTTTACTTCTTTTGAATTGATTTAATTCTTCTTGCATGGCATTTATCCAATTAGTATCTTTTTCAGCTTCTTCATAAGTCTTAGGTTCTAATTGTGAAACAAAAGCAAGATAATCATTTAAGTTTCTAAGAGATGATCGAGTTCTTACCCCTTGAGATGGATCACCAATGAGTAAGTCTTTAGGGTGTCCATATGCATACCTCCATTCCTTTGGCAAGCTTTGGGATTGTGGTGGCACGCAATCATCTCCCTTATCTTGAATTGGCACGTCATCAATATTCAACTTTTCAAAGTCGATAATTTCTGTATCATCATCAACAATATTTTCTTTCCTAACAGACTCACTATCAGACTCATCAAATATAATATTGACTAACTCTTCCACTACTAGAGTTCTTTTATTGAATACTCTGTATGCCCTGCTAGATGTGGAGTATCCTAAGAAGATACCTTCATCTGACTTGGCATCAAATTTACTTAGATCCTCCTTGCCATTGTTTAAGATGAAACATCTACATCCAAATACTTTAAGATATTTAGCAGTTGGTTTCTTATTCTTCCAAAGTTCATAAGGAGTTTTCTTGGTTATTGGTCGTATTAAAACTCGATTTAGAATATGGCAAGCAGTGCTTATAGCTTCAGCCCAAAAGTACTTTGGAAGATTTGACTCACACAACATCGTGCGTGCCATTTCTGCCAATGTCCTATTTTTCCTTTCAACAACCCCATTTTGTTGAGGCGATCTAGGTGCTGAAAATTGATGTGAAATACCATTTTTAGTACAAAATTCTTCAAAGTGTTGATTTTCAAATTCAGTACCATGATCACTTCGAATTGCTACTAAGGTGAGTTTCTTTTCATTTATGATATTATTATATAGTTTCAAGAATTCTGAAAATGCTTCATTCTTATGTGCCAAAAATGAAACCCATGTATATCTTGAAAAATCATCAACAATAACTAGTCCATACTTCTTCCCTCCTAGACTCGCAGTTCTAGTGGGTCCAAATAAATCCATGTGTATAAGTTCAAAAGGCCTAGTTGTTGATACTATATTCTTTGATTTGAAAGATGATTTAGTTTGTTTTTCCAAAGAACATGGTCCACAGATTTTGTCCTTTTCAAAAATCAATTTTGGCACATCCTTTATTAATTCCTTCTTGACTAGTTTTGAGATTAATTCCATACTAGCATGTCCTAGTCTACGATGCCAAAGCCAACTTGTTTCATTTTTCTTTTCTTCATTAGTAATTAAGCATAATCCATTTTTCTTGTCTAAATCATGAAGATCTACCAAGTAAATATTTCTTTGCCTTTGTCCTATAAGTACAATGCTATTATCTTTAGGATTTGTGATTATGCATACAGATGCTTCAAATGTGACTTTAAACCCTTTATCACAAAATTGACTATGCTAAGCAGATTATGTTTCAATCCCTTAACTAATAAGACATTTTCTATAAAAATAGATGAAGTAATGAAAATTTTACCCTTTCCAATGATATGCCCTTTACCATTGTCTCCATAGGTTACTACTCCACCCTTCTTTGATTCCAAGATGACAAATTGATCTACGTCACCGGTCATGTGTCTTGAACAGCCGCTATCTAGATACCATCGTTTTTCCACTTTATCAGCTGCAAGACACCCCTCATCGTCATTGGCCATATGACACATTTGGGCCGTCTCTTGATGATCTTCCTCTTCCGAACTTGACTCCTCACTTTCACTCCATTCAGCCATGAATTTCTTCTTTTTCAGTTTTCTTGCCATCCATTTCAAATCTGGGCAATCTATCTTATAATGCCCGGGTTTGTTACACTCATAGCAAATAGGAGTTTCTTTTTCCTTTTCTTTGTCCTTACCCTTTTCTTTGCTTGAGCTACCTTTGAGGAAGGGTTTCTTTCTATAAAATCTATTCTTACCTCTCATAAATTTTCTGAATTTTCTTCCAAGCATAGCCATCCCTTCTTCATCAAATTCATCATCATCATCTGAATCTTCCGATTTAGTTTGTTGTTTAGGGGTGGTAGTCTTTAGGGCAATGGGCTTTCTTCTCTTAACCTCATCTTCTGAATTTTGCCTCATTGTCAACTCATGGATCATGAGTGATCCTAGAAGCTCCTCTAATTGCAGTGTGTTGAGGTCCTTAGCTTCCTGAATTGCGGTTACCTTGGCCTCCCAAATTCTTGATAGAGACCTGAGAATTTTTCGCACCAATTCAGAGTTAGTGTAAGACTTTCCCAAACTCTTAAGCCCATTTATAATTTCAGTAAAACGAGTAAACATATCAGTTATGGACTCAGTAGATTCCATTTTAAACAATTCATACTTGTGTACTAATATATTTATTTTTGACTCCTTAACTTGATTGGTCCCATCATGAGTGACCTCAAGTTTGTCCCAAATTTCTTTAGCAGTAATGCAAGTAGATATTCTATTAAATTCACTTACATCTAATGAGCAATAAAGTATATTTATAGCTTTTGCATTTAACTGTGCCAATCTTCTATCACTTTCATTCCAATCCATTTCTGGTTTGGGTATGATAGTGCCCTCTATATTAAGTGTGGGTGTGTGAGGTCCTCTAGTTATGATGTACCATAATTCATAGTCTGAAGCTTGAATGAATATCCTCATCCTAGCTTTCCAATATGTGTAGTTTGTGCCATTAAATAGAGGTGGTCTATTTGTGGATTGACCCTCACTCATAGAACATCCCACTTGGGTTGTCATGATTTTTAACTCTTGATTGTGAGATCAATGAGTACTATTGGAACACCTTGCTCTGATACCACTTGTTGCCCAAGGTGACAAGCCAAGAGGGGGGGGGGGTGAATTGGTTTCTTTTAATTTTAATTATCTTACTTGTGTTAAATGATGAGTTAGTAAACTTAAACAACTCACAATACAAACAACAAGAAATATAGTGGTTCGGTGCTCTCCTTAGCACCTACGTCCACTCCCCAAGCGACCCCTTGGGAATTCACTATAATCCCGCGGATTACAGTTGGATTGTTTTTCAGGCTCACAATCCAAAAACCTTTACACTTTGGTTTTCCGGGTTCACCAAAAATCTATGTTGGTTTTACGGGCTCACCAACGAACCTATGTTGGTTTTTCGGGCTCACCAACGAACCTTTACAATTGGTTTTCCGGGTTCACCAATCAACCTATTCCGTTGGTTTTGCGGGCTAACCAACCAACCTTTACAAGTAGTTTAACAAATAAAGGAAGAAGATTTAAACTCCTAGATGAGCAAATAAAACAATGTAATCTACAAAGAAGAGTTTAGAAAGTATTTATCGCTTGTAGTGACTTCTCTCTTCTTTGTCAAGGATGCTTCACTCTTCAAGGGAGGATGGAGCTCTTGATGACTTTTTGAATCTGCTCAACCCCTTTCTTTGATTCTTGAATGAAGCACTTGGATGAAGAAGATTAGGGCACTTTCTCTTTCTTGTGTACTCTTTGATATTCTTTGGAAAGGATGTTCTATCTGATGAATAGTGCCATTTTAAATAGTTTTCTACATCCATTGGACAAGCCCCAATGGTTAGAATTCAAAAACTAGCCGTTACTCACTTTTGAAAGGACAAAAAGTAATTCTACAGAACTAGCCGTTATGCTTCTGCCCGTGTTTGGGTCGGCTCAACCTGTCCTTGGGTCGACCCAACTTTCACTTGGGTCGACTCAACCATTCCTTGGGTCGACCCTCTCAGAAACACAGAAACTTGCAATTCAGCCTTCCTTCACTTGGGTCGACCCAACCTTTCTTTAGGTCGACTCAACTTCTTCTTGGGTCGACCCTAACAGGGTCTCCAGAGAACCTTTTCTGTCTTCTGTTCTGTCTTGCCTTTGGGTCGACCCACACAGGGTTTGGGTCAACTCAAGCTTGGGTCGACTCAACTATATCTTGGGTCGACCCTCTCAGTAAATCCAGAGAACCATTTTCTGAGTTGTTTGAGGATCTTGATATTTGGGTCGACTCATGCTTTCCTTGGGTCGACCCAACTCACTGTTCATTTGTGCCATTTTTGCAGAAGTGTGCCAAATGCTTTCTTGATGTGCCGGGATCGACCCAATCATCCTTTGGGTCGACTCAATGCACACTTTGCTGCATCTCAAGGTTAGATTCATTCAAATAAACAATGAAATGTATCTATATCAATTTATACAAATATACTGAGAGTAATAGACTTATAAATGAAGTATCGATTTAACTTGTTGATCGCCTATCCGATTTTGTCATTTTGATGAGCCCAAAACACTTGAGTATATTTCATATTGTACTTATTCATCTTTTCTTATTAACAAAAGCCTTCTTTATTGAAAAATCTAGTCTTCCATCATAACATATTACAAAACATAGTCAATATTTTTGACTAGTTTAAAATGACTCAGCCCACCATACTTTCGCTGTGCAACTTTGATCAATATTCTCCAAAATTTCTTAATGATCCTAGATCATTATCTTTTTTTAAATAAAATTCAAGCAAAATTTTATCCTTACTTTTCAAGTACATTGGATCATGATTAATCCTCGAGATAATTACCATATTTGTACCATTGTATTATCAAGTAATCATATTCTAGAATCAATTTGAACTAAGACAAGTCTAGATTCCATAGACAATTCCTTTATACAATTTGATATTGATGGTATGCTCTATTGAAGAATTTCAGTTTAACTTACTCATTAGCATATTCAACCACCTTGATTTAGTCAAAATCAAAAACACTATTCTTTTCTTTGACATCGAAATTCTTTTTAACAAGAAAAACTATCAAACAATAGTTTCAAATTATAGAGTTAATATTGTTGACCTGCTTAAAAAAATTTGAACAACCAATATTCTCAGAATTTACTAAATAACTTCTAGTTAAAAATTAAAAATCAATCTGCAATGTGAACTGAAAGGATCTAAAATTTCAAATTCTAGGCAAAGACAAAGAAAAATTCTTGAGTCTCATTCCAAATATATTTTTCTTCAACATAAGAGTTTCATGCATGATTGTCATACAAATTTCAACCTCAAAAAATATATCAATGAATATCATAAAATCTTTTCTTGTCCAAGCCTTAAATAACTTATGAATGAACCCTAACTTGCTGCCAAAATAACTAATTTCAAACTAGAAATAATATCGCATGATAATATTCCATAACTAATACTCTATCACTTAATTTAGTCAAAATCTAATTAATTATAACTTTAAATATGAATTGCTCCATCAGGAAAACTCCCAAATAGTTTATTCATACTTTGGCTACGAGCACAAATAGCTAACATTTTGATTATAATAAGCATCCCAAAAATCAAACAAAGACCTTTGTCTCATTGATTAATGTCAACCCATCTCTCAAACTTTTCGACAAATCCTAAGGATCCAAAATCTTAGGCTCCATATGACTATTTCAATCACAACCTCTAGTAATCTTAAATCTAAGCTCTCATATCAACAAATCTGACACCCCTCCAACTTAGAGCGCGACAGATGCCGCATTCTAGTACGACGGACTGTACAAGCATGCAAGGCTACATATCATATCAAAGCAATAACAAATTCTTAAAATTTATTTAAATATTAATTTTTTTCAAATAGTTCTGACAATAGTTTCAAAGTAGCATGTGCTAACATAAATCAAATAATCTAACTAAAATGCTAATAACCAAAGAATCTTCAGAAATCTAGCACACTCCTCAAGTCTCAAGTGATCATGCGTCTATGCATCTGAATCTGAAAACTAGAGAAATATAGTAATGAGTGTAAAGCAACACAATACCCCAGAGTGGGATCAAAGCATGCCAGATATTTAACTAAAACACAAGATAATACTGCAAAATAGATCCCAAATAAGCATAATTTTTTTAAAAAATTATTAAGCATTTTCATAAAAACTGATACTAAGATCCCAATATCAATAGAGTATGGCCACGTATCCTAGTGGCATGAGTTGCACAAAGTCCAAAAAACTACTATTATTAATCACTAGTGGCAACGGTGTCTAAATACCACTATTCTAATTACCGATGGTGCGGTGTCAAAATCGATTCCATAAAGATTACAAGTCCTCAAGGCTAACAAATAATCTTCATTGGCGGAGCGAGAGTATAGCCATGCTGAGAGTACATACATACAAAATAGATTACTTGCCCAGTCAAATTTTTTAGATTTCATAATATATACTATAATTTTAAAGTAATTATTAACATGCCTCACCCATTTTACAAAGTACAAATAAATATCAAAATTTAATTAACTAATTATTAATTTACCAAAAACTTAAAAAATACATTTTGAAACATTAGGTCACTTACCTCTTCTCGCTTAAATCCCACTTCAGACAAACATGTCAAATACATCTATTTAATATCATTAAAATGTTATTAATTTTAATATCATTTTAGAAGTTAAAATTAAACACTACTGTCTCATGTATCCAGATTAGGTTGGTTGGGTGGTATTGCTTGACTGCTCAAGTCAGTTTGAGCCAGGAAGATTTAATGGGTCAGATAAAGATCAAAAGTGGCCACATCTTGCTGGCACTGAAGTAATGGCCAGTCTACTGTCTGAATACCGGGGCAGTTCAGGGTCTCTAAACTAGGTCAACTTGGATCCAAACGACAAGAAGAACAAGGCTAACACTAGGATCCCCAAGCATGTCTAGAGACAGAAAAGAAGAGGAGAGAGAATCTTAGCTCAGGTCTGGATTTGGTCTGATCCTAGTCTTGGGCTTGGTCCGAGTGGTTCAGATCGACCATTAGGAGAAATATCTAGATCTAGTCAGAATGTGGACTTTGTTTAGAAAGAGAAAGAGATACAAGATCTAAGGCTACCTGTGCGTTTGGGCCTAATCCACCTGGTTAGGTCCAATCAGAAGCTTGGCCTATTTAGTTCAGTTTGACCAAAATAGAAAAAGGGAGATTTGGCTTGGGTCAACCTGTATCAATATATCTGATCCACGAGTCAAATAGAAAGAGAGAAAAGAGGATTTCTCTTTTCTCTCTTTATACTTTTTTTCTGGCTCAAAATAAATGGACTCGGCCCACATGTATAATAGGGCCCAAAAGGTATACGATCCACAATGGATACGGCCCAACAAGCACCAAAATGGTTGAACTGGGCCCAAATTTGGCCCACAATGGGCACGACCCAACAGAGCCCAAAAAGACTAAATTGGTCCCAAATTTGGCCCACAATGTGCACGGCCCAGTAGGGTATAAAATGATTGAACTAGGCCCAAATTAGGTCCACAATGGGCACGGCTCAATACGACCCAAAATAAATGAAGTGGGCCCAAAATGATAAACATGGCTTGAGTGGATGAACTCGGCCTAAGTAGATAAACAAGGCCTAACACAACCCAAATGGATGAACTCAGCCTAAATAGACAAACACGGCCCAGCACGACCCAAATAGATGAAGTTGTCCCAAGTACATGAACACGGGCCAACATAAATTTCTTCATGCTGTTGAATATGGTGGAAGAAGAAAAAGAAGGAAGAGAGAAAGGAGAAGAGAGGAGAGGAAGGGGTGGCTGATCGCCTGGCGGTGGCACTGCCAGTGGCTTGTGGAGGCATGGCCGGCGGTGAGGTGGCGCGGCCGGCGAGAAGGGGCCAACTACTTGGCTCGGAATGGAGGAGCGACCATGAATAGAGGAGAAGCAGAGGAGGGGAAAGAAAGGGGGTAGTGCCCCACTAACTGCCTTAGAGGCATTTTCCTCGACCAATGAAGAAGAAGTGAAGGTGGGAGAACTCACCGGCAGAAGGCGGTGGCGGTGGATATCATGGTGGCAGTGGCGGTGGTAGCTCGAAACCGATCTCGGAACAGAGGAAAAATGGGGCCATCGGAAAAACTTTGGTAGAGCTTGGCCGGGGCAGCATGCCGCCACTAGAGAAGGAGGAGGAGGGAGAAGAGAGAGGAGAGGCTTGGTGCTGGTCCGATGTAGGGGAAAAGGAAGATTTATAGTGGTTTCTGAATAGGATTGTGGTTCGTTTACCGCCGCAATTCTCTTGGCGGTCGAGCGGGATCGGCGGCCGTTCAAGGTGGCCACGGAGCTGCTATCGGATTGCTATTGATCTCGCTTCCATTACCTTGAGGAAAGAGACATAATGCAATCATCTGCTCTGGTTTTGCTGTTGATCTCGCTTCGAATCGATCACATCTTTCCTTCTTTTGAAAAGAAATTCTCGTAGCACCTTATTCCTCATCTAACAAACAAACTTGTGATGAGATTTACTTTCTTTCAGTTTGTATATGCCTTGGTATTCTCTTTATTCCATGTTTTAAAATTAGAACTAAAGTATGAGTTTCAGATAATGGGCAAAAAACTTATCAAGGTTAAAATGACTTCATCAAACGTTTTCAAATATAAAAATGTGTGATCGCCATATAAACAACATCCAAAGTCCAACAACATTAGAATGTGATGAAATATGGTGGAAGCAAGGATCTGCATAAGGCTTTAGGGAACTTGTTCTCCCACTTTATTGAGACTAAAAATCGATCCACATTTGCATTCTTGTTCCTTTTTAATATATTTGTCTCCCACAAAAAGTTCATAAAAATGATATCATAACAGGTATATGTTCTTTTGTGTCATCCATCAAAAACAGGTGCTACATCTTGGGGGTAATCCATAATAAATCAAAAAGTAATATGCACTAGACCTTGATTCAAGATAATCATCAAACTCGATGTATAGAATCTAAGAGCAAAATCCACCGCATTAAGAAGCTAAATTGTGTGCCAAATATCCGGAAGACATAACTTGTGTGTATAATAGCCAATTGAGATGCTTTTTTTTAGAGAAATTGGATAATTTTTGGAGCTTTATGATATGGCGCTAGCTTTTGAAGGTGTGGCTCACTAGTCAACCAATTAAATTCCACAATTTGGATCCCAAAATGGGCTACTCAAAGCAAAATTTTTTCTTTTGGATAAGATTTTGACGGAGCATGTCTCTCAATTTGGGAAGAATTAGGTAGAGCGGTTAAATACAAAATCGATATAGAAATCTAACTCCCATAGGATTTTAGCTTTTTTATAATTATTTCTATTAGTCATATTTATTTCTTAAAAGTTTTGTGTTTTTTTAACAAAAGAGAAACTTGGCCCAAATTATGCAAACATTGACCTTACTGGTATAAATAGAGACAATGTAACTCAGTATATAATTGGTTAATTGCAAATAAAAGGACTTACACCCTACTTTACTATTTTTTCTACTTTTTCTAAATTTTATTAAGGAATTCGAGCTGAGTAGGTTGATGAAGTTATTTCCATCCCTATTATCAAATAAGACCTAAACCCAACCCAATTAGCACTTGCTCTATCTCACCTTTGAGATAGATATAAAATTTTAATCTAGAATCAGATTACGCAGGCAATTCATTTATGCCTAACTGAATTCTGAAATGTGAAATTTACTTATGAAACTTGAGAAAACATGTTTTTCTTTTGCTCATAAAATTGAAGACCCTTTAAACGGGTTAAAGGAACCTAAAATGAAATTCGAAATTTATATTTTTTTATGAGAAACATTTTGAACAAGTCATTACCATTTCATTAAGAGAATGAAATTATACATGAGCACAAGCATGCCGAAAGGAATGAAGAAAGAAAAAGGCAAATAAAGAAAAAATAAATAATAGAAGGATGAGGGAGAGGAGGGACGGAAGAACATCGGTAAGGAGCGCACCTGGACCAAGCTCAATAGGCAAAAAATAAAATAAACCGTAACAACGAACAAATCAGGCACATCAAGCTTCATATTAAACATTTTAATAGACTTATACCACCTGCCTTACAACCTTTATATTCAACATCAGGAAGATGATTATCTAAATAGTGTTAGGTTAGGAACATCATGAACAATATAGAGGAAGCCTATGAGGGACGTGGTAGATGTCTTTCTCTGACGTTGCAAAATTTGGAATGGTAATTCTAAACCACTGTTGTCTTGTTCATACAACACTAGATCATTTAGATGCTGTTAGAATAGTTTTGTGACATGGGAGTGTTTGAGAATCTGCCCGTTGAGCCTGATGAATCTCAAGACCAACCCGCTATATAGTGCAATGACCAGATCATTTTTTGAATTCGAATTTTGAAAGATCCTGGATGAATTAGCCAGCAAGCTATATTTCATTGGAAAGATCTATGTCTCTAGTTTCCAATGCATCAAACGATGTGCAATTTGGAGTCTTCTAGAAGAAGTTATGGTGATTTTACCCAAGACTACGCAAGGGTGGCGGGATGCCATGAAAATTCGTCTTTTTCTTTACTTTTTTGGTCTTTTCGAGAATTAGGTGCATTAATCTTATCTAGTAGGTGTTGAAAAGTAGTAAGCTTTAATTATCCATGCTTGGAGGGTTATTCCAAGCTTTCCTATTTAAACCCCTTCGTGCTCATTGAATTTTCAGACATGAGTTGAATATAGCCTTTAGCTTGTGAAGAAGAGCTTCTTCTTATACTGTTATCCTTCAGGGGATTTCGATAGGTGGCGAGTTTTTGCTCTGTATCCCTTGTAAGATTCCTTTAGGTGGTGATTTTTGTATCCCTTTGGTGTTTTTGCTCGGGTGGTGAGCTTATTTTTCTTTGGGTGGTGAAATCTGTATCTCACTGGAGTCCTTTTTCTTTATCCTTTTGTTATTTTTTTCTGCCCGGTATTATTCCGGTATCATTGTTCCCCAGTATTATTCCTACCTGGTTACTTTGTTGCCCAGTATCATTTTGATAGAGCTAATCATCTGCTATTGTCTTGTTCATATAACACCATGTGCAACCACTATTAATTTTGCATAAAATACTTTGCTTTTTGAGCACAAATTGAGTTCATGCCAAAACTGAACTTTGCAGAATTGCAGGCAAAGATCTAGACGTTTTATTTTAGAAGGCGAACATCCTATTGTTGAAATATGTTGATGTGTAGCTTATTTAGTTTGAACGTGCTGGGACCAAGTCCAAACGTGAAATGCATCCAAAGTTCCATCTGATGGTTTGAGCACATTTTACGGATTTTTTGGATAGTTTTATTAGATAGAAGAATCGAAAGATTTCTTTTTTTTCGTAAAAATGGAAAGATTTATTTAAATTAACATATCAAAATACTTCTATCAGGCAATATGCGTGCCAAGACTAGTCAAACATTTGTATCAGGAAAAGCATAAACCTTGAGGTTGAGGATCCACAAAAAAAAAAATAGAAATATTTATTTAAATAAACATATTAAACTACTTCTATCAGGCAATTTGCGAACAATAATATCAAAACCTTGAGGCTGAGGATCAACATAAGTAAAGGTAGAAAGCCATTCAGCCATTAGAAAAGCATGATAGTTCATTCATGAAAGTAAAAAGCCATCACGGAGGGTTCTCAGTACCGCTAGTAAAAAGCAAATAACAACAAAAGCAAACTAAGAGTACGATCCAAATATCTTTTCCTACATATGATTATAATTCAAGTATCAAACACTACATGAGGTTGGAAGAGGATCACAGAATCGTTATTTTGCAATCAGCTGAGCCTGCGAGTAGCCCGGCAAGCTGCATGAGTACATCTTGCCTTCTCAGCACAGCATACCGCTGAAACTCATAATCTCTCTCTGTGTCCCACGTTTCATGATCCTTTTCAGTCCATTGTCGTCGAAATGTCAGCACCCTTAATTTACTGGCAATGTCTAGTAGATTGGACACAATTTCCTCCACGATCCAGTGTCTGCCAAGACCACTTATTTCAACTGTCTCAAGATGGTTGTGTGTACACTTAAGTGGTTCCTGGATTCTTTTGCCTTCATATGGCTGATAAATTTGAGATCTCTACAGTAGAAGTTCAAGAATAATTACTAGAATAGCCAGAAACAAAGAACACAAATAGCGCACAATTAGTTGAGGTAGACCGAAAAAGAAAGAAGAAAGAATGAGACGAACTTACATGCAGTTCAAGCTTTTGCAGCAACGGTGCAGCCTTAAGAAATCTGGTTATCCATGAAACAACATTATTAATATCCATCTCAACGGACAATATGAGATGCTTGAGGCTAGTAAACATTGCAGGGACGTCTGGCAGTATCCCTATCTGTATAACAAACAGATCATTAGTTGAACTCAAATATATATATATATATATATATATATATATATATATATATATATAGAGAGAGAGAGAGAGAGAGAGAGAGAGAGAGAGAGAGGAACTTAAAGCAACACTGTGTTTTAGTTTTGATATCTTTCACGTACATTAGCTACAAGGCGCACATCCAGCATCAACTTCTGAAGATGAGGAAACTGATACGGAACACTAGTGACGGCCAGACGAATAAAAGAGCCATTATCCTGACGCAAATAACACTTCACTAGATTCGGAGCCTTTTGAGATGTTATAGGTATTGTCCTTGTACCATAAACAAAACTCTCAAGGCTCTCAGACTGAAGCTCTACTTTTTTCAGATCAAAACACCCAAACACCATGAGATACTTTAGATGCACTATGCTACATGTAATCTTCAAAGTGACAAGTTTGGAGCACTTTATCAGTCTCAGCTTCTCAAGATGTACACAATGCGATAAGAGATTTTCCAGCTGCTCATCAACCAGTGTCAGAATTTCCAGGTGCAGGGAAGTAAGGGCTCTAAAACCAATAAAGTCAGCACCTCTCAGATCACACCGTACCAGACGAAGAAGCTTCAGGCACTTTACAGACTGATTAGCTAAAAAATGAAGAGGAAATTCATATGGTGCGACCTCGTCCTCAGTTATATAGATCATATCTGCCTCCAAGTCAAGCTCCAGGTTTTCCACATCAGCTGCAATAGCAGTACTAATCCACTCATCAATAGAGTTCGAATGATCAGAGAAGAGGCAAAATCCAATCTTTAATGTGTCAAGTTTAGTACTGCGATGAGCCCGCATGAACTGGCTTACAATAGCGATAAACAGATCTGCTCTTTGCTGTTTTTTGACATAGCGTAGCTCTCTACGGAGCCTATCAAGATAGGTTTTCTTGTAGTGAAGTTGAGGTGGTAGCAGGGACACATCAAAATTCAAATTGACTATATAGGTCCAGAGGTTTCTCCATCTCTTTGAAAGAACACTAGTTCGTACTGCCTCTTTTGTGGGCAACAAGGAAAGAATGGTAATCAGCAGACTTTCTGGCAAAATGCTTAGCCTGTCCTCCATCTTGATTTCAAGTGTGAAAACTTCAGCAAATACCAGTGATGAACTAAATTCAATAATAATAATACAATTGTTGGCCAGTAAATACTCACGGCGATAAGAATCATGCACTACTGAGCAATGTGGGGTCCCTCAAACAAAAAATTATGATAGTACAGAAAAAGATAAGAAGGGCAAAAAAAAAAAAAAAGGAAATGAAGTAATGCATCTGTAAGTCCAACAATTCCTAGTTTTTATCTCAACCAAGTTATTTGGCTGTGTAAATTTTAGGCAATCAAAGATATGCGGACAAGGGAAGGAAGATGCTCTAAATAGCAGTTCACAGGATATAAATTTTGAGAAGTTGTTAGTGGTATAAGTTTCATAATCCAGAGGTGCAAGTTTTAGATGTCAAAATATGGAAAAGGTTTAAGAAAAGAGAAGCACTCCCACTTAAGAAAGTCTTGATGCAGTAGTAAGAGAAATTGCATGTTGGCAGGGAAAAAAGATGCACAAGGATAGGAAAGAGGTGGGAAAAGCTACACCATAATATATTATTGACATAGATTCAAGTCCATTTTTATAGATTTAGAATCAATTCAAATTTCATTAAACCTAGGTTGCCTAATGTAGACAAACCCTTATGTTTTGGGAAGTTGAAAACTGATTGTACATTTTCCAAAATGATAAAGTAAAGTTTGTGCTTGTGTAATTTTGAGGTGATTTGAATTTATTTGGCCCATGAAACTTAGAAACTGGATGAAATTTTAGGCTAATAACTCATTTAATTGATAGTATCATTGTAGTCTTGACGCCATTTGGGGATGTAGCTATAATAGCCCTAATGATGCGCAACTTAATTTTTATGCCCATTCTAGTGAATTTCATGCAAAATGACCGGTCTCAACTATCAATTAGCTAGTTCTCCCTTGCTTGACCCATCTAGATTTTCTAGGAAAAATTAAAATTCCCTTTTTGAAAAGATTATGACCGGGCATACCTTCTAATCTAGAAAGAATTAGATAAGACGACTGAAGATAATGTAGTTGTATAAGTTGAGATTTACCTTTTGCAAGATTGTAGCTTTTTTATGTTGATTTTCATTGATCATCCCTATTTTGTGAGCTCCTCTAATATGTTAGAAAAATAAACAACAACAAATAAAGTATAGCAAAGTATATATTAATGTATAAGTTAAGTCATAATTACTAGAGTATTCATGATGTACTGTCATGTTACCAACAAGTGACTTATAAACTTTTAATGTTCCCTATTAATATTCATAGCTGTCTATTGAATGTTCTAATATATTTATGTAAGAGGTATGTCAAGAGCCATTATATAACTATACAGAGCCATGTAATGAATCATCTTGTAAGTAAATAAGAAGATGTGATGAAAAATACTAATTAGCGTTCTTTATTATCTTCTCCTACGCTCTACCTCTATATCAAAATAGAGTAACTTATAATCTATTGGCTTTTGCTACCCTCAATATAGTAGTACAAGCGCTCAAATGTATCAGTCAACCATACTTCCAAAGCTATTAGTATAAGCTGTCTAATATGTGCAAAACATATATATTATCTTCTTGAAACATCTTAAATTTCTTCATTTATTTTCCTTAATGAAGCACCAACTAACTTCAAATTCTTTCTACTCGTTATTTGAAAAGGAGATGGATTCCAACGTATATCTTAACCAAACAAGGAATGCATCTATATCCCTGAATAAATGTTTCAATTGCAATAAGCTATTGTGTTGAACAATCAGGAGCTTAGTTGGCAAGCCATTCAAAAGCTTTGTTATGATTTTTGCATGCATGCCTTATCATATTCTTCTTGAATAGGCATGCTATGTTATGATATAAATCAATGGTACCACCTAATGGCATTGTTAGTGAGTTTGGTAGAAACAACATTACTCAACCATCGAATTACCTAGAATGCTATGTGATTGGAAATACTTCTCTTCTCATGATATCCATTGTGAAGAACCACATTCTTGCTATTGAGGAAACTTCACCTTCATATGAGGAAAATTTAGATCTCAATAATAATGTCTAACTTTTCTGTGGATATCTTTAGCATTCCTTGCATAAAGGCAATGCTCTTTAATATCCTCCACTATTTATTCAAATAGGCTCTTTAGCAATAGTAATCCATGTGAAATCAAGTTATGGCAATCCTTCATAAGTTGCTCAAGGCCTTGATTGGTTATGGCTAGAAGAAATTCTTTGACTTGATTGAGCTTTTGATCAAATTTTGCCTCTATTCATTCTTCAAAGTTAGCCATCCATTTCAAACCTCTTGCTTCATCGTTTATTTGTTAAGAACTTTAAATGGCCATCGTGTAGGATGCCTAACCTATGGCGTCAAGACTTTTTGCTTTGATTTCATATAAGGTTTATGTACTAACATAAATGCTTTGATACTAAGTTTATAAGTACCTATTTCCCTATAAATAGTTATTTAAGCAAAAGAACAAGAAGAAAAAAGAGAAAGAAGAAAAAATGTTCGCCGCTTTAAAGGCATTCGAACCTCTGAAAGCCTTTGTGCCAATTTCATTAACTGATTTTTTATAACCTCTACTCATATGTCTTACATAGATGCCTTGAATAGCAAAAAGCAAAACCTTTAGTAGATATATTAGGAATACTAAGAAACTAAAATATATAGGGAAAAATATATCTAGAAAATATTGGACTTCTAGCTTGGGTCAATGATGCAGTTTTCATTTTTAGATAGGGAATCATATTACAAGGTGCTCAAGTTTGGTTGGAAAGATCTAGATGGTGGAGAAGATCTAGTTAAGCCAAAATAGATGTATGTTCCTAGAAAGGATTTAGGTTACCTCATTGTAAAACCAGATTTTCTCTCTCTCTCTCTCTCTCTCTCTCTCTCAATCACTCACTCTCCCCTTCTATGTTTGAGGGAAACATGATAGTCTTGGCAATATCAAAAGTTAATAAATAAAGGTTCAGAAAACCAACTCTTTTCTTTTTTAGAAGAAAATAAAACTCTAGGAACGTGGAACAAGGTTTTTAATATGATTGCAATTAATCTCAAAATTAGAACAACCAACATGATTTATTAATTTCTTGAGGGTGTCAACTTGCCAAGTCTCTCTCATAAGAGATCGACCTTCCCTCGTTCTGATATTTGGTTGGGCTTCCATCCTAGTTCTCAAAGAAGAAATAATCTATTACCTAAATTGCCTAGACTATCTTTGGTTGGACATAGAAATAAACGCTAAGCATGAATACTAAATTTGTGGGAACATAACATTTGGATGTTATTAACACATCTTATATATTTCATAACACAAAGAAAGGAAAATAGCTCTTGATCAACAAAATATGGAATCCAGTCTACCACCAATTCCAACAAGACATACAAAATAACTTCATAAATAGAATACTGTACTAAGAATCAATTTTTCAATATAAAGTAGCCGTCAAATGTTGTTCCTAATGTGCCAATTATATAAAACTAGTGGTCATTCGTTTTTCTATAAAGAAAACTAAGGATAAAAAAACTGAAGAAAAATAAGCAAACAGAAAAATAGATGATGACTGCATCTGGATGAAATATAGAATCGAGAAGATTAGTTATTTTATCCAAAATCTAAAGCAAATAATATTAATTTAAGCATTATTCATTGATAGTTACAAGAAACATTTGATACGTTGTTTCCAAAGCCAAACATCAAGATGATAAAACTAAAATAAAAGCGACCAGACATAATAATAACTCAAATCATTCAGCCCAAGTGCTACTAAGAGGGGACTGGTTCCAGATTCAAGTTTTCACACTTTGCATTAGGATTTTTAAGTGAACAAGGCCTGTGAGGTTGGGCGTGAGTAAAACAAAGTTCACTATAGTCCCAGTCATTGATTTCAAGGAGTGCAGCTAAACTGGCTGGCCTATATGACCTAAAATATATGCCCACTCTAAGGCTCTTGTAGCCACTAATATAAAATTTAGCCTTTAAAATGTTGATACAAGAATGAAGATATTATCCTAGTTTGAGTTAATGAATGAGTTGAACTTGGAATGGTAAAATTTTATTTTTGAGGAACAAAGGCAAAAATAGTGAATCTTCTATTGCAATTTTGGCAAAGATATGTATGCACAAGAATATCTTGCAAAAGAGACTAAAAATTTGGTGGGGAAAAGACAAGACAAACTTGTAGGAAAGAAGGAAACAAAAACATTTTGGTGGAAATAAGAGTTTATACTCTTTAATCTTCTCATTTACAACTAAACTCTAAACACTTAAATTGATACGTATTTATAAACTTGAAAACACGTAAAAACATTTCTTTAACACATCTCTATATAGCAACTTTTTACTCAAAAGTCATGTCCTTACACATCAGACACCTCTTCAACACATTCAAACTAAAAGATCGCTCTTAATTATATCCCTACAAAAAGACATCCCCATAGATTTTTTTTATTTTTAAATTTAGAGGCACCTATACCGTCCCTTCACTATGCTACTAACTTTAGCCAACAAAAGACACATTTTGATGAAAATTGTTATCATAAATAGGTTTAACTTCTAACATTCATGGCCACTTCATAAGCTTAAGATACAGAAGCTTGTTGGGAAGAGTATCATAAGCTTAATCTTGAAACTTATTAGAGAAGCAATGGCCGTTGTATATTGGGTTAAGAGATTTAGTAGTTGTTGGCAGGTAATTGCTTGTCCTAGTTACAAAAAGGATTATATTCCTAGTATGGTAATTGCTCTAGCTGAGATAAAAGTGACTTGGATTTGAGTTGGAGCAAAAGTTGGCTTCTGAAAAACATTATATTAGGAAAGCGACCTACAGTGTCCTTGTTTGAGTTTTAAGAGGACCTAAGTCTTCAGCTTTTATATAAAGGGACCCTCTGACTTGCTAAAGGAGTTCTCTGGATCATGGTGTGTGCACTGTTTGATAGCTTCTACGAGGCATTTTGGAGTGAAAACTAAAATCCTTGGCCTGTCTTTTTTTTTTAATTAATAAAATTTATTAATTCTCTCTAAATTAATCCTTCTCAATTATGTTCTTTTTACAATGTTTTTCTATAGTACTATTGGTACTTGTTTATGGTGATCCTGAACTGGTCGATTTTATTTGGCAAGTGATCATTTGGTTCTACATGCTCTCAAATAATCTGCGGATTTCTACAGCAAAGAGTGAGCTAAGTGTCCCTCTTTCAAGTTTCCAAAATGATGGCCCTTGAATTTTGAAGGTTTTGCATGGTTCGATTATGGTTGACACACAGTTCAAGCGTGATTTCGAGCACGGGCCTACCTAGCTTACAGGTTCAATACATCACAAAATTAAGGAGGCGTTGTGCTGCAAAATCCAAGCAAACCCTACTCAAGAGGTTCTCAAATTTTTGTCATAGTATCTAGAAGGAGAAACCTTGAGGCAAAAAGTATTTAGGTAGTAAGACAAGATTTGAAAATCTTGCAGTTGCTAATAACAATGATTGATTAACTTTCTCTCTCATAAGGCTGATTCTAAATAGATGAATCAAGGCTGATATTTATGTCTATAATTAGTCTCAGAACCATCAGGATGACATCTTTTGACTCTTGAATTTTAGTGATACACCTTCAAACATTAGGAAGGAACCCTAAATTCATGCATAGCATTTAGAAATGCAACAACTGTTAGTTAACTCTCTCTGAATTCAGTTCCTGTTATGAGATGGAATATGGATCTAGGAAAATTTAACTCGATGGAAGAAACAACAAAACAAATTCACATGGCATCCATGATCTCTTCCATCCATCCTCTTCCATCCTCTATTCTCTCCTTGTATCCAACCACCTTCTGCCCTATTTTAGCTGAAAAGGCAAGGCTCTTTCTTCTGCCGATCTCTTACCCTCTAACTTATTCATCTGCTGATCTGAGCCTTTTTGGCTTCCCTCCCTTCCTCATGATATTTCTTAAGAACAACCAATATCGCAACACATACTTCTGAACCATGACTTTAAGATTTTCTAAATACTAAAAAGCAAAATAAGAAAAGATCAAATGCATCATCCTAGGGAATGGTCTTTTTTGCCTTGATCTGCAAAACTGGAAACATGAAAGTGATACTGGAAGTATATAACGAGATCTGGGGAGCCAACCTGCTCGCACGAATACCCTAGAATGTCATTTGCACCTTAAAGGTGTTCGTGCGGACAGCAAAGCCAAAACAAACTATGCAAGAAGAAGTTGTTAAGTAGATAATACGAATCTAACCATCGTGAAATTCATCCCATGTGTGTCAAGAATCCAGACGTTTCCCCAAATCAAGCAAAAATATGTTACAAAAAATATGCAACACTAATACGTAGTATAAAGATAAGAAATCACATTCCAATGGAACAGTTACAAATTCTCGTTATTTCATACGGAAACTAAATCTTATGAATATTAATCATCAAAGAATGAGATTAGATTTTAGCTGCAGCAACGTTTGAACATAGATCATAAAACGGGGAATAAATAAAATCCACCAAATAGAGCAGAAATCTCAAATAAATTTTACATCGATCTGAAGAGGAAGAAACCTATGATGAGATCCAAACATCGAAGCCCCTGAATTTTTAACTAGTACTTGAGATCTCTATGGAGAGACGAGAACAGGGAGCTTACCTGCACCAGAAAACACAGTCGGCGGACACGACGAGGCGATTAAAGCCAGAAACAGGTGGTGAGAGAGAACGTTGTTTTGGAGAGGACTTATAGCACGAAGTGAGAAGTTAACGTGCTCCTACGAGTCCAGTAACTTAAACGAGCTAACGTCTTCAGACAAATGACGAAGCGTCTAGAGTTCAGAGGATGTCGGTATCCCACCGTCTAATGGATGGATCACTGCTGTTATCGCATAAGCAAATTTGCACTTTCGCCTACAATGCTTCTGCGCGCAAATTATCTGAGATTCCGACAAATGCAGTGTATCTCGCCAAGGGAGAGTCGGTGGTAGGGGTACCCACTCATACACAAAATGTCCCACGTTCTACGTGGCAATAGAGGATTAAAATGACTAGTGAAAAATTGGTATGATACATTAGGGTTTATCAAATGATGAATTGTCATCAAAGCAGCGCATGGGTCCCAAAAAAAAAGTGTGGATGAACGATATCTCATAATATTTTTCCAAGCATAAAAAAATAAAAAAAAGTTATATAGCCTAGATATAAAAGAGGTGAGATCCAATGAACTTGGTCTTATTCACAATAAAATTTCATTCCAACCCTCACCCTTGCAAAGAATAAACTCTTTTGAAACTTTAGGTCCTCTCAAGCTCAAGGATCAACTTCATAACTCGATTCTCAATCATGACCCTCTGCGTATGGTGGGACGACAATGATGTTTCAGGCCTCATGCATTCAAAGGGGTAACCATGCTGTGCAGCATGAGTCTCAATGTGTCGCAACTACTTTATAATACACAAAGGGGGCGTTTGTGATCGACATGGGATCACCACGGTGACTAAAGATCACTGGGGATCCTCAAGTTGAGGTAATCTGATCCTCCGTGATTTAAAATTATCGCATTTGGTTTGCTATGTTTCAGTGGTTAAAGATTCTGAATGTCTATGAGTAATGAAAATCTAACATCATTATCCATATAATTTCAAAATTGCCCATGATATATTCCATAAAAATATATTTATTAATTATATAAGAACATGCTATTATAAATTATTCATATATTTATTAACATAATAATTATAGAGACACTATAGAAAACATATTCATTAATCTTATAAATTATTAATCCTATATATATAATTATTATGTAAATTAATATTTTTATTTATACTTATACTATATTATTATTTTAATATTAATATTTATTTTGATTAAGAAAATTAGTCAAATAGAAGTAATATTAATTAATTTCAAAATATAAATATAAAGTTCCACAATATATTCCTGTTATAATTTATAGTTATAATTGAATAATAATATGATGATAATATGATTAATATTATAATATAATATAATATAAATACTATATATTGTAATCTTAATATAATATAATATACTACTAGTATAATTTATTGATGGTATATTAATATACTAAGTTTTCTATTTGAGAGAGGGGTATTTTTGTCCCCAAATTTTAGCCTAAGATTACTGGCTTGAGGTGATCTCGGATACTCGTCCTGAAGGATGGATTTTTTATTTTCTAGTTGGGTGGTTATTTGAGGAATGAGGCTGACTTGATATATCACTACCATCTAGGATCCATGATGCAACCAAATGCTGTGATCTCATCATCTGTACACATATCGCCCTTGATCTTGGGGTCATCACCTTATACAAAATACTTTATGATACATGGGGCGCCTACAAAAGGAGCGTGAGGCATACCATTCTTATTCTAAAGCGTTAAACAATGAAACAGGTCCCCTATTTTCACAACCTTTCCCACCATCCTCATTCCAGCATATAAACACAAAGAGAGGGGACGCGCCTGATTTTCTTTTCTTCATGCATGCGCCCGCTGTCTCTCGTGGATAAGAACAAAGGAGAATGGAGTGTGATAGATAAATAGAGCACTCTTACCCATACCTGGATAATCTCGCATATGCTCGCTCCATCCCCTCTCCTTGCCCGCTCTCTCACCCTCCTCCACTGCTTTCCACATCTCTCTCTATCTCTTCCTCATATTCTCTCTCTTCTCTCTCATTTCTACTTATCTTTCTCTTGCATTCACCCAAACTGTTGTTTTCCCTCCCTCTCTCTTCTTATCTTCCTCCTCTTCCTTGCTGAGCCTCACCTTCGGTACTCATCTGTGATGGAATCCATTAATCCTAGGTAGGCTTCCTATTGTTTATTTTGTTCATCTTTTCTTTTCTAATCCATAGTTTCTTGCATAGCTAAATAATTCTGATGCTTCAATTAAGGTTTCATTTGATCTTTGTTCCTTCATTTGTTGGATTGGGTTATCGTCGATTGATACAAAGTGTTATCAGATTTTTAACGAATTCGTTCTTTTATTTAAAGGTTTTTTGCATGGTTACCCTTCTAAATATCGAATTTTACATGAATATCCTTCCAAAATTGATATTTGCATGTATACCCTCGTAAAACTCTGTTATTATACAAATGCCCGTAATATAACGGTTGTTCTAACAGTGTTAAGAAAAATCATATTTATATTAATTAAAAATAAAATAAAATTTTAAAATTATGTTATTGTCCTTGTCTTCTTTTCCTGCTATCGGGATCGCGACCTATTTGCATGTCTACCCATTAAGATATTTTAGTCATTTTAATTTGAAACTGTTAATTTTTTAATGTCGTTAGATAGCATGGGAACATATGCAAAAACAAAAATAAAAAAAAAGGTAGAATGGCAAAACAAGTGTTTTACGAGGGTATATATGAAATATCAATTTGGAAGGGTATTCATACAAAATCCGATATTTAGAAGGGTATTCATGCAAAAAACCCTTTACTTAATTTGTGTAAAGATTTCTATTCAACTTGTTTTGCTACCTTCAGCTTCTTATCGCTCTATAAAGAAAAACGGGGCAAGATTAGTGGTCAAGCTGTAGAATGGTAGCTGATTCCTCTATTATAGTAGTTATTAATATAGAAAATAAAACTTTTATAATTTTGAAGAATTTTAGAAATTTTTGAAGATATAATTATGCCACTAATTCAATACATGCATATGGTTTTGGATTATTAGGTTCGAAGAAACCTGGTAAGATGATTTTGACATCCACAAGGTAAGTGACTTAATGTTTCATAGTGTGTTTTCTAAGATATTTACAAAATTATAAATTATATTGCTTGATAAAATAGTTTTTATGATTTCTCCATCTATTTTATTAATTGGTTAAGCATGTTATATTTTATCTTTAAAAATGATAAGAATTAAATATACATTTTTATGCTTCTGAAAATAAGTTATTTTGAATGTATGAACTATTTTGGAATACTTGACTGGATAACCTATGAAAGTACTTTTATATTTATATATTCATTATGATTATGAAAATTATACGTTGGCCCTATAAATTTTTAATCTAAAAAATAAGTTTCAATACCATACTACCGATAATTAGAATAATAGTATTTGGGCACTGATTACTAGTTATCTATTACCTATTGATTGATCCATGCCACTAGGTTATGTGTCCATAGCTAATTATTAGATTTAATATTAGTTAGTGAAAAGTATATTTTTGAAAAGAAAAATAAGCATTATTCTATGATATATGATAAGAATGAAATTTGGACCAGTCAATGAATATTTTTGTATTTGATGTATTATTTATTGACATACTTTGATCCACTTTGAAGTATTATGTCGCTTATTAGGTTAGTGTAGCTCATTATTATTATAATTATTATTTCAGATTTTGTTATATGATTGACCATAGGACTTGAGGGAGCATACTAGACTATTTGGAGCCTTTAGTGGACCTAAATTCTCAATGATAAAGATTGTTTTATTATTGATTCAAAATTATTATAAAATGATTAGATTTAGTGTATCGATAATCTTGCATGTTTGTTTGGTTTGCCTTTCAAGCATGCGACATCTGTTATAGACTCAATTTGGAGCGTGACACACCCTCAGAAGGTTGTGATTCTGACTAGATGGTCCTTGTAATTGAGAGGATCCAAGCTTGATTCATCAATTGATTCCATCTTCTGTTGACATCCATTGGAGAGAAATTTCTAATTCAACTGAAACATTTGATGCTCTCATCATTATTCTTGTAGAGAGACATTGTCACACCCAAATTCAATGGCATGAGCTGGGAATGTGATACATGGTTCCATATCCTGTAGGGTCTTGCCCTATTAGATGTGCAAGGCCTATCTGCATCTTTCTAGTCCAATAGCAGATCTTCCAAGAATCCTAAAATAACAATAATTTCAACACTAAAATTTAATAACTTCATAAATATAAAGTTGACATTAACAATTGATACAGTCTCCAAATTACCAATAGATCCAACACAAGATTGTTTCTCGATACATAATCAAGACCAAGTTAAGAAACTGATACGAACCTTATGCTTTCCTTAACAATTGATCCATATATTAAAACTATTTGTCGTGTAGTGTATGTCAAAACATAATATTATTTTCATTCATTGAATTTTATAAAACTCCATAAATTTGATTTGCAAGAACAAATCATTTAAGTTTACAAAATGTACATTCAAAATTATGCATGTAAATACAATGATTTCACTGAATCTAGATACGAATTTCAAATCTTTTTTAAAATAATGATACATAAAATGCATAGTAAATAATAGGGTGTTAGAGGTACTTATGGATCAAGATAAACAAAATCTAGAAACTTCTCCCCAGTAAAAAGCTACCCACAACCTAAAATATGTGCATCAATCAATTAGGCTTCCTTTTAAAAATTATAAAGCATCATCTTGACAATCCAACCTTTTCTTCACTCTTAGTAATAGGGAAGTTTTCACTAGTTTGCGAGACCATTTTAGGGCTCCACAAGTTAAGGTTCTTCCATATTAGGAATGGTGACCTTAGATCTGTAAATTAGAAGCTTTACCTCTGGATAGTAGAGTGGTAATTAATATAGGAAAACATCTCCTAGCCTAACATACAAGGACACCTAATTAATCTATTTGTCCCCTTCAAAATATTTATCAACTGACCTATAATATAAAAATAATTATGATGTCAAGTAAGAATTTATTGATTACCTTAGATGTAGGATTAGACTCCGATGGATGCCCCTTGGAGATCATAGGGCCTAGTCTCCTGGTGTGAGAGAGATCATCAAATCGTACATATAATAGAGAGAGAGAGAGAGAGAGAGAGAGAGAGAGATGATAGGGTGCAAGAAAGATGAAGATAAAGAAGGGGGGAGAGAATACTACAGATTAGCAGTGGGTGGTGGAGGACAAGGGAGATGTTCGGCGATATTATGGGAAGGTGCTTGGGGATGCTTGCACATGGGAGAAGGGAAGAAAGAGCATGGGAAAGAAGGAAATAAGGAGGATATAAGGGAGTCAGCGTTCTCTTGGGGAAGTGAATGAAGAAGAGAGAGATTGTGGCATGGGAGAGAGAGGTTAAGAGAAAAGGTAAGGGACATACAAGAAATAGATCGAAGAATGGAAGGATGTGTCGCATAGGGAGAGAGAGGATAGGGGGAGAGAATGTTAGAAAGAAAGAACTGAAGCTGGGAACAGGGGAGAAGGAAGAAGCTGTTTTCATTCTTTCTCTTCACTTTCAGTGTACAGATTGGTGATATTTATATACATTTGAGCTGGATTTAAAGTGTAACTAATCTAGTTATTAAGCAATGTAAATTGTAACTGAATGTAGCTAATCTAAAATTCAAAGGGATGAAGTTTCTGGATCATGAAGTTCAGAGTCCTGTTTCAACTGGTTTTCGTTTCTCCGTCTCAACAGTTACTGTTTACGAAACGTTTTAAACCGTTTGAAACGATATGGAAGTTTGAATTGAGAGAGCCGTTGGGGTTCTCATGGGAAGAGCCTGTATTACTGGGAAGAGAGGTTCCGATGTCTGGAAAGGAAGAACCTATGTTACTGGGAAGAAAAGTTCCAGTGTCTTGAGACTCCCCCTCAAGATGGGCATGGATGTTCATCGTGCCCATCTTGGATAGCAAGAAATGAAAGGAGGTAGCAGACAGAGCTTTTGTGAATATATCTGCCAGTTGAAATTTTTGAGCTGATATGAACTGGATTAATAACTCTTGCTACAACTTTTTCCCTGACAAAGTGGCAATCCAGTTCTATGTGTTTGGTCCTTTCATGGAAGATTGGGTTTTTGGTGATGTGAAGAGCCGCTTGATTATCACAATATCCAAGTGCCAACTGTGCATGCTGTATCTTGAATTCTTTTAGCAGGGCAAGTAACCAAACAACTTCGCAACTGGTGTGAGCTAAGGCCCGGTACTCTGCTTCTGCAGAAGATCGTGATACAGTAGCTTGTTTCTTGCTCTTCCAGCTGACCAATGAGTCTTCGATGAAGATGCAAATACCAATGACAGACCTCCTTGTTTTGGGACATGCTGCCCAATCTGAATCACTATAAGCTTTAAGATGAAAAGGAGATTGTGAGGAAAATAATATACCTTGGCCTATAGAACCTTTCAAGTATCTTAAAATTCAGTGAGCTGCATGTAAATGGATTTGTGCTGGTTTATCCATGAACTGGCTGAGGACATTCACAGCATAGGTTATATCTGGTCTTGTAATTGTTAGGTAAATGAGTCTGCCAACCAATCTTCTAAAACTTGTGACATCAACCAAGGAATCTTTGGATGAGTGTGATAATTTGTGATTGATTTCCATTGGATTTGTGATTGATTTACTGCCGAGAAGCCCAGTGTCCTCTAGAATTTCGAGAGTATACTTTCTTTGACATAGGTGAATGCCAGCAGCTGATCTTGCAATCTCCAATCCCAAAAAGAATGTCAAAGTTCCCAAATCTTTTATCTTGAATTGAGTATGTAAATATGCTTTGATTGAATCAATTGTTGTCATACTATTGCTGCCCACAATAATATCATCCACATAAACTATAAGAGCTATAAAACCATGCTTATCATCTCTTGTGAACAGGGAGTAATCTGATTTTGATTGCTGAAAACCAATAGTAGTAAGAGAAGAGGAGAATTTTGAGTACCACTGCCTAGAAGCCTGTTTTAGGCCATAAATGGACTTGTGTAATTTGCACACCAAATTCTTGTTAGATGACTCCCCCTTAATCTGATAACCCGGAGGTAATTCCATATATATTTCTTCATCTAACTCCCCATGAAGGAATGCATTGTGAACATCTAATTGTTCCAAATGCCAACCGTGAATTGCTGCTAAGGCAAGAAGTACCCTTATGGTTGTGAGTTTTGCAACCAGGCTGAAAGTCTCTTGGTAATCAAATCCTTCTCTTTGTGTATAACCCTAAGCCACCAATCTAGCTTTGTATCTTTCAATTGTTCCATCTGATTTAAGCTTGGTCTTGTAAACATACTTGCATCCTACAACTTTCTTCCCCAGAGGCAGAGAAGTAATGGTCCAAGTTCCATTTTCTTCCAGGGCTTTTATTTCAGCTCGCATTGCATCTTTCCAATGCTGAGAAGTCATGGCTTCAGTATATGTCTTGGGTTCTTTGATCAAGGAGAGGGAGAGTGTATATGCTTTGTGGAATGATGAAAGATTGTCATAAGATAGATGCTTGCACAGAGGGTGAAAGGTGGAACGAGACTTTGGGCGTTCGGCAGTTGCATTTGTGGCTAACTGGCAATGGTAGTCTTTTAAATAGCTTGGTGGAACTCTGATTCTATTGGATCTTTTGAGTAGAATATCAGTGTTGTGATGTTCATCCTATGATGGTGACTCCTTTGGTATGTTTATGTCTACAGAACTGGATGTCGGAGAGTTGGAAAGATGACTCATTTCTGTTTGATATGGTAAGTATATGTCTGGGAAGGCTGGTGGTAATGATGTTGATGAAATTTCGAGTTCTTTGACACTGGGACTTTGAAAAGAAAAAGTGGATTCATAGAAGACAACGTCTCTGGAAATGATACATGATTGAGCTTCTAAGTCATAGACTTTGTATCCCTTAATCCCTGCTGGATATCCAAGGAAAATACATTTGCTAGCTCTGGGACTGAGTTTATTTCTGTTGTGTTTGAGTGTGGAAACAAAGCACAGACAACCAAATACTCTTAAATGGGTATAAGAAGGAACAAAGCCAAAGAGAGTTTCATATGGAGATTTATTTTTGAGAGTAGGAGTGGGTATACGATTGATTAGATAGGTAGCTGTTAGAACTGCATCTCCCCAGAATTTTGTTGGAAGTGAAGCTTGGAAGAGAAGGGCTCTAGCAACAGTGAGTAAATGCTGGTGTTTCCTTTCCACAATGCCATTTTATTGTGGAGTGTAGACACAAGTTTTTTTGAAGTATAATTCCCTTGGAACTATAGAATTCGGGCATATGAAATTCCAAGCCATTATCAATCCTGATTTGCTTCACCTTGGCATTGAACTGGGTTTGAACTAAGTGAATGAAAGTTTGCATAAGGTATCTAGCTTCAGATTTGAACTTCATAAGATATATCCAGGTTATTCGGCTATAATCATCAACTATGGTTAGAAAATAGTGATGACCTTGAATGGATGCTTGGGAATAGGGGCCCCATATGTCGCAATGTATTAAATCGAATGGAGAAGAAGTAACAGAGTTGCTTATAGGAAATGGTTGTTTTTTTTTGCTTGGCTAACTGACAAACAGTACATTGCATTGGCTCATTTCCTTTTACATCAGTGACATGAGATTGAATTAAATTCAATCGAAGGTTGGATAAGTGTCCCAGTCTAAAATGCCAAAGATCAAAAGAATGTTCGGCTTTAGCATGAAGAGCCCGACTTTTGGGAAAAGAACTTGGAAGGGTAGTTTGGTTGTCTGCAGAACTTGGAAGGAAGAAATAGAGACCATTATGAACCTTTGCAAACCCAATCGTCATCCATGAAGAGGGGTCCTGTATAAAACATAGTTTGTCCAAGAAGATAAGACACAGAGAAGCATCATGGATGAGTTTACTGGCCGAGAGAAGATTAAAAGTAAAGGAAGGCACACACAAAACATTTGTGAGTGTTAGATGTTCTGATAGCTTCACATTTCCAATATGAGTCACTCTTGCCTTAGTTCCATTCGGCATCTGAACATGTGCATGTGTTTCAGAAATTATGGAAGTAAGAAAGGAAACTGAACAAACCATGTGATCAGTGGCTCCTGTGTCAATTATCCATGGAGTTCCTTGTTCTTTGACTAGCTTAGAATTCTGATTGATGACAAAAAGTGCTGAAGAAGTAAATATGGAAGTACCTGCCATGTTAGCAAAGGAGTGAGTGTTTGATTCTGTGGATGGCTTGGTCATCAGGTGATGCCGCACCAAATCTGGAGGAAAAACTTCAGTGGGATTTAAATCAGAATAGAAGAAGATGGAGAAGCGAAAGAGGAGGAGGAGGAGAAGAGGAGAAGAGAAGAAGAGAGGAGGCGAATAGGTGGAGAGAAAATGTCTAATTCTTCATTAAACCCTAATCAACATAAAAGTTTCCTATAAATAGGGCCCCATAAGAACAATTAAAATAAAACCCCTTACAT